>NC_073692.1:238009255-238325755 GCF_029784155.1 Uranotaenia lowii | reverse complement strand
CTCAGCTCCGATAATATGACCCAGAAAGGACACTTGCGGTCGAAAAAATCGTGATTTAGAGGCACTGATCTTCAATCCTGCCTCACTGATTCTGCTAAAAAGTATTCGAAGATGCTCCAAATGTTGGGGAAAGGAAGTGGAGTGAACTAGCAGATCGTCCACGTACTTTTCAACAAATTCTAGGATTTCTGCTCCTAAAATCTGATCCATTGCTCTGGAGAAACTAGCCACTGCCGTACAGATATCGAATGGTAAGACGTTAAAAACATATGTTTTCGAATTGTACATAAACCCAGTGAACTTTCTGTGTTCCGGAACGATGGGAATTTGCCAATAAGACGAAGTCAAATCGACAGATGAAAAATATTTTGCACCATCAAACTTTTGAAGAATCTCC
Source organism: Uranotaenia lowii (assembly GCF_029784155.1). Lineage (NCBI taxonomy): Eukaryota > Metazoa > Arthropoda > Insecta > Diptera > Culicidae > Uranotaenia > Uranotaenia lowii. The sequence goes on along the minus strand of NC_073692.1, from coordinate 238,325,358 downwards.
TGAATATTTGGCGGCTTTTCATGATCTTTTACCAGAACCTTGTTCAGTTTTCGTGCATCCAGACAAACGCGCACATCTCCGGTTTTCTTAATCGTTGTGACCAAAGGACTAACATACGATGTAGGGCTCCGTGTGATGATGCCCCATTTCTCCATTTGTTCCAATTTTGATTCCACAATTCGCGCTCGAGATAATGGAATAGGATACTGTTTCATGTTGAAAGGTTTTTCATCCGAAACGTGAATTTCATGGTGATATTCACGCGTTAACCCTGGTTTCTCTTCAGAAAAAATATCCGAAAACTCCTTTTGAAGTTCTGCCCAAAGCTGTTGCTCCTCGCAATTAAGCATCTTACAGTTTTCGATGCATGCCACCACCTCTTCTTCATCATCTACGTTACCTTCGATGAAGTTCACCATTCGTTCGCAAAGGGAAATCTTTTCTGAACAGCCTCCCTCATCGATGCATCGACTAAATGGTACCCAGAATTCCTCGTGATTATGAACCATTCGTATTCTTTTTTCGTCATGATGGACCCAAACGGAGAAATTTTCTAGAAAATCTTCTCCGAGGATAATGGAATTCACTAACTCTCGCACAATAATGAACGAGACATCTATCATCTGGTTAGCAATTTGAAGAGTGATTAAGACTTGGGACGTGACTTTTTTACTCTTCTTCCCAAAAGGACCCCTAAGAGTAATCGCTTGCACGGGAAGCTCAGCCATGGAAATTTCAGCAGCCTTCAATCGATCACACAGATCACCCGAAATGCATGAGAGCTCACATCCACTGTCAACTAAAGCATCGACGTAAATTTCCGAAATCTGAATCGCTAAGTAAGGAGATTGGCGAACTCTAGCGGTACCTTGTTGCTTTTCGGACTTGTCATCTTCCTCTAACAACTCCTCTCTTCCCACGAATACCGTAAGCACAGCTGGTTCCGGTCGTTCATTTGATTCTTGTTCCTCCACCGTTGCCAGACGAATATTGCCCGCGTTCGACGCACCACCTTGGCCTGAGCTATTGTTGCCTGACCTTGGAAACCGATGACCTGGCGCGGATTCTCTCCACTGTTGTTGATTACCGGAGTTAGAGTATTGCCTCGTATTTGCATTGATGAACCGATCCTCTGATTGCAGTATTTGGTACGCAGCCCCGATTTCCAAACAGGAACCCAACAGATGCTGGACGTTCCGGGGAAAGTGGCGGGATATGTTTTGTATAATTTCCCGTTCAGTAAGAGGAGGAGTTAAATATCTTGCTTTTGCAACAATATTCAGAAAATATTCTGCCATGTTCGAACGATTCCGCTGAATATAAGACCCCCGCATGATTTCCTCTGATACTTGGCGTTGACTCATCTGCCCCCAATAGTTCTCTCTGAAGTAGTAAACGAAACACTCATAGGTCTGGAAAAGATGCTCAAAACCCCTGGCCCAAGTCTTTGCTTCGTCTACCATGCATGACAATGCTACCAGAAGTTTTTCGTAGGGGCTGATCGAGTTATGCAGAAAATATCTTTCGAGGCCTCTTAAAAATTCCACTGGATGCTGCTCATCATTTGTTCCACTGAAGGAAGGCTTCTCGACACAAAACCCTTTAGGCGTTAAAACTTCTGTAACTTCTGGTCGTGGTAAATGGTTTGTTGATACCCCAGGATAATAATGGAAGCCGGATTGATTTCCAGGACCGATTCCCACGACGTTTACTCCCGGCCAAGTCCCGTAACTAGTTCCAAAAGGTTGACCCATGGGAAAACCTGAATTGGGTTGAAAAACGTTGGTGTGGGGCCATACTGGGAAATTAGCTCCACCGACGGTTGTTTGGGGAGGGGCTCTTGTTGAATTTGGCACTTGTCTGGTATCTCCCCCACAGTACGCATTTCTGCTGGTTGATGGCACGGTATTTGGTGGTTCTGCACATCCGTAGTTATCCCTCGGTGGATTTTTCTGAGCCTTTGTAGCCCCCAAGTTATGCTCTAACTCTTCAATTCGAGCGTTCAGAGCTTGAACCATGTTCAACAGGATATTTTGCCCTCGAAGATTTTGTTCGAGAAGGCTATGTGTTCTTTGATCTTCCGATATTTCTCCAATAGGTTCCGGATTCCGTTCAGCGGTCTTTCCCGCCAAATCATCTCCACTCGATGCTCCGTTTTGCTGTTGCGACCTAGGTAACTCACCCCCAACTGGGTCTACCTGTTGCGCAATTACTCCCTCTGCTTGGTTTGAAGGCATCATAACATTACCCGGACATCTTGGAGTCGAAGCAAACCTTATCCGCGGAAGTGGATTTTGTTCCGCAGTTGGTGGTATGCTTAGCCAAGAAAAATCGTTTTCCATTTCAGCTCATGCGTTTGTTTTTCTTCCCGTTTGTTTTGATCTAAATATTCGTGAGTATCACACTAACTTATTTCCAATTTCTATCCCACTAACACCGCATTACACAATAGCCCCGGGTTTCTCTCTGAGCTATGTGCTCTCTTCAATCTTGCACCTTCTCAACCCCAAACACTTCCTTCACCAATACGCTCTTGGCTGAGATACTACCACTGAAACTCAGATTGACCACTCAGTCATCCGTTTCCAAATACGTGTGTCACCCAAATAGCACTCCCTCGCTCTTCAACACTAAATTCTCACACGCGATTAGTTGCCCAAAATATCTCTCTTCGTCGACACTCGTGCAGATCTCTTCCTACAGACTAGACGTCTGACCGCGCCAATTTCTGGTTAGATCTGTTTGGCTATTTCACTTCTATTTCCACCATGATATCTCCACTAATTTTGCTCCAATATAAAAATGGGAATAATCCCGGTTGAGCCCCCAGTTGTGACCCCTCAAACTTAACCCCGGCCACTATATGCCTTCTTCCGTGACGCGAAACTCCAAAACTCCGCCGAATCTCCCGAATACTAATAAATTATATAATCAAACTGACGACTTCTACCGTTCACTTACCCGGTTAAAGTTTGACTAATCCTCCTCTTGATCTTCTCCTTTCTTCCTTTCTTTCATTTTCTTCTTAAACTTCTTTAAAGACTTAGGGTGGTTCGTTACAACACTAAACTGCACCTATTGCAAAATCCATAAAGAGTTGAAAGATACAATCGCTAAAAGTCGTTGCCTCCAAGACACATTATTGCCAATATTTTATCTCCTTCTGCAATGTCGATGTGGGGGACTCCATTTTTGATTCATGAAATCAAATAATAAATAGGTGGCCGGCCCCGTTCTAATGGATCGAGAACAGCTCTTCGAGGTGTAGATTGTTCAATGGTGAAGGGATTGGCTTTGATTTAAGATCAATCTTCGATTGAGCTGCCTGCGGTAGGTAGGTTGGTCTTGCTCGACATTTCAATTTATCTTCATCGAATGACCACTGCCTTGTGTTGCGGTAGAGATTGGATATAGATACATGTTTATGAAAAATAGCCAGACGCCGCATTACTTGTTATTTTGAAAGTCTCACTCCGCGCTGATGTTTCTTTGCTTCTTATTTCAAGTCTCAACTCGATTGGATTTCCGGTTGACTGAACCTTGGTCAACGATGTATTTATAAAGAGCACAACCTTTTGAGGAATGAATATCTTTTAATAGGTGCATTAATGCATCAAATAAGAAATCCTTGTTTGTTCCTGCTTAACGAGCACTAGAATTGTAAAGTAAAATTCGTTCGCAAGCCAGCGTACTTTTATTTGAGACACTTATCTGAAAATGTTTCAAGCACCATATCTTCAAAAATAAAAGAACATTTTCCCGTGAAAGTTATAACCAAACAAACTTAAACTACTTACTTCCAATGACAGTAGTGATTAAATGAGAGATAAAAAAAAGGGGATAGAGATTAAATGATATAAGAATCTAGAAGAAAGTCACACTGTAATAAGATTATAGTTGACGGTCATTAACCCTTGACATGCATCCAAGCGATTGGAGCTTGCATGTGCCGGTGTAGAAAAAAGAATCGTGCCAAGATCTGTTGCTCACGGCTCCTGAACATTGTAGATACCCTATAGTAGAAGATACTGTGTTGCTGTCAAAACAACCTCTAGCAAGATGAAGATAATCACAATGCAAATTATGCAGGGATACAGAGGGCTTTTCCGCTTTATACTCACATTTGCAATCGACGTAGAGAGCAAATTATGTCTTTGACCTCCTCATCTCCAAGGCATCGTTTAGTAATGATTTAGCTGCTACTAGTTGACTGTTGTTCATAAGTATGATCTGTCCTTTCACCGACAAGTGATTTGCAGTTTAGCGACGGAATGATCTTTTCATGAAGCGTAATTGACATTCCGCGCTACCGTTGACAATTAAGTATGGCATAGAATATAATTAGCTGCTTGAAACCTTAAAATAATCATAAAGTTCAATGCTGTTAATGAATAATTTTTACAGAGATGGATCGATACATATTTAAACTGTGTAAAATGTGTAAAAAAAAATCAATTTTTCTAGTGTTTAACAGTGAAGTTAAGTTAATTCTCTCTAAGAGTCCTACTTCAAATATCTCAGTTAGATTTACGATGTATTGTTACAAAAAGGCATAGATTATGACACAGAATAAACTGGCAAGGACAAACCGATTTGAATTTGGATTTGAATGAATGCTAAGCCTGCGCTTTACAACGATAAATTTTCTTCGCACTTCGTGAAATGAATTTTGTTGATAAATACTTTTTATGACACGTCAATCGTTTCGTTTCGACAACAAACGGGAAATAACGTGGAATTATCAAGCTTACACATCGGTCCCCAGAATCAAACATCTGGCCGCACTGATAAGCGTAATTACTCCTATATTTCCGCTAATTCCACATTGTTCGATGGTTAGATTTTTTTCCAAGCCGTGTTGGTCGCTGTGCTATTGATATATTAAAATCCGACAAAATAAAAGAAGGCCTCTCGTTTTGGACGCCATTAATCTTATCTTGATTCTTTCGTGCTTGATGAATTTCACAATTTTTAAATTTGTTTACATCTTGAAAAATGTCTTTACAAAAAGCTGTCTTGAAGAACTTCTGATGAAATACTCTTGAAACTTGAGATACAACATAGTCTTTCGTTTACGAGTATGCATAATATTTATTAAGATTTGTTTGTTTGTCCCAATGTTACTTAGCCGAATAACATTTGACCTATATTTAATTGAATATTTCAGTCGAAATGGTTTAAATATTTAAATCTCAAATTGTTCATATTCACTAGTATAAAATTACAAATCAATAAAATGCCTCGTTGAAACGCATTCCAATTGATGTGTTGACCAGCATTTTGTCTCCCCTTCACAATCAATATCGCGCCAATCGTTCGCATTTCCTATAGGTACTTTCTACGCTGGACATGATAGGTATCAAGAACTTTGTGCTTGCACCAGAAACAAGGTATCTAATGCGATAATGGTCACTTGCACGGGAAAATAACAACTTACATAGGTGTTTGACATTGACACAACACAAAACATACATATGACGGAGGAATCTTATCACTCAGTTTACAGTGTCGTTGAGAGGTGCAATAAAATTGATTTTGTGGCATTCAAATCTATTTTTCCTGAACTTGAAACAGATACCTTCGAAGGTTGGACCAATTGATTTTTTCAAAACTTTGAAATTTGTGTCTTTTACTACACAAGGCAACAAAATTCTCTTTTTCGAAGCGCAAAGAATTCAAGAGCTTGTTTTGACTACATAATTTAGCGACTCTATATCCAAATATGCTATCAGCTCTCGTTTTTTAAATAATTTAAATTAGGTATAATATAAACATTTCTTACATAAATGTGTGCACTTTAGAATATCTGGCAACACTGTTGTGTTACCACGAGCCATATTTGAGTAGTCTTGCAGCTTGCTTAACCATGTGATGATGTGAATACGGGAAACTGAGATGTAGAGAGAATTCTTTGCATTTTGAATGAAAAGAACAAAATTCCACAATTACTGCACAATTTGCAACAATTCGCACAACTGCGTTCTCTGTGAGCACTGATTTCTCTGATTTTACACAAATTTTAAGCACGATTAGCCACAATTTCAATCGTTGGCTGCACATCATTGACGTATCTTCTCACTCAATCTTAGTCCCCCTTGTAAATATTTGTACGCTCAAGCCTCTCCAGATATCATTTTCAACTTTTCACTAACATATCAATCTTAGATACTTACTTCCAAGAACAATATTTTTTTATATTTTTTTCTCATCTTTGCCTTCTCCGCCGAAACAGAACGCTAACGCTGAATTTTCGCTTAATACTTCACTTGCGTGGCCTTGCCACATCAACCTTTTTTTAACATTTGTCAAACTACTTAACCATACGTATCGACAACAGTCACATCGGACATATTATCGTGCTCACACCATACGACCCCATCAACGGGTTTTAAGTCTGGATACATAATAGCTGTTCACAATTTGTAAATTGATGAACCAGCTGAAACCTGAAAATCTCTATAATACGACATTAAAAAAAAATTGTAGATTGAGCTAAAAACAACCAACTGGAAAAAATACCTATCACGCTATTTTTGGTCAACGACTTGAGCGTGATCTTGCTCCTATTTCGGCTACTCTTAATTCCGCCACACATCTTAGCAAATCGCCTTGCAACCACTTTTTCCACGAAAATTACACTTCTACCAACACTACCACACAGTAGGCTGTGGAATTCCGTAGCTTAAAACTACTCGAATCTTGGCACTCCCTCGGCTCTTTTCACCATTCACTCGTATTTTCTCCCTCACACGACTTCCCCTTTGCCCCTATAGTTCAGTATATAAAGCCTTTTGAGATTATGTTGTTACTTATTCGATAATATTTTTGTTACAAAATGGAAATATTTTTTCACCATGGGTGCACGGAATCACCTCATTTTGGCATAGTTGACAATTGCGTGTATGTCATAAATTTATAATTTAAAATAATTATCAAAAAATTAAAACACATTATCTATTTTATTATAAAATCATATGGTTATGGGTATTGACCATGGGTGCACGATTTTACTTCATTTTTGTCGTAGTAGATATTTTGTAGCACCTATCGCTCGGAGGTTTTTTAACATATTGCTTGTAAATTATACCTGATATTGTACATTTAAGACACAATTTTTCTAGAAGTAGAGCAATTAACCATGAGTGCACGGATTCATCGCTATTCATCCAAAATCAACTTTTTTTTGCATGCTAAAGACAAAGAATAACGACTTTTATAGATTCAAAAGAAAATTTGTGTTATAAACATGGTTTTTCACTATGAGTACACGGATTAATCGCATTTTCATAAAAAATAGGTTTTTTTCATATTTTTGAAAAAGCACTTTGTTTAATCTTAACCCTTCGTTTCATAAAGTAACAATTTTTTTTTCTTCTTGATAGGAGTTTAACTAAAAGTAACAAATTTGCAACCATTAATGTATGGAAAAAGTGAAAAATCCTATTTCATTTTAATTTTTTTTCTTGATGTACACATCATTTGCAATTGTTTTAAATGATTTTTAACGAAAAATAAAAAATCATGAAATGAAGGGTTAAGTATACTAAACTCTAAACCATGTCTCAACATAAATTTTAATTAAACGATTTTTATTTATAGTTCCGTTTTTTATGTTTCAATCATATCATATCATAAAGGATCTATCTCCAAAAGTAAACAAAACCATTTTCAGTAACTCATGATAGGCCAACATTTGCACTACTTAACGGTAAAACCCTTTTGAGAAATTAATATTCCGTTACATTAAAAACTCAATTTGAACTCAAACATTCTAAAACCAGAACTTCCATCACATTTATATACACCACTTACTCCGGAACAATTTTTCGCTACTACTCCGCAAACAAACTCAAAATAATCAATTTGACGCTTTATTCAACATGAAAAAACATAGTTGCAAATGAATGCGTGCTTATGACTAAAGCTAAAAATAGGAAAATAGCGAAGGGTGTAAACAGGTTCTATCTACGATAGCGCGTTGGTTTTCCATGAAAATTTATATAACTCTATTCTAACACATAGGGGATGCTTCTAAAAATCGTTTGTCTTTCATGAAAAGCAAAAATTTCAAGTGATTTTTACATAATTAGCGATTTCAAATAGGTTGTATTTTTTTCAAAAGCGTTTTCCTCGATTCGCCATATATGGAGATTTTTTTTTTATTTAAGGTTTTATTAATGACACTTTACCATCCTTGTGGCATTCGTGTCTTGATATATGGACATAGATCCTTTTCATGTGTTGGTACAAATATCTTGAAATAATATATTTACTTATTCATTATAAAAAAGCATTTTGACAAATCTTAACAATATTAAACTCGAAACAATGTTTTAACATGAATTTTAAATAAACGAATATTATTCATAGTTCCGTTTTTTCATTTCTGAAAAAAAAAGTTTCATCCATATCTTGAAATAACAAATTCACTTATTTATTAATGAAAAACAGGTATTTGCAATCGTATAATTATTTGATAAGATGGTAATTCAATCAACATCAAAGAAATTTTAGAACGGTTACCATGGAACGAGTGAATTTTAGGAATTATGTGCATCAAGTTATGTCGTGCGACGGAAAACTGTGAAAATATAAATAATGAATCAACATTGTTAAATTTACATGTTGATTTGTATTCCTAAAATGTTTTTCAATTTGCCAATATTGCATTTCGAATACCTACCATATCTATCTGATTTGTAAGCAAATATATTTAAGACGGAACGAGAAGCCCTAATTGACTACAATGAAATTTAAGTTGATTTAAATATTCTCGTTTCTCAACGTATGACTCAAAAATATTTTGTATTCTGAAGCAAGTTCACTCTATATAATTTACTATGGCGAATTTGCAGCCCATCCGTGCACCCATGATGAAATATTATTTAATTTATTCAATTTCTTAAATTATGTCTTCAAATATGAATAAATAAGTACAAAAATCATAACTATTTTACTCATACCAGTTTAGTAGTATAAAAGATATTTATCGCCTAAAATTACTTAATTACTCGAATGGACATGTATTAATAGACTGAGTCGATTTGGAGTAATTTTTGAATTTGTCAAACCCTGGGGTCTGAAAAGCTTCGTCTTGGCCCAAAAATCATCCATGATTTTTTGCAGAATTTTTAAGTAACGTTTACATGAGTAAATTTGGACTTTTAAGTTTGTATGGGAAAATTGAATATTTTGTACTGAAAAACCAACATCATTTTTGTTTCTTCTGTGGAACCGAGCCAGCTGATGGGTTTTGTGCCGATTTATCAAATTCCTAAAGTAAATTTTCCGTTAAACAACTTTGTCGAAGACCGTAACTTCGTATCTTATTAGTCAAAAAAGTTATTTTATTAGCTGTTTAACAGGGGTATGTCTTTTCGCATTGATAAACAATAAATTCAATTGACATCACTGCTTGTGCCCCGCGAAGTATTGCATGAAAAGAAGTCATGCAATACCTCGCTAGGCACCCAACAGTGATGTCAATTGAATTAATTGTTGATCAATGCGAAATGAAATACCCCTGTTAAACAGCTAATAACTTTCTTGACTAATAAGATACGGAGTTACGGTCTTCGCCAAAGTTGTTTAACGGAAAATTTACTTTAGGAATTTGATAAATCGGCACAAAACCCATCAGCTGGCTCGGTTCCACAGAAGAAACAAAAATGATGTTGGTTTTTCAGTACAAAATATTCAATTTTTTCATACAAACTTAAAAGTCCAAATTTACTCATGTAAACGTTACTTAAAAATTCTGCAAAAAATCATGGATGATTTTTGGGCCAAAACGAAGCTTTTAAGACCCCAGGGTTTGAGAAATTCAAAAATGACCACAAATCGACTCAATCTAATGTATTAAACCTAGCCTAACTTTCACAAGTCTTGATGAAATTTTGCCAAATTTTTACAGAAGATTTGATTATAGTTGAGGAGAGGAACAAAAAAGACTAATAAAATTGGGAGTCAAGTGATTGAAGCGCCACACAGCGGTCAATATGAGAACTTGTTCCACAAATATTCATGACTTCGCTTCGAAAATTAATAATTTTATAGCAAATGACACACTCCTGTCCACCGTAAATCAACTAGAGCTCATTGCTTTGAAATTGCAAATAAAACCAAAAGTAAGCGAATTTTTTTTAACTTGTTTTAGTTTCAGAGTTGTGAATTTCACCAGTCATTTTGACTGGGCACGGTACGAGTGTCCATGGTGAAAATTAATTCGCTTAAAAAGAGCTTGTGAAATGAAAAATACTCAGATTTGTAGAGATTCAAAATTCATGAAAATACGTATTTTTCGCGAATTTCTTAAACAAAGTATTCAACAACCAAAGTATCAAACCAGTAATTTTGACTGGTGCGGTCTTTCTAGTGTTAAATCCAATTTCTATCGGGATCCTTGAGCCAAATTTATGACTCGATCCGATGCCATTCGTCGTGATTAATTGCACCGTAGTTCGGCAATGTTGCAAAGGTCAGCGCCGTCAACACCTTCAAATGTGGGGATTTGACTATGTGAATTGTTCTGTTTGCGGAACATGAGTCTCCTTACTGCAGTGTAAAAAATAGATGTGTAGGGAAAACATTATTTTTCATCTCAACTGATAGTCAAATAAATAAATTTAACTACCTACTATGAAACGCACCTTGTCTATAATGTTTTTCACACGCAAATACGTGGGGGAAACACATCTCCGAAAGCTGTGAAACCTCATGACGCACAATGTGTACTTCTTTTTAAAGTACTCCTACCAATCTTGGCAACAGAACACTTTATTAACACTAAACTGCACCTAGCAAAATCCATTGAACGATACAATCGCTAAAAGTCGTTGCGTTCAAGACACAGTATGGCCAATATTTCGTATCTTTTCTTTGGGAAACTTTTATAAATATTTTATTAGTTTAACGAAGCCGCAACGGTCATTCTCCTCTAAATGTTTAATAACTTTTATATTATTTAGTCTTTAGAGCATTAATTAAATGATTACTTTTAAAAAATCGATCAACAATTTGAGTGAAATGTAAAACAATTTTAGATAAAAAGACATATTTTATTTTTGATGGTATCAGGGGGAGGCAAAAATCTCTTTTTAAAATGTTTTCTTCAGTAAAAAAATGATACAGTTGAAAGTTTTTTTACGTCCTTTGTTTTTATTTGCATTAATTTAAATGTTTTTTTTTTCAAAATATAATTAATTTAAATGCCTTTTTGTGGGTAATTGTTTTTTTTTGTAGTATTCCGTCTCATGACATAACTTGAAGAACATAATTCCTAAAATTCTCTCGGTCCATGGCAACCGTTCTCCAATTTCTCGGACATCCCACATTCGCCAGATCACGCTCCACTTGGTCTAACCAACTCGCTCGTTGCGCCCCTGCTCTTCTTGTTCCTACCGGATTCGTAGCGAACATCTGTTTTGCAGGACAGTCGTCCGGCATTCTCGCAACATGTCCTGTCTAGTGTATCCGGCCAGCCTTAACCACCTTCTGGATACTGGGTTCGCCGTAGAGTCGCGCGAGTTCGTGGTTCATCCTTTGCTGCCAAAAATGGTTCTTAACACTCGTGTTATTTGGGCTAAGGCTAAGTAACCCCTCACAAAATTTGTCCGGTCAAAATAGATGGAAGATTGGAATTCTTATGAAAATTTCACATAAGGTAAGATTCATTTCAGGTCTGTCGACCTGCGGCTTCGTTTTTTGGGATTTTAAATCAAATTTGTCCACTGTGCAACGTGTTGAAAAGTTTCAAATTGGTGCTATATGCACCGAACAATTCGTTTAGGGTTAATTGAAAAGAAAGTCAACTTTTAATGTCACAAACATACTAATGTGGCTGAACTGCTTTTTTTTCTTTTAAAAAATTGTCAACAAAAAAAAATTTAGACGATAGATCTTCCAGGTGTCCACTAAAAATTTTGTTTCACAATCCATTCCGAAATTTTTCAAAAGATTTTGCGCACGATTCGACTACCGTATTTTGATTATATTAACTGATGAATAGGGTTTTTACCTTATAAACATGAGGTCAGCCCGTTTTTTCATCAGCTGAACGAACCAGACAGAAAAATTGACCTATAAACAAAAAATTTAACACATATAAACAATTTTTTTACACTTTTTCAATCGAATGTTTGAAAACTTTGTTCACACATATAAACAATTCGTTACTAGATTGTTTCACTGAAAATTTCCTCAATTTCCTTCCATACATTCAAATTTTTCACACTGCTTATGTTTTGTTACCAAGATAGAGAGTCAGAAAGTTTATCACGATTTATTCGAATCACTCCCAAAAGACACTTTCCGCATCTAGTTAAAAACCTAGATGCCTTCCATGCCATCGGGGTATGATTTGCGTTTCGTTCGACCAATGCCAAGAAAAATGACCCGACTTTCCTATGGGGTTAATTTATTAATTGACGACAATGACGGTGCTCGCTCACGAATCCACAAACGAGCGAACGCCCACAATGATGGTGGAGATTATTACCGTTCAAATGGTTTTCTGATGGACGACAAAATTCTTCACTAGCTGGATTGGATGCTCTCTTTAGTTGCGATGAGCAGAAGAATGATGATATGTCCATTATGGTTATGATTATTGGAAAGGGTTTTTTTTGCTGTTCAAACATTTTATTCTGTTTTCCCCTTGTTATCACTGTTTTGTGGATGTCGCCGTCGGTTGATGTTTGTCGAGGAATCTGACATAGCTAATAGTTTCGACTAGTTTTTGTTTAATTTCGGAATCATAACTGTTAGCGCTTATCGTAAGCTTGCCAGATTGCCCGGTTTTATCCGGGTTTGCCCGGATATTTGATGCAAAATTTCGAGAAAGTCCGGTCCGGCCCGGTTGCCCGGATATCGTGAAAAAAGTCCGGATATTGCCCGGATTTTTTCACAATTTTTCCAAAAAACCCAAAAAAAAATCAAAGTTTTTGAGTAAGTTTCAGCAAAATCGATTAACGGTATGGACATTTTCAACGGTTGTTTCAAATAATTTCGCTGATTTACTTTTATAAACCTTTAAATATTTAAGTGTTCCAAAAAGTTTTTGGAAGTCTGGAATTACATTAATAAAATATTAATTTAATTTTTTTTGCATTTGTCCTTTGCTGTTATATATAATAACACCTAAATTTTGCCCGGTTATTGCCCGGTTTTTGGATTTGAAAAATTGAAATTCATGCCCGGATTTTGCCAGGTTTTTTTGAAAAAATGCCCGGAATTGCTAGGCCCGGATGGGAGTGGAAAAAATTCTGGCAACCTTAGCTTATCGCGACTCACCATTTATATTTATAATGGATGTCTAAATTGGATAGTCACCTTTTTTCTTGAGAGGGCCCGGCACTATCGTTATCAAAATAAAATCATGAAATCATGAATGTCTAGAGTACAGAAAACAGTGAATTTCGTGAGTTGGTAACGATAACATTCAAATTTCAGTTCAAGTAGGTAGTAACCAAATATTCATTGGTAAAAAAAAATCAATACATAATCAAATATGGAAGCAGCAAACAGCTGACTAGAACATTCTTAATTTGTTCGCGACGTTCATTTTTTTTATTCTATTGATATTATCAACACCGGAGCTGTGCAAAATAATTCATTCATGACGTCGCTGCTCCAGGACAAGACAAAACTGATGTCAGCACTTTTTGACGAACTTGCGTATCTTCGCTTTGTCAACTTGGACGCTCAAACATTGATAGAATTTTGTTAAAAATTTGCATCCAAGTGGAAAAATTCCATTAGTCGTTCCACGTGTCGCTTTTCATTCATGAGATTTATCAAATGTTATGAGCTTTGTTTTAAATAACACATATGATATCTACAGCACGTCGCCAGATCGAATTTCATAGATTCCCTTCGGATGGTCTAGAGCTACATGTTCGAAATATACCTTTTCCCAATAGCTATTGATATTGCCTATAATTCTTTTTATTTATTTTCATATTTTCCTATCTATTTAATGTTTTCTCCAAAAATGATGATGTAGAGACTTAAATAAACAATTGTAAACATACAAAACGAGTTTGGCTCTTTAAAGCGTCACGGTATGAGCCGTTTCAAATAAAGAAATCACAAAAAAATATATATCGACAGCATCGAGAGATTGTCAAAAGATATCTCTAGTTGATTAAATTTAAATAAGGCAATATTTTCTGACTATCAAAACCTCCTTACCTCGCTACAGCTTTACTAGTTCGATCAACCGTTCTTTCATTGACAACAAAAGCAAAAAACGGTGTGCGTTTGTCTTTTTTTTTTAATTCCTATCCTACATTGCTGAATCGGCCGGACATAGAAATGAGCGAAAAAAAATCCGGTCAGTAAACTTCCCCGAGGTGAGTTTGATATGGCACTGAACTCGGCACAGGTTTTCACAATTGGAAGGAAGGTTTACGTTCGAAATCTGCGCTGGGTTTTAACTTTTTTTATGTATAGGTACCTAGAGAGGGCTGTGATGTTGAGTTTTTCCAGGTTTCGTTGACTTATTTTTATCTTAATTTAATTTCTTCTCTATTCAATTTCTATAGACTTGAACTGTAAAGAATATTTGTGCATTTATTTGGACTAAAAGTATAGCACAATGTAGCTATAAAATATCCCAAAGATGTATCAACTGTTTAGTAAATTTGGTAAAGTTTATCGAAGCTATTACCAAAATAGTGCTGATATTATTGCTCCGAAAGTGTTCTGTTTGTGCCTTTTTCTCTATTAAAGGGTGGGTTCCCCGTATTTTTTCTAATCATTCATATATTTAAAAAAAAAAACCTGAACACCCCTCATTTTGTAGGTGTGTGTAGAATGATGCTTCTATTCGGATTTTGTCATTAGATCTTTAGTTATGAAAATGGCGTCCAAGCAAGAGGAGCTACGAATCAAAATTTTATAAATGCGTCGTGGAAATCCAAACTACACGTACACTGACCAAAGTAGTAAAAGTGTTCGAGGAGCGTTTGTCGAAAATTAGGAAGCCTGGATCAAAGATAAACCGATAGTCGGCGCCGCAGTGTAGAACAGAAGAGTGGCTAGGGCTTTCAAGCCCAACCTCAACCTCTCCGTTCGAGATGTCGTAAATAGAGTTGGGAATATTGTCTACAACCGTGCATGAAGTTAAAAATCGATACGGACTATCGATTTATAAGAAGGTAGTGACTCCAAATCGCTACGATTAGCAAAACCTCACTGCAAAAACAAGATCTCGGAAGCTAATTACGACTTTGTTGGCAATATTTGATTGCGAGGTAGTGGACGACGAAACCCACGCCAAGGCAGACTTCAGACAGCTTCCGGGACAAGAGAGTGTTATACAGCAACCGGAAGGGGAAAAGTGGCAGACATTTTCAAGCATAAATCTTACTATTTCTAAAAATTTAAAACTTAATATTTTAAAGATTAAATACATGTACATATGTGTTAAGATTCCTTCAACAATAAGAAATAATCAAAAAAAAAATGATGAAAAAGAATTCTAAACAAACAGGGAAGATAAGAGCATAATGGCCACCTTAAGGAGGACACTTGCTTAACCATAGAAAACATCTATAATATGTGAGCTGCATCATTGTGTTGTGTTCAGACACCAACAAGTCTATTTCCTTATTGGCTGGAACTTGAAAAGAAGATAAAAACGTTTGAAAATGCATTTTAAAATTGTTTGCAAAAGCTGAAAATCAGTCACTGTAAGGGCATAATAAGAACCCCCCCTGGGGTAGTATAAGCACCATTAATCGGAGTACGATGAGCGTTTTCTGCCGTAGAATCTAGCAACGAATTCAACTCGATGAAGTCAACCGAATTATAGAGCTACACCTTGACTTGTTTCATCTGACGATTTGGCATATTGGTAAGGTGTCGGCGAGAAAATCAGCAGACTCGAGTTCGATTCCTGGTCGAGACTTTTTTTTTTCATTTACCATTCATTATTATCGATGCATTTTGCACTAGACTAAACGGTGAGTCGTAGATCCATCAAACAAAGCAATAACAAACTAATTGATGTCTGTTTGTGTTTGTATAATACAAACAATCCACACAAAAACACAATCATATATTATGTTTCTGGTGCTTTGTTCGACGGATGATACTATTAGCCGTATAATGTAAAGTTAAAAAATAATTGAGCATGAACGGTAAATGAAAAAAAACAATTGCTTCGACCAGGAATCTAACTCGAGTCCTCAAGTTACCTCTTCGACACCTTACCAACATGCTAAATCGTCAGAAGTAAACTAGTCAAGCTGTAGCTCTATAATCAGTTGACTTCATCGAGATGAATTCGCTGTTACATTCTAGAAAAACAAAAATTAAATGATGATGAAAATTGAGGAACAATGTGTACATCATGTTGCAGTCAAAGTTGCCGAAAAAAAATTCTGTGTTTTTGAAAAAAAAAAAAAACAATTTGAACTTCCTGTCATTTTATCCAAACATTCTGTGATGCTATTTCTTTTAATTTAATTGAAAACTCATGACAAGTTGGATTTTTTAACATTTTAGTTAGGAATAATCAATTAACAATACCAATCTTATCATACTTTTCTAATTCAAGGAATGAAATCCAAATTTTAAATTGGCAAAAAAATCATTATTTTGGAAATCCATTCGAAACTCGAAAATTATGTGAAATCTGTGAATGTTTTAAAATTCTGTGTTCTGTGACACAGATTCTGTGATGAAAATTTGCTGAAAATTCTGTGCATTTACAGATTTTTCTGTGATTTCGGCAACCTTGGTGCAGTGCGTACATTATAGATCGAGATGATTTAACAATCATAAGAGTTTAATTTTGCGGTGCTCAAAAATTATAATATTTTCGTCACTTGAGAACCTAGTCGTATTTTTTTGAATATTTCTGTAATAATGGTAAGGAGATTTGCCCTTATCTCCCCTACATTGGCAAAAATGTACAAATTTTGAGAAATTTTTTAAAAATAAACTGTAAAAATTAGACAGGAATGTAATAGCAACTGGTGACACTGTAGCAAATTTTCAAAAGTACTACATGCAAGGTGTAATCTCTATGTTAGTTTATATGGAATATAGAGCAGAGATTAGAATTGAATGTAGAAGGTTAGACCTTTTCATTCCACAATACGCTCTGGGCCTTATTCTGCGCCGCGCGTGTGGTGACGATAGTCGAGTCACCTCGGAGTCATCGTAAGGATTCTCACCTTATGACAGATGTTCATTCCTGGCGAGTGACTGAATGAACTCAAGTGTCAAATTAGCTCGGATAAAATTAAATTACAAATCAATATGTACGAATTTCGGTACGCAAACAGTCACTATCGGGTTACAAAGTTTAAGCAAGCAGCTAGAATAACTTTTGGAGCTGCGAATAGAGCGAAATCGGAAAGAATGTGGTCATATATATTTGGTTACTGGAGCGGTTTGAAAAAAAAAACATCAAACAAAATAGCGGAAACCGATGGCTGCTGCCCCAATCAACTGGTCCTTTGCATTCGGAGCAACACACTTGAGGTCGATGAAGAATGGTTCTTAAAAGTTGAAACATTTGTTCGAAAACACCACAACCGGGTGCAAGTGAAATTTTCCCCCAGCGTCAAAGGTAGTATTTTCACGTATGTTTGGATAACGTATCGCTATTAAGCTCCATTCTGAAGTGCTAAAATGTGTTTTTTTTTTTTAAATTTTGTGGCATATAAATGAAATAAAATAATAACCTCTTTCAATTTTATATGTTTGAATTTATTTTTAACGTCTTGTATTTTTCTTGCTGCACAAATGATCGAAAACAAATAAAAAATGGAAGTAATTTTTTTTTTATTGATTCCAAAACTATCATACTTAATCTTAATGTAATTAAACATTAAATGCTCTAAACATTAGGCTCTTAATTCAAGAGCCTAATTATTCCGTTCTGCATCAATTTTCCCTTAAATTTATATCCCGGTACCGACAATTCTCATCTAAAATCGTCACCCGAATGCGACTTTTCTAACCCACACTATGACTACGAGAATAGGGCCAGAACTCAAAAAGTTCATCCAATGTGACGTTCCTCGCCTAAAGCGACTCCTGTACTCGGGTGACTCGACTATCGTCACCTCACGCGCGGCGAAGAATTAGAGCCTTTTTCTTCGAAAACTTTAAAAATTATTTCCCTTGCTCGCTGCCTTTGAATTTAAAAAATGTGACGTGGCTCCACTTGGAATCAATACCGAGTGATTGATACTACTACAGTAGTTTTTCGATTTTATCACTGTTCGATTTTCCATAACAAGCTAAGCTCACGCCCCATTTTATCACGGTTATTTTTTCGATTTTATCACGTTGTGTTTGGAAATCATTCAGAAATCATTTGCCGTTTTTCTATTTTAGTTTCAAGTTTCGCCAAATTCACGGTTTTACTATTATCACGGTGAAGTAAGCGTGATAAAATCGAAAAACTACTGTACTACTACTTACTACTTTTTTGGCAGTCTGTAGTAAGCGTACTATCAAATTTCTTGAAAAAGTGTGGGTCCTGAAAAGATAGGGGAGAATGGGGAATGAGGATGTAATTTCAAGTTTATATGCTCCAAAAGTTGGAACGATACAGGAACCCGTAGATGAACTAGAAGCATTTGCGTGGAAGTAAAAATATTGCGATATTTTTGAAGTTAAGAGAGACTTGATCTTTTATTAAAGGAGACTTGATCCTTCATTCCGGGGGCCCTAGTTCTTGGAAATAATCAAATAAAATTTCAAAAAAGAATGTCAATTGACTATTTTGGTCATATTTTTCTCATTTCACAATTTATAAATGTCAGAAGAAGATAATTCCCAAACTTTGTCTCAACCCTAGTTTTATTGCACACTTCAAGTCTCTATTTTCTGAATTTAAGAGGAAATCAACTTTCTTCGCCCTTTTTTGCCAGACAATTATTGTATAAATATCAGTTATTGTATAAATAATCGTTATCTTGTAATCAGCAATGATCACGCTCTATTGAGAAGAAAAAAAACTACCTTTTTGAACTCTAGGGATCACTTGAATCCATAATGAACATTTTAGAAAACTTTATCTGAAAAATGTTGAGAGTTTACCATTATTTTTAAAATATGGCATTATGAAGTTCATATTACACTCTAACGATTTATGTATTGGAATAGTTATTTTTGTTTTAATTTTTTCATGTCAGAAACATTTTAAAGTGACAAAAAAGGATCTTCAAGTGGAATTTTGTGAAATTTTTCAAACAAAGTTCAATAACTCAAACAATTATTTTTTTAAAGTTTTTTGAGCTTATAGCATAGTTGTTTTTCTCCATTATCACATTTATCTCGAACATTTGATCCTTGTAAATCATTCCAGTTTCGAGATAAAGCTAAGGAATCAAGTATCCCCAGGGATCAAGTATCCTCATTCTCCCCTATAGTGCGTTTTAAATTTGAAAATCGTTTAAAAATAAGGATAAAATAAACGTTGCGAGATTGTGACAGCCTACAAAGACCTAAATAAATTTGAAACCTTCTTAAAAATGGAAAACTTGATGTTTAAGAAAACAATTTTTATGCAAAAATCAGGACAAACTTCTCATTTAGATAATAAAAATGTTTTTTTAGTTAACAATGCACAAAGCTTCATACATTCAATTACATATCACCAACACAGTTTTTAGTTCAATCAAATCTGTACATTTTTTGCCTAATTATTTGGTCTGTTCGAAATATTTATAAGGCAACAGTTTTTTAGTTGTGCTTCTTGGCGAAGCAAAGGTTTCAACTAAATATGTATACGAGACGAGTACAAGTAGGGGTTAGTGTTTCTGTACGATTCCTATTTGAGAGAAAGAACAAAATAATCCGCAAAAATTTACACCGTGGTAAACTTTGCTTATCATATCTCTACCCATAACAGGAAAACTAAGGCCACGCAAATATCTTTTGAGAAATGGTTTACCTTTTTTTCAAAATTTTCTGTTACGTTCTCGGAACTATTGTTCCCACGACTTCCTATGACCTTGGTACGGTCGACTGCCAGAATAATTAGCTTATATCTGGCAAAGCTCCACCGCACAGTGTGGTTCAGATCCCCAAAGAACTGAAAAAGTCCAATTTTTAAACGACAACCGAATTTTTTTATGGGATTCTGATCTCTCATATTCAAGGAACGTTTTGATATAATAAGATATTTTGCGGACTTTTTATACTTCTTCAATGCAATAAACTTAAACGTAAACTTAAACTAAATAATAAAAAATAACATTATTCTTTACTTCAAACAATGAAAAAAAGCACCTATATTTTTTAAAAAATAATTTAAGTATCTAAAGCTTAGTTCTTTTAGAAATGGGACAGTTACGAATGCCTGTATCTCAAAAACCATTCGTTTGAACCAAATACTTTCTATGAAGAAAAAGAAGGTAATGTTATGATCTTTCATGAAAAAATTTGAAAAAAAATATTTACCGTTTTTTGTTAAAGAAATTTCTACTTTATTCTTGGTATCTCCCATTGACCGGCGCACACTTTTTTTAGTCATGGTATTGATCAGTTTCTCCAACTTATACTTCGTAAAATCTATATTTTAGGTGGCTTCACCCTCTTTCTTCAATTTCTGATACTTTTTGGTTCAATACTTCTCTGGAAACTGGAAACTGGAACCATTTTAGTGGATACAGTTGTTTCGAAATGAACAAATTTGATTATTTTTGACCACATTTTTGAACGTTTTTTTTCGATACCGGTTTCACAGCTTAAGAGCTTTGGAACCATCAAAAAATGGTTGTTTGAGGTTGGATTTCAATGAGTCATCACTACGCAACACTTTCAGTTAATCGCAGAAAATTGTTTTGGACATTTCAGCGATCTACCCTTAGTTTTTCGTTTATTGAAAATTAAAAATGCTGGTATGAGACTTGACTTCTTTGATGATCCTTAACCGTTGTTGCCGATCATTTGCTTCACTTCAATGCTTGATTTGAACTTTGTGGACATTATTGACAGTGTTTGCATGCTTATCCACCACAAAAGCTCAGTAATTCTTTGAATAATCGACGGTTTTGTCAGCTATCAATTTGATAATGACGAATTTTATAGGAAACTGTGCAAAATTATTTTTTTCTTTTTCTCTTGCATCGTACATATCTAAAAAACGCGTAAATTTTAAATTTTGAAAAAAATAGGTCAAATAGTACTTTTTACAGGCAACAAAATGCTGTCAAAATTTTTAATATCCAATAACTAGTTAACGAGCTATTGGCAAATGAAAGTGTCCCATTTCTAAAAGGACTAAGCTTTATACTGAAGAGGAAGATTATTATCTATTTCTCAGTGTTGAGATGAAAAACATCCCTCATATCAAGAGTAAGTATAGTTTCATTTAGTTAAGAACCTTAAATTTGATGATGAAAAATCAATTTTCTCTGTTCATTTTTTTAAAGTAAAAATTAAGCTTACGCTGTCGGACGCCGTGGTAAATTGTCTAGCGTTGGATAGGTAAAAGCCTCAACAATGACATATCTTAAAATCTTCTGCTAGTTTCTGCCATATTTTGGTTAAGATGGTTTTGAGTGAAACGCTGTCAAATAAAAAATGAGAATATTATAGTGTTTAAATATACAGAATCAATCAAGCACAGTAAGCTTCGATATATATGTATGCAAATTCACTATAAAACATTACTTTTAATATTCTTCATGCAACTAACCTAAAGGAGTTTTAAAGCCCTTACTTAATTTTAACAAAAATACTCATACATGATTGAAAAAAATCAATAATTTTTAATAGTATTAGGTTCAAAGCACGTTTTGGAAATTATAGCAAAAATTGTAAAAAATCAGTTTCTTCTTTTCATCAACTTTTAACGTATAACCTTTGTTAAAACAACATTTTTAATAATTTTTGCCAATTTTTTTTATTTTAAACCACTGTGCACCGATAGTATAGATAGGCCAAACACTTAAACGAACCGAATAGACCACCGTCTAGTCAAGCACGTTGCTAAAACTTCGACCTCTCATTCACTTTTTTCCCGCTTCATTCGCCATTCCATGTTGTTCTTTTTTCGACGATAAGCTGTTCAAATATTGTTTTTCTCAACCTCAAGTCAGGGTTGTTTGCTGAACTGTGCGTTTTCGGGTAGTTGGTCAACAGACATACGTGTCTCCCAACTTGTGTCGCCGTTTGTTTACAGGTTCCCAGCTATACATAGGTGCTCAAAATTTACAGCTTTTCACTCCCCGACTTTGGCCATCATATGGAATCTAGCTAGTAGTAGCTAGTCATATCAGCAACGACGACAGCCAGCCACCTTTTTCTCTAATATTGGGACAAAGAACGGCTCTTGCGTTTAAGTAGTGGGTGCGGTTGTTGCAAAAGTTGTTCAAAATGTTGCTCAACTTGATGTGACGTGGACCGGACCTGGATTGGCGGCAAATAAGGCAAGCATATTCCAGTTAGGTTAGGTAGTTGTCGCTCGTTGCTGTTGCTGCCAATCAGAACCTTCGAATGATGAATTATGATAATATTTCGTTCACTGCAGGCTTGAGTTTTTCAGTTTTTATCGAGCAGCAGCGGCAGCGCCTCGGGTTGATTTTATTGAGCCGATTGCGGAAGTTCGAATCAGTTCAGTAATTAAACGGGGGCGTTGGCATGTTTGTGAGCTGCAACGATAAGATCGCAACTTGTTCTACTATTGTTTGAGCGACTTGAACCCGATTGACCAGTTGGTAAAAGCAGGAAGTGTGCTTGTAATTAGGATCAAGCGCATTCTTGGGTCGCAGTCCTTAGAATGGAAGCCTATGGGCACTTCTTATAAATTATACTGAGTTCCTGGATCGACAATCCGATTTGAATATGAAAATTGACCATACAACAAACAACTTCAGAATCAACCATACACTTAACATTGAGGACCTCAGAATCAGAGTCCAGCCGCTTAGTACAATTATGATACGATTAAAAATCTGGCTCATTTTTGACGTCTAGTTTTCCTCGAAACTACCGTTTTTTTATACGATCAGTTCAAGGCCGTGCGAACGGAGGGGGGGGGATGTTTTAAACTCCCCCCCCCCTCATGGAGATTTTTTTCAAGTAAAATTTTTAGTTCAAGAAATTTCTTTACCGTAGTAACGTATAATTACTTGACATCAAAAGGTGTCTAAAATGAGTGTTTAAAAACTGCACAGCAAATCGGCTCTCTTCCGGCGGTATTTATCATTCTAGAAGACCTAAGACATTTCATTCTACGACACTATATGACGTTTAGGGGAGAAGCGGGCTGTATGCGCCTATTCAGCAAAATACTGTTTTTCTCAAATATTACATCGATGGAATATGTGTACAAAAACTATATAAACATGAGCAGACATCTGTTTTCTATACATTGGAGTAATTTCCATGTTGAAATCTCCTTACGTTTTCGAGAAAAGTTTTTATTACAAGTGTTGTCAAAAATGCCGAACCTAAACCTATTTATTTTTAGGCAAAATTTCTGTTTTTCTGGCAACATTTCCGTAAAATTTCATTGAAAATGCTTGAAACTAATAACTTTCATTCAACAAAACTGAAGTTTTATAAAAATCTACATCTTTTGTGATATTATTGAATAAAACAAAAGGGTTTCTTTATTATGGAGGCAGTTCATCCATAAGAAAAACTTTATCAAATCTGTTTTGAGATCTTCAATTATCTCTTAAGTTGTTAATTAGAGCCTAGATTCGAAATTATGTTAATAAAAATCATATAGGTATTTATTCTATTTACCCTTTGATAGAGACATTTTACAAACATGATGGGGGCATACAAAACCACTCTCTTATTTAAGTTTCTAATAAATATGAAATCTTCATAAAAGCTTTTTTTTAATTTTAGGTTCGTTAGAACAAGAAACAAAAACCAGTCAAGTGTTTTTGTGCTTCTTCACGTATAGTTTTAAAAAGTCAATTTATTACATCAAAAGGTATCAAAATCTTGTATAAATTTTTAAAAAAAATTGAGTTGATGGATTCATAAAATTCTTTCTTGTCTTATGTTCAATGTGCATCACCCTCGAAACACATTTATTAGATATGTTGTCTTGTCAGCCATTGCGTCAAACGGTTGTAGGCCGTAGTGTATTCAGCTTAGATTCCGAACAAGTTTATCCTTCATTTTATTACTAATCACTTTGATAATTTCTAAAAAATCGTTCATATCATTATAAATTTTATGCTGATTATTGAATGTTAAAAAACGAATGTCAACCTCAATTTTATTTTGTGTTTCTTGCTCTTCTCAATGTTGAATTCCACATACAAAAGGGTTTGATAAATTTCACAAGGCCACAAAATTCGCTTATTTCTGGGGTGCGTAGAATTTAAGGGCTTATTTTGATAGGTTTTGGTGCCCTAAAACTTTTGAAAATAGATAAAAATAATTCAATAATATTTGGAACTATCTTTAAACTGCGACCAAGAGATGGGTCTTGACTCAAACATTTAGTCAGCGAAACTTTTTTTTGTAGAGAAATGAGTCCAACTGTGTTAGTTGAAATTTCAGGGACTAGACAAGATAAAAATTAATGTTGAAAAACATGCGAAAAAATTCACCTTGTCTCCCGGTAGGACTTGAACCCACATCTTGCGCCTCTCCGGGGCCCATGTATTAACTACATCAGGACATCCTGTATTCTACTACAGGAGACAACCTGGCGTATGAAAGTTATACTGGTCGAGTGTCGATGTCTATCGGAATGAAGGGAATTGTTTTCCCATGTGACCATCATCATGGAAATAGAAATAGACTACGAAAATGATGATGATCACATGGGAAAATATTTGGAACTTTTCTGATAATAAACATTATAAAAAAAATTAAAACAAAGCTTTTTATCAACTTTTCCCAAGACCACAAGTAATTCTGACTTCTATAAAAAAAATTATAGAAGTTTTCTATTTGTTTACTTTTCCCAATTCTGGATAATATTATATTTTCAACAAATTTTTAAATATTTATTAACTAAATTAAACTTAACATATTATTGAAGCAAAAATCAAACCGTTTAACTCTAACAAATTTTTCAAACGAAATAAAACTTTTTTTTAAACTTTCGTCGGTAATGTCAAATATATTTGTCGTTCGAAATTTTGAAAAACTCTAGAATTAAACTTTTTTTAAATCATTCATCATCATTATTAAATATTAATCTGTAATTGAATAAATCAGTATTTTATCTCTTATGTAGATTTGTTAGTTTATAAGTTATCATTGATTGATTTCACTCAAAAACTGATACATTTTAAAACTTATAAGCTCCGTACCACCGAAACGAGATGTGATAGACAAAATCTGACAAAAGATTCGAGTTCAGGACCCCAACAGCTACGAAATCATTCAATTAAACACTGGCACCAAAATGTTGTCTCTTGAATTATCAATTAAATAATATCAAAAAGTGTTTTAAATGGTAAAACATTTTTATTGAAAAAATATCCCTGAGAAAAAAGAATTTAAAAAAAAAATTATTGAAAAAAAAATTCTTTCAAAAATGTTAAAAACATTTATTTTTATCATCATAGTATATTTTAATTTATAGTGAGTTTAATCACCGTTAGTAATGTTTCTTCATTTAGTTTATCGACCTTATCGGTGAAAGTTATGTTCTTTTAGTAAGAGCGTTTCAAAATTATGAAAATAATACGCAGGTAGAAAGTCATAAGAAGTGAAAAGATTTTTAAAATCAACGAGTCGAATCAGAAGCATTTTCTTCAATTTCTTCCTCATGCTGCAAATTTTCCATTTTCATAATCTTGAAATGCTCTTACTAAAAGAGCTTAACTTTGACCGATAAGACCGAAAAATTGAATTAACATTTAATATTCTAAATGGAAAGAAGTTGCGGGGTTTGAGGGTTAGGCCCCCCCATGAGGATCCAAAACAGTAAGCAAGGTTTTCTACTCTACACTCATAATTTTAAATTAAGAACCAAATTATGATAGAGTAAGGTTAATCAAGAGTAACAATCTAGACTTAACACTTATGCCAAAACCTCAAAAATCCATCCCAAGCCCAAAATTCTGCTACACTTTTTCAAAATTTTCTCACTTGTTCATCGAAATTCAGGTCTGAA
The DNA here is from genome assembly GCF_029784155.1 of Uranotaenia lowii. NCBI lineage: Eukaryota > Metazoa > Arthropoda > Insecta > Diptera > Culicidae > Uranotaenia > Uranotaenia lowii. The sequence goes on along the minus strand of NC_073692.1, from coordinate 238,299,290 downwards.
TAATAAATTTTGTAAAATCCATTTCAGAGGTTATGATTCCATAGTTCTTATAACCAAAATTGTATTCCTATTTTCGTATTTCGGATTCTGTATCCAGTTTAGGGTTCTTGATTTTCAGTTCAAAGAATCTTAAAAAAATAGAAATTAAGCTGCTTTGAAACTCTGGTTCAAATTTGTTTTTGCATTCCATATCAAATTTAAATCATGTTTTTCGAGATCATAAGCATTTTCGATATTTTCATTATAGTTTCCAAATATGAAAAAAAGAGAAATTTAGTTTTATATTCAAATTCAAAGTTCTTAAACTTAATTCTTACACAAAATTAAAATAACAAAGCTTCGAAATGGCAATACAAAATTGAAAAGTATGATGTAGATCTTTGTAAATTCGTATTATTATACTGATTCACAATACAGATTAAAAATAAATTATTTAAATTGTGAATTTAGATTGAACCTGAACTAAAGAATTTAAATAATAGATTAATGAATGAGGGCTCTAAAACTCGGTTCATAAATTTCTTATCTGGAATAAAATTTGGAAATTGTATTTTTTGTTAAGAAATTTTATGGAAATTCGGATACAGCTTCAAAGCGCCATTTTTGAATTCAGCTTTAAAATTTGGATTCAGAATACAGATTCAAAGTTCAGAAAAAGTTTTAACTTTTAAATAAATTTTACAATCAACATAAATTGTTGAGGAATTTAAGAGATCATGAACTGAACACACCGCGGACCAAATACAAGATATCTCGTTTTTTCGCTTGCCTACAGAGTGCTACACTTTGAAGTATAACTCAAAGGACCGAGTTTGAGTGTTAAATTTTATACGACAAAATTTAAAACAACATTTCCGTAGCTAAAAAATACTAAATTTGTAAAATTCAATCCAAGGGTTTCTGAGATATAGAATGCCGAATTTAGGTGTTTCTAATCATAGATTTTTTCCCGGTCCCTAATGTTGCTTGTTTATTCAAATTCCAGAATCCAATTTTTGAACCGAATTAATTTGTGAACACAATTCCATTGAAAATAACATATAAAAGGTAGAATTTTAGTTCTTTGTTTTATCCGAAAAATCCACATTTTTATTATCGAATTAATTCTTTATGAAAAATATTTGCTGTTAAAGAAACATCTTCACCCACAAAATCTGAACAAAAATTCTAATTTTTCCCAGTGTACTGTTAAACGTTACTTATACAAAATTCGCCATTTTATGTTTCAAGAATCAATAATTAAATTCAAATGGCTAGTTTAATATAGATATTTGAGTAACGGGAAGTGTTGTGTTAAATTTTGTAGAATGAGGTTTTTATTATTCGATTCATAACGTTTGAATTACGCTTTTTAATTGAGCATACTAGCGGCAAGCGATTAATCGCAAAGTATTAATATTGCAGCTTTTTTTTAAAACCAAATGTCAAAAATAAATCATTAATTTGGTTCAAGTTTGCATCAAGGGAATTTGATCCGAAAATATGATAATTTTTACCTCTTACTTTTTTTTTGACAATTTGATCTATTTTCATCAAAGCTTAAAATTTTTAAATTTGCAAAATACTCTGAAAGATTGGGCTGGTTTAAAGAGACTATAGTAAACATGTTTACTTTAGGCTCGTTAGGTTGGTTATATATGAGTACTAGCTGACCCGGTGTGCTTTGCTACACCTTCCAGAAGTTATTGAAATTTTTGGTTTGCACAAAATTTTAAAATTCAATTTAAAAATTGTTGAAATGTTTTTTCTAAAAGAAAATGCTTGTTTTTTTTTTTATTTTGAAATCTTTATTAATTTTTTTTAATCCGTGTTTTAATCCTTTTCATGACTCTGGATTTCTTTGCTTCATAAGTTTATAGCTTATGCCAAAATATTTTTTTGTATATGAAATCTTTGTTGTCCCTTTATAATGTGCACAGGGTTTCAAACTATCATAGAAACATTTTTTGTAACAAAATAACGTCATGGGACACTTATTTTACCTATTCGTTCTCGAATTGTTATACAAATTGTTAGAGTGACCATTTTCCCCATTCCTTTATCCCTAATGAAAGGAAGGGAAGTCTTATATCATCCGAAAAACACTTCTTGTATACAAATGCAATCCCATGTCATATACAGCTCCATTTTCGATAAGTTCTCGAGTTATTCAAAAATGGGTGACCCTCTCCCCACTTTATATCTCCCCTTTGGCAAGAGAAGGGTGTCTCAACCCATCGAAGAAACATTTCCCGTACACAAATATGCTCTATACATACAAATTTGATTCCATTTTTTCGATTAGTTATCGAAATATTAAAAAAAAGTGTATGAGAGACCCTCTTCCCACTTTTTATCGTTCCACTGAATGGAGGGAAAGGTTGCTAAACCACAGGAAAAAACATTTCTTGTGCTCGGATACTTTCTCATTCGAAAATTGGTTTCTTTGCTTTATTAGTTGTCGAGTTATGCTATAAAATTTGTATCAAAGCCCTTTTCCCTACCTATTCCCTACCTGGAAGGAGTGGATCGTTCCATTTGTAAGAAAAATTCTTGGTTTATGCAAAACAATCGTATGTGAGCTCCCGTCTTTCCTAACTATATCCCCAATTGAAGGAGAAAGAAGTCTGAAATAAGCAAATAACTATTTTACGTATCCAAATGCTTACCTATGCCAAAATTATTTCCATTAGCTCTATTGTTTCTCGAATTATGCAAAAAACTGTAAAGGAGCCACCCTCTCTCCTTCCTATCACCCCACTGGAAGGAGGCAGTAGTACCAAATATTCACAAAAACATTCCTTGTGTTCAAATACCTCCCAAGCCAAATTTCGTTCTATTTGCTGGATAAGTTCCCGAGTGGCATAAAAAAATGTATGGAAGCACCCTCCTCCCTTAAGATTTTCCCACTGGAAGAGCGGAGGGCTCTCAAAATATCATAGAAACTTTCATTGTAATCAAATACCTTCCAATGCCAAATTTGGTTTAATTTGCTTGATTAGTTTTCCAGTAATTCTGAAAATTGTAACGAAGCCTCCTCCCCACTTTCTATCTCCTCACTGGATGGGGGGAGGGGTACCAAATATTCATAGAACTATTTATCGTTCCCAAATACCCTTCCAAGTCAAATTTGGATTCATTTGCTCGAATAGTTTTCAAGTTATGCAATAAAAAAGGGTTTAGCCCCCCCCCTTCTTCATGTATCTCCACTGGAAGGAGGGAGGGGTCTGAAATAATCATAGAACCATTTCTCGTATTCCATTCCCCTTCCATGCCAAATTTAGTTCCATTAGCTTGATTATTTCTCCCGTTATTTAAAAAATTGTAAAGTAGGCCCCCTCCCCCCTTTATATCACCCCACTGAGAGGAGGGAGGGGTACCTTACATTCATGGAAATATTCCTCGTTCCCAAATACTACCCCATGCCATATTTGATAACATTTGCTTGATTGGCTTTCGAGTTATGCAAAAAATTGTCTTTTATTCGGGAGGCCCCTCCCCCCCTTCATGAGAGAGGGAGGGGTCTCAGACCATAATAGGAACCTTCCCCAGCCTCCAATACCTCACCCTGGCAAGTTTCACTCAAATCGGTTCAGTAGTTTCCGAGTCTATAGGGAACAGACAGACAGACAGACAGGCAGACAGACAGACAGACAGACAGACAGACAGACAGACAGACAGACAGACAGACAGACAGACAGAAATTCATTTTTATATATATAGATAGAATAAGATTTTTTTAAAGAAAAGGGAGACTCTCCTAGAAAAGCTTATTTTATGCACAAATCAACTAAGTTTGATCTACCAGACTCTGGTAGATTTCTGAATTGTTGGGCGAAAAATCATAGGTAAAAATCAGCCACCAAACCCCCCACCCCCCATTAATCGGGTCTTCTTACGGCCTCGGTTAGATATGTTCATATTTTAGATATATTTATATTTTTTCATAAATACTTTTTGAAAAACAAACTTAAACTAAAAGAAAGTGTTACATTTTTAACATACGTTACGAAGATTTGCATACATTTTTAATAAATTTTTTTAATCATATTTTTTGCCTATACTGTATTACTATAATATTTTTCAACAAGTCAATTCCGCCATCAATCGTATAGAAAATTTTATGATTTCAATCAGTGCCAAGTTCTTCGAGCAAATATTTCTCTTTTGTTAAAACCAAATTTTACATTTTTCGGGTATCCACGCTAGAAAAGAGCCTCCATGTGGCACCTAAATCTAGGGGTAAAGCAATCTTAAAACAACGACGTTTTTGGAATAATTTCAGTAAACATTTTAATTAACTGATGAAAAATAAAACATTCAACAGTGATAATGACAAATAACTAGGATTCCTTGATATAACGCTCTTATATTTGTACGAAATTCAACTCAACTATTCAAAGAATGCAATTTAGAAGTTGTTCAAGAAATAAAAAAAACCCAACATTAATAAAATGCAATTGAATTTTGTATAGCACGAAAATCTATCTGTCGCGTCTCTACTAAAGCACTTTAGCTCGGGGAACTCAATGACAGTCGACATTCTGAGAAGGCGCAATTATTGGTGTAGAATAATGAGATCATCATAGCATTGCTCAAGAAAAATTGATAGTAGCCATTGCAAATTATCAACACGTTGTGTTAAGTACAAGAAGTTTGTAAATCTTATTATATTTAGGCCTGAATCGGTAATTTAATAGCTTCACTGAATGAAATATTTAATTATTTATCATTAATTTGCATAGATTGTAGTCCGCCGGTGAAACACACAGTGTGTAAATGAAATAGTGCCAATACCACAAGATCGCTAAGCGTTTAAAACCAGTTGGTATGATAGTGTTATTTGGTTAGTAGAAAAATACTTATTTGCTAAATTTCATTAGTAGATGAAAGCACAAATTGATTACCACAAACATACTTACCCGTGAAATCTGAAATCATATTGCCGTGGGGGAGAATACTTACCGTAAATACTTACCTGGAACACACCACCTGTAAGAACAACCTAGAAAGAAGAAGTAATTATACTATCACTAAATCAACTTCATTACCTTCAGATACTGCTGCTTGCAAACTAATAAGCAGCTAGAAAGAGTTGAGAAGTTGAATGAGATAAGAAGAGCAGGAAAATCAATAAACGTAAGTTATTATTAAGATTATGTAAACACAATTAGTAACACACAAATGAATTGTAATTCTAGGATTTTTTTAATACATCTACTATTAATCAAACGGAATCGTCTGCTGCCTCACTCAACGTCACAAACTCACATTAAAAAAATCGTTTACAGTTCTAAAAACGATGAAGAAATCATCCTCCGCCCAGAATGAGAAGGCAACAATGGGAGCTGTTCCAAAACGAGGCCGAAGTCCTATGAAAACTCCAACGATGACCTGTATTGGTACGGCGTGTCGTTTTCCGGGTTCGACAACAAGTATGCTGCAGTGTAACAGATGCGGTATATGGTTTCACTTCCAATGTGTGGGTGCTTCGGACGATGCACTTTCCCGTGTGTGGATCTGCAACACTTGCTCCCTTGAACCCACAGATGTTCTACCAAAAAAAGGAACTAAGTCAAAGGGAAAAGAACTTCCGTCATCTAACTCTGGTAAGAACGCAAACAAACACTGTCCAACTTGTGGTGGTTTAGACACTGATGCAATGGTGCAATGTGACGACTGCGACCGATGGCATCATTTTAAGTGCGCGGGTGTCACAGAAGCTGTAGCTGACATCAGCTGGAGGTGCACCAGTTGTGAAAACAGTAAAATAACCCAAAAGCATGTTAGTTTTATAAGAGATATTCCTGTATTGTCAACTAAGCCTTCAATAGAAATTGATTCATTATCAAATACGGTTGTTTCCTCGGACAATTCGCGATTTTTGACCGTACCAATAACAAACATTCCCCCAAACGTTCTTACGTACACATCTATGCCCGCGAGCACGTTCGATCTTATGAATACATACCCCCCTTCTCAGTTAGTGCCAACCATGTGCAGTGCTGAATTCAACAGTGCCAATCCGTCCTACGAGTATCACACATCCAATAAATCAACTGCCATCGCCACAACCACTAACGTGTTAGTAGGCTCACGCACGACATCTGGAATCATTCCCCGAGTTTCGACAGCTACGGAAACAATCGCCTCCATGCAAGCTAACGATCATCGTAACAATCAGTTTATGGGTTCTACGGATCAACAGAATCAGAAGGCGCCGAGCTCGACTAAGTCATCAGTGAGACAACGACGGGTGTTGCTGGACCTTCAGAAGCTACAAGAAGAAGAACGGCTCATCGAGGAGGAATATAAGAAGAAGAAGGAAATATTGAATCGTCGCTTTGATCTCATGCAGGAAATAGCTAGCAACTCGTCATCTACAACATCGATAGCCGAAACTGAACCGAAGAAGAAAGTGGAGGATTGGTTGGACCGTTCAATCCCCGAATTCACCCGCGAAGCTAGAATGGAATATCGCCCACTACAGCAACAGAACCCGTGTATTCAGCAGCAGTGCAGCGAAGATGCGCAAGCAAATGAGAATACTCACAGGCACAGTGCCCCGTTGAATCAAATGATTGCTCGAATGCAGCCAAAGCCGTACGTGGTAAATACATATGCTCGTCCAAACATGGGAAAGGAAAGTTTCATTCCAGTGCAGCAATCTACCCCACAACGGACTACGGGTTTTCCACATGCAAATATCGTTAATTTGAATAGTTTTTCAAATAGTCATGCATTAGCCCGCCAAGCTGCGTCCCGAGAGCTGCCAACCTTCACCGGTGTTCCCGAAGAATGGCCACTTTTTATATCTACATTCTACACTACTACATCTATGTGCGGGTACACTCAAGAAGAAAATCTATTGCGACTCCAGAAAAGCTTGCGCGGAAAAGCATTTGATGCTGTAAAATGCATGTTAATGCATCCTTCCAATGTCGAGTGCATAATGTCAACCCTCAAAATGCTTTTCGGAAGTCCCGAAGTGATAATTCACAATCTGATATCCAGAATACAGTCCACGCCACCACCCCGTGCCGATCGTCTCGAAACGGTGATTGAATTTGCGTTAGTAGTGAAAAATCTCTGCGCTACCATTGTAGCTTGTCAGATGGACGAGTATATTTACAACGTCGAACTTGTGCGGGAATTAGTGGACAAACTACCGACACAGTTTAAAGTGGATTGGGCGAGGCACAGGAGATTAATCGCTGATACCAGACTGACTTCCTTTTGCGATTGGTTGTACGAATTGGCTGAAACAATTTCGCCAATTGCTATGCTCTCTTGCCAGGACTCCAGCGCAAACAAAGTTGGAAGAAAAGTAACCGGTTTTTTAAATGCCCACTCGGAACCAGATGAAATTGATCAACCAGCCTATGCTTGGGGTAAACCTGATCGTGGACAGCCCAATACTCCTCCTAAATCCTGTAACGTTTGCAAAGGTGAATGTAATTCTCTGGAAAAGTGTAAAAGGTTTATTGAGATGAGTTATAAAGCCCGCTGGGCTGCAGTTAATGAATTTTATTTCTGTAAAAAATGTCTTGGTAAGCACCCTAGAATGCCTTGCAAATCTCAGAGAATATGTGGCACAAACGGTTGTCTTTATAAGCACCATCCACTTCTACATAATCCCGCAAAGGATACGCAGGGTTCAACTCAACAAAACCCAGAATCTTCTGTCGTTCATCGAGATTGTAACATCCATCACTACACTTCAAACCAGGCACTTTTTCGTGTGGTACCAGTCGTGTTATATGGCCCAAACAGGAAGATAAACACATTCGCGTTTCTAGATGACGGATCTTCGCTAACTTTGATGGAATCATCGCTTGCTTCGGAGCTAGGAGTGTCTGGGAAAGTCGAACCACTCTGCTTACGATGGACTGGCAATAAAACTCGACAGGAGAATTCTGAAAATATTACCATTGAAATCTCAGGTGTGAACGAGATGCATAAACGCTATCGCCTACCAGAGGTGCTCACTGTTTCAAATTTAGATCTCTTCCATCAGACTTTAGATATGGACGAAATGAGGAAACGATACAGTCACCTCAGAGGAATTCAGGTTGAATCTTATGAAGGAGTTCAACCTCGTATACTTATCGGCAGTAACAACGCAAACCTTGGTTACGTTCTGAAAGGCAGAGAAGGAAAAATGCATGAACCAGTGGCGACAAAGACACGACTTGGCTGGATCGTATATGGTGGTGCAGAATTAGGTCAACAACAGTTTTTGGGCTACCATGGAGCACATAGATGTTCATGTCAGGGTGAGCAATGTGAAGTTTTACACCAGGCCATGCAAAAATATTTCTCGATCGATGGGTTAGGTATCACAAAACCAACAACTCTTGTGGAATCTAAGGAAGATACTCGAGCACGGAGACTTCTAGAAAGCATGAAGCGTAGAAAGGATGGACGATTTGAAACTCGACTTCTTTGGAAGTATGACCATTTCCAGCTCCCAGAAAGTAAATCGCTCGCTCTTCGCCGTTATGCGTGCCTCGAAACACGCATGAATAAAGATCCAGATCTTAAGGCATCTCTCTACGATAAGGTTAAAGACTACGTTCTAAAAGGCTATATTCGCAAGCTCACCGAAGCTGAAATTGAAGACAAGAATCCAAGGGTATGGTATCTGCCAGTTTTTCCAGTGTTCAATCCCAATAAACCCAAGAAGATACGCATCGTGTGGGACGCCGCAGCTAAGAGTCACGGAACAGCACTGAATTCACTACTCTTAACAGGACCGGATCAGAATTCCTCTCTTACTGACGTTCTGTTTAGGTTCCGTGAAAATCGGATAGCGGTTTGTGGTGACATATGCGAAATGTACCATCAAGTACTTGTAGCGGAGGAAGACCAACACTGTCAACGGTTTTTGTGGAGAGAAAATCCACACGATTCTAAGATCAGCGAATATGTCATGCAAGTGATGACATTTGGGGCATGTTGTTCGCCCAGTTGTGCACAATTCGCCAAAAATATGAACGCGAGGGAATATGCAGGACAATATCCTCGAGCAGCATCAGCAATTATAGAAAACCACTATGTAGACGATATGCTCATAGCCACAGAAACAGTGGAAGAAGCTATTTGCTTGGCAAAGGAAGTTCGGTACATACACGCTCAAGCTGGGTTCGAAATGAGGAATTGGGTATCTAATTCACCGGAAGTTTTGGAGACACTAAATGGTACGAGCGGTAACGAAAAGAATCTCAACTATGATGCAGAGTTATCCACTGAAAAAGTTCTTGGTATGTGGTGGTGCACGATATCAGATAGCTTCACCTTTAAATTGTCCCCAAAACATGAAAAAGAGCTCCTATCTGGCGAATGCGTTCCGACGAAGCGACAGGTATTACGCACGTTGATGGCCGTATTTGATCCTCTCGGGCTTCTCTCAAATCTTATGATTTACCTAAAAATTCTTCTTCAAGAAGTATGGCGCACTTCAATCGATTGGGATGAGAAAATTCCTAGCAATATTTTCAAAAATTGGCTGCAGTGGTTGGCAGTACTCCCTAAAGTGCAATCAGTAAGTGTTCCTCGTTGCTATCGCTCGAATATAAACTTGGAGGCAGACACTATCGTACAGCTACACACATTCGTCGACGCTAGCGAACTAGGCTACGCTGCGGTAGTCTACCTACGCTTCGAATACCACGGAAAGATTGAGACCTCCATTGTTGCCGCTAAAGCTCGAGTCGCACCTTTGAAGTTTCTGTCCATTCCAAGGATGGAGTTAGAAGCTGCGGTCATTGGAGCCCGACTGACAGCCTCCATTTGCAAGGCATTATCGTTAAACATCAATCAGCGTTTCTTCTGGAGCGATTCTCGTGATGTACTCTGTTGGATCAGATCTGACCATCGACGATACTCGCAGTACGTAGGGCATCGCGTGAGTGAAATCTTGGAAACTACTCGAATTGTGGAATGGAGATGGATTCCGTCTGAAGAAAACGTCGCGGATGAAGGCACCAAGTGGCAAAAACCTCCCGAGCTAACCAACGACTGCCGTTGGTTTAATGGACCGGAATTCTTACACCAAAATGAAGCAATGTGGCCAGTAGAACGAAACTTTCAGCAACCAACAACGGAGGAACTCAGAAAAAGCGTATACTGTCACGAACATATCTCTTTACCAAAAATACTGTTTGATTCCTCACGCTTTGGGAGTTGGAACCACCTTCGGAGAACTTCAGCAATGTTTAACAGATATATACAGAACATAAAAAATGGGATTAACGCGACAGCACCGTTATTCGGACCGCTATCAGGGTCTGAGATACAGCAAGGCGAAATACGTATGTTTCGACAAGCACAGCAAGAACACTTTGCGATGGAGATAAAAATTCTCTCCTGCAAAGATCTTACCCAAAAAGGCCTTCCAACTACAAGTAATCTTTTCGAATTCTGGCCTTTTCTAGACAGCGAAGGTGTTCTAAGAGCAAAGACGCGCATTGGAGCTTGTGATGTTGCTAGTATGGATACCAAGAACCCGATAATCCTACCAAAGGATAGTCACATATCATGGCTTATAGTTCAGCACTATCACGTACGCTTCTATCACCGTAACCATCGTACAGTGCTAAACGAACTTAAACAACGCTTCAGGATCATCCCGAAACTAGCAAGCCTTTACAAGAAAGTACAATCAGCTTGCCAGGTATGCAAGAACATGCGAGCAGCGCCTCATCCTCCTCCGATGAGTGATCTTCCCGTGTCGAGAGTTTCAGCATTTACCAGACCATTTTCGTATGTAGGCGTCGATTATTTTGGACCACTGAACGTCACCGTGAAGCGCAGCACCGAAAAACGTTGGGGGGTACTAATAACGTGTCTCACAGTTAGGGCTATTCATATTGAAATCGCACACTCATTATCGGCACAATCGTGTATAATGGCACTGAGAAATTTCATGGGGAGAAGAGGCATTCCAATACAAATTGTAAGCGACCGTGGTACGAATATGATCGGCGCAAGCAAAGAACTTTTATTGGCTTTAAAAGAATTGAATCAAGACATGATAATACAGGAAATCTCTAGTCCAGATACAACTTGGACATTCATTCCACCGGCATCTCCACATATGGGCGGTTCTTGGGAACGCATGATTCAAACTGTTAAACGAAATTTGAATCAAATAAGTCCACGACACCAACCAACTGATGAAGTATTGCGTAATCTATTGAACGAAGTAGAAAACGTGGTAAATTCCAGGCCTTTGACTCATCTTGAAATGGAAGATCCCGAGTCACCAGTCCTGACACCAAACCATTTCCTACTAGGTTCATCGAACGGTTTAAAACCAGCAACGTTGTTTGATGATAGCAGCAAAGCTCTTAACAATACGTGGCGAACATGCCAAGTGGAAGCAAACATCTTCTGGAAGCGTTGGGTGAGAGATTACCTGCCGGAGATTACAAGACGATCCAAATGGCTAACGCCGGTGAAGTCTATCGAAATCGATGACATAGTAGTTGTTGTCGATCCGAATCTACCAAGAAACTGCTGGCCTTTAGGAAGAGTGATATCTGTAATTCAGGGTAAAGATAAACAAGTGAGAGCTGCAATCATTCAAACAGCGACTGGAATATACGAACGACCAGCTGTTAAACTCGCCGTGCTAGATGTTAGACGCGGAATTAAGTAAACCACTAGTTGCTGTATTGCGGGGGAGTAAGCCACTAGTTGGCGTACTGCGGGGGAGTGTCGCGTCTCTACTAAAGCACTTTAGCTCGGGGAACTCAATGACAGTCGACATTCTGAGAAGGCGCAATTATTGGTGTAGAATAATGAGATCATCATAGCATTGCTCAAGAAAAATTGATAGTAGCCATTGCAAATTATCAACACGTTGTGTTAAGTACAAGAAGTTTGTAAATCTTATTATATTTAGGCCTGAATCGGTAATTTAATAGCTTCACTGAATGAAATATTTAATTATTTATCATTAATTTGCATAGATTGTAGTCCGCCGGTGAAACACACAGTGTGTAAATGAAATAGTGCCAATACCACAAGATCGCTAAGCGTTTAAAACCAGTTGGTATGATAGTGTTATTTGGTTAGTAGAAAAATACTTATTTGCTAAATTTCATTAGTAGATGAAAGCACAAATTGATTACCACAAACATACTTACCCGTGAAATCTGAAATCATATTGCCGTGGGGGAGAATACTTACCGTAAATACTTACCTGGAACACACCACCTGTAAGAACAACCTAGAAAGAAGAAGTAATTATACTATCACTAAATCAACTTCATTACCTTCAGATACTGCTGCTTGCAAACTAATAAGCAGCTAGAAAGAGTTGAGAAGTTGAATGAGATAAGAAGAGCAGGAAAATCAATAAACGTAAGTTATTATTAAGATTATGTAAACACAATTAGTAACACACAAATGAATTGTAATTCTAGGATTTTTTTAATACATCTACTATTAATCAAACGGAATCGTCTGCTGCCTCACTCAACGTCACAAACTCACACTATCGTTTTAGCTAGTATGTTGTAAATATTTTGGGATTTTAGAAATATTGAATATACCAATGAATGGGTCTTATGGAGCCCAAATGTACATAAGATTTTGTATCAACAAACAATTATTTATATTCACTATTAATAACTAATAACTGCTGTACAAGCTGAAAAAATCACGAGAGCCTTTGTCAACGGACAATACGATCAGGTACCTCTACCTTCAACTCCGTAACTATCGCGATGGTAACTAATTTGTCTCCACTTTCGTGCGTATCTAAATTTGGCCAATTTCCGATACCACGCACAGGAAACCGCCTGATGCTGTCGGCTTAAGTAACCCAATCTTGTATCTGGATCAGCCGATCGGAATTAAACTTTCGTTTTCATTTCCATTCACCGAGCTGGCCTTCGCTCCCACATTTTCCATCAAACCGAAATTGAGAGTGAAATTTATTCCATAACACTTACTTATTTTTTCGAGCAGCAACGGCCGGAAAATAAAAATTCATCATCAAACAAATGGAAACGACCCAATCAATGTTTTAATCTTTTTTCTTCATTTTCTCTTTTTCCTTCCAGATTTCCAGATCTTCAGTGTCTCATTTCTTCACGCATGATCGGCCGACCAAACGAGCAACCAAAAATTGGTTCGACTGGAATTTGCTTTTATTTAATTTGATTTGAGAAAATATGAAATGAAATGTGCGACCGAGCAGTGTGTGACCGAATGCAGTGGGTCTAGTTTGGTGGAAATATTGTGCTTCACTAAGTCGAGGTTATAAAAAGAATCGGATAGAGTTAAGTGCTTTTGGAAAAGTTTTTAGCCTTACCATCCGCAAAATGGTGCTCAGTGAGGGGTAAGAAATTGCTTGTTTTGTAAATCCGGATTGAGCCAGTTCTAACAATCGGGTCCTAATGGTGTTTTTCGACGATGCCACAACCGGAGGATTCGAGAAAGGATGGCCCATCGTCGGGTGGATTCCAACCCGCGCCACCTTTGGCACCTCAACAGTCACAACAACATCTGCAAGTGCCAGCGATACAAATCCCTTCTTCGGAGGCGGGTCGCACCTACGTATTCCCGGGGACAAGCGTAGCAGGAGGTAGTGTTCCTTCGGCCGGAAGTCATCCTCGAAGTGGCGGTGGACATTCGCGTTCCATTAGTCATGGAGAAGGTTCGTTTGGGATGTACGGTGCTGCCGGCAGACCGTCAGCTCTCAAATCGGCCGTTAAAGGTGGTCACCAGAGGGCGCTGTCCCAGGGTCAGATTACGGACAGTGCGGTTCCTCGATCCGGGCACAGCAGAGTGGGATCCAAAACTGATTTCATTCTCCCACCCGGCCACAAAGAGGTTCAAGAACCAAGGGAAACACTCACTGCTTCCACCATCGGCAAAGGACATTCCCGGCAGGCCTCTCGATCGGAATCGATATACACGCTCCGGAGACAGGATCGTCCTCCCTGGTGGAAGCGTATAATGTTCTGCCGGAGCAGCAAATTTGAAGAACGGGACTATCGAATAGTGGTCCCAAATCACACAGTGCCTCCGAAAACGCCCAAACATGACCATCCCAATGGACGGCTCGTTGGGAACAAAATTCGGACTACAAAATATACTCTACTGTCGTTTGTGCCGAAAAATCTTCTGGAGCAGTTCCACCGGGTCGCGAACCTCTACTTCATTTTCATAGTGCTCTTAAACTGGTTCCCCCAGATCAATGCCTTCGGGAAAGAGATTGCCATGATTCCGGTGCTGTTCGTCTTGGGGGTGACCGCGATCAAGGATCTGTTCGAGGACCGACGGCGGCGTGCTTCGGACAAGCGAATCAACAACTCGACCTGTCGCGTCTACAATGGGTAAGTGACCTGACCTGTCAATCATTCATACTTTAAAGTTCAGTGCTCGTTGATTTTGGGGCCTTGGTGGGCATGATGTTGTAGTTTTTTTACTCCCTGCAGTCGAATGCTTTTCTGAAGTTCATGAGCGAGTCTCCACAAGCGGGCTAATAAGTCACACAACGAATTGTAATTAGATTTTTTTTACTATTTAGGGTGAATTGGAAATATATTTTATGGATAAAATCTGAGTCATTTACTTTTCTAATTCTTCAACTAATTGCTCCGGCGTTATGTACAGAAATACCAGGCTAGTCAATATTTAGTTTTAGCTATTGTTGCTTCGCAAATCACTGTTTTGAGTAAGCCAATATGCTGAAAAAGCTTCAAGCAAATCTCCTAGGTAGTTATTTTTATTTTTTTTATTGTTTTTTGTATTACGACATAACGTATGCATATAATTCCTGAAATTCGCTCTGTCCATGGCAACCATTCTCCAATTTTTCTGACATAACACATTCGCCAGATCTCGCTACCTTTGGTCTAACCACCTCGCTAGTTGGGCCCATGCTTGTCTCGTTCCTACCGAATTCCTAGGTAGTTTTATTATACAAAAAAAACACAAATAGAATGGTAAACTCTACTGAGTATAAAAGAATGCTAAATATATCTACGGATTATAAAAAATTGTACACTCTACGGAGTATAAGCGGAAACGTTGGTCTGTTACTGGACTATTATAGGAGGAGCCACTCATAAGGCAGTTCCGAGTCGTGCTAAAAATAGCATCGGCGAATAGAATCAGAAGTAGAAGAATATGTTTTTCAAATTTGCTGAGTAAGATTGATCAACTATCACATTATCATTTCACAAAATTTTAGCTTTCTAAAGTTTATGTAGCCTAAGATATAGTTATTCTATAAAAATTTTGGACTTTTGCCATTCGAACTGCAATACCTAAAAAAAATACACAACGACTATTATTGAAATTTTGCAGAGTGTTTGTTGAAAAAAAACTAACATTTCAGAGGTTTTTGAAAAGTTCTATCGATGGGATCAAAATCCACATTCTCATCAATAGTCAGTACAAGACCCAATAGCCGGTACTTGAACAAACGAAAAGCGTCTATCCACACCTCCCAGTGAAAGTATTAGTTAAAACAGGGTCGAATTACGGATGAAAATTAACTTCAAGCGAGTTTTTAAAGGAACCGTCTGCTTGGAAAGAAAAATTTTAGTGTTTTTTTTAAACAACACTCACAATTTGTTCCAAATCACATATATGAAACTTATTTTATTTTTCATAAATTTCCTATGTCATTGTATTTCTTATCGATTAATTTATTTTCCCTAGGGTAGTCAAATATCAATAAAAAAGTGAATTTATTCCAAACACTTGCGCGAGCTCGACTTTTTAAATAACAAATTTTAACTGAATTTCATACAAAAATGACATCAATCATACAAAATTACCTTCTTGAAAAAATATAAATAACAAAAATAATTTGAAAAAAACCAAAAAAAATATTAAAAGTCGAAATAAAGAATTGCACTAACGGATGAATTTCCCATCGTTTTTATTTCCAAAAATGATAAAAATTTCGAAATGAAATGATAAATGAAGAAATAAAAAGCACAAAATGGTAATTGACAATTTTTTTGCCATTACAAAAAGATTATTGTAATTAATTTGTCCATTTTTGTGTGAATACAGGGTGGCCAGCGAACCGGAAAAACTGGGAATGAAAATATCACCGGGAAACCCTGAAATAACTGGGTATTTGACATCAAAACCGGGAAAAAAAGGTATGCAGTGGAAATCACTTATTCTATTTAAATCCTACGTAAAGAAAAGGTTTGATGTTAATAAATAGTTATTATTTATTAAAAATTTGACATAGACGTTAATTGTATTTCTTTCATAAATGTTTGTTCATTTTTCATTGTTCTCTTTTCCACCCAATGTTAGAAATTGAAGCCAGAATTGTTCGATATTCTAATTTCAGAATCAGAATGTTAAGACTTTAATCATACATTCAGAAGTTGAACTGAAAATGCAGATGAATTTTCTGACATAAGTTTGAGATTTCAAGTTTTAAATCGGACTTAAGACTAAATTTGAAAATGTAAAAATATAACTAAGCTTAAGATTCTTAATTCAGACTCATTATCTGGATTTAACATACTCATACTAGAACAGAAATAAAACCAAAACTAAGAAACTAATAACATAAATCCATAATTTTGTAACCAGTATACAGCACTATAATTTCAGACATAATTATTCAAGTAACATTAAAAAAAACCCATTCAGAATCAAACAAAAAAAAACAACACAATAGTAATGCTATTTGTGCAATTAACATTAATTCATTAATTAATTAATTATTATTAATTAAATTTCTAAGTTTAGATAAGGATTAGAATTCCATTCATCAGAATTTAGATTCAGGAGAAATGCATGATTAAAATACAAAATTTAATAATTTATACTCAAATATCGAATTGGCAATTAAATTTTAAAACTAATATCGACATTTATGTATCATAATTTCAATACCAAGTTGGTATTTCAGAATTTGAGTTCAAATTTTCAAGTTGTTTAAAGTTCAGTTTATAAGTGAAATACATTAACAGCACAAATTATGCTTGTTCATTTATCTGAATATACTGATTTATCAGAATTATTTAAGAAATTTAAATTTGGTTCATTCTGGTGATTTTTATTAATTTAATTTTTCGAGATTTTTGAGATTGATGAACCCCTTTTCAAATGCACATTTATGAATGTATAACTTCCCAAATGGAATCAAATAATAGCATTGAAGGTTTGTAGTTAAAATATAGCAAAATCCTGCAAGTAAAATCCAATAAAAAACTATAAAAATATAAAAAATATATCATTTTCTAGCCCTTTTGATGTTGCAGCTTTCATTTTAAGACATCATTATGGATTTTCGTTCCTTTTAGAGTTATGGAAGAAATAATGACAAGAAATCGCTATTTTGCGTCCAATTCCAACAAATCTAACATGATTTTTCGAAGAATTCATAAATTTTTCCAATAAAATACCTTAAACTTTATTAATTCTCCCGCAGTTAAAAATGTCAAGATGTTTGCATTTTAAATATTGTTTAATTATTTTCGCGAAAAAATCTAACCTTAAATATCTGCGCACAATAATTTTAAAGATTTTAGAAACCTTTGAACCCCAAAATTGTTTTATTGACAAATGGAAGTTTTGATTCTGATTTGTTGATCGAAACTTGAAATCTCCTAAATAATTTGAGAGCTGGAACGTCAACTTAGATGTACCACATGATATCATAATGTGGTTTTAAAACGATGCAATGCAAGGCTTCAAGATTCGCAGATGACGTCCAAAAAATTCAAACTATAAAAATAAAGAGGTTTCCGTAAGAAAAACAATGATCAAAGTTGGAAAAAGTTGTTGGCAAAGTCTAAGACGAAGGTGACATTTTTTGTTGAGCAAATGGAATAACTGGAATTATTATATTCTTAATTTCAACATTTGAATTCTTTATTATCGATACGAAATCCAAAAAGTCTCACCACAATTTTTGCAGTTGTGAATAACTTATAACTATAATTTGTTCGGTCAATAAATCTTGTAAAAGGTATTAAGCAGTGTATTTTAAACCCGTGAAAAACATAAAAAACACAAGGAAAAACGGAGAAAAAACCGGGAATTTGAAAATGTAAACCCGTTGGTCACCTTGGTAAATAGTAACACGAATATCGAACTCTTCCTTTTGTACGATAGAACCACCCTAGGGCAGTCAACCCTGGTGTAAAACCAAGTAAATAGTTTATTCAAAAATCATAAAAATGATCAAATTGTGAAATTTTATTTTTATTGTTGTCATTTTCATCAGCTTTTGTCATTTTGGTCATTTATGGCATTTTTGTCACTGCATATTTCCTTTTTGTTTTGTTAAGTTAAGATCCTTACCTTGACTTGTCATAAAATGTGATCTGTAGAATTTATGCAAAGACTGATGACAAATGCAGCCTTTTGAAACAAAATTCTTCACTTTGCGTAAAATAAGTACAATTGATTCAAATGGATATGCGTCAGTTCGGCGTATAAACGTTTGTTTTGTTTTGACGATTCTCCGTCGGAGTGACGTTTATCCATAGTCTTGTCGTGTAACCGGAACCAATTTCGTTCTTCAGTTCTTGGCCAGTGCGTTAGATCTTCTTAAATTGTATTCGAGTGAGGAAGAAATATAGGGTGTTAAAAATAGGGTGTCCAGCGACCAACACTGGCCGAAATCAAAGAGGTGAAATTCGTCAAAGGATCGTTTTCGTTCATTATAAATCTTGTTTTTAAGGGGAGATTGGAAGCGATTTTAATTATTCACAGTGAAACAACTCAAGGAAGAATCGCTCCCTTACTTTGACCTTAAATCTTCGCTTCACTTTAGAAATGAAAACAGAGAAATAGAGGTTGAAAGAATAAAAAAAAGAGTTTAAAGAAACTTTGTCCACTAATGCCAGATAATAAGAATGATAAGAAAAGCTTGATGAAAAATAGTTCTTGGAGAAGTTTTAATTTACGATTATTGTTTTTTTTTTCTTTTTGATAATTTTCTTACCAAATAAATATTTGAATTTTTGAAAATCTTCTTCTCATTTTTGAAAGTGAAATTCTTCTCGTTAATAAAACTCAAGTGCACAGCTTTAAAAATAAATAATACTATGGATTTCACCACACAATCAAATTTATTTGTAATACAATTAAAAATTTATGAAAAAAAAAAGTTTTATTCTACAAATGTTAAATAATTTCTTTAGTTTTTAAATTTATGTAGATGTTGCAGGGCCGTAGGAAGGAGCGGCTCAGGGGGGTGTTTTGGTGACAATGTTTTTTTCTATATCAATATATTTTTATTTAGGTTTGAGTTATTTTACATTAAAAGTTGTTGATTTATTTTAAACCCTTACTTTTTAAAAAATAACCTCTTGAACCTTAGTTCAAATCTGAATACCGAATTTGAAAACGATTTTTGAATCTAAGTACCAGATAACAATTCCTAAATATTTGGAACTAACCAAAATACGTAATCTGTCTCAGAACCCTTAAACGGAAATCTCTTATTTGGATTATGAATTTCTAGATTTCAATATGATTCATTCTTCAGTTATTTATTCGAAATTCAACTTGTGAGTTTAAATGAAAATTGCGAATAATGACACCGCTTCAATTCTTGATCACCATTATGAAACTTTCTGAAGTTCCGATTCTGCATAAGAGTTAGATAAAAATTTTAAATTTAAATCTCTTTTATATTTCAAATTAATGAGTTTTATTTGAATAAGAAAAATAAAACTAATTTAAGTTTGAAATGCAAAACCAAGATTCGAATCATGATTTTGTGTCAATGATGAAAAACTGAAATTCAAGAATAATAAACTGGATACGGAATCCGAAATCTGATTACAGACATCGAAGTTTAATGTTTATAAGCAGCTTTTGAAAAAAAAATCGCATCGAGCTATTTTTCTAATTATCCCCCAATATCAAAATTATTCAATTAAAATAATAAAGAAAAATAATTATTTTTTTTCATAGAAACAACTCAGGAAATTTTGAATCACATTTTAAGCTTCCAAAAATCGTTAATACAAATTTTGCTTAAAAAACTTGTAAGAAAACTGCATTATTCGAATGACTCAGTTGAAACTTTCTTTTGCTTTTGCAAATAATGTAGTACAATTCAGGCAAAATCTGGACAATCTCACGAGCCTAATCTTATTGAAATTCAGTATTTGGGACTAAATTTCTATCAACAAGTGAGGAAATTTTCGAAAAACTGTAGTAGAATTGTAGACCTAGGATAAGATTTCAAGGTTATTGTTTAAATTCTGAGTCGAGATTGTTACTCATTACTCATTTTAGTCGTTCATCTAAATTTGATAAAAAATTCGAAATTCGAAAAGAGCATTTTTGGACTCTCCTGAGGAAGTTTAACAGCCAAACACCCCCCCCCCCCCCCCCCATGTTCATACGGCCACGAAATGTTGACAATTGAATTCAAATTTTATTTACCAAACAGGCTCGACAACTTCGTTGTTGGAGACCTCTTTTTTTGAGGAAAGGGGGGACGGATGTCTCTATTTCGTTTCAACAGCTCGTCACGTTCAAAAATGATTTTTTCCAAATCTGAGGAATGTCGCTTGAAAATTATACGGATTATTGAAATTGTTCTGTATCACTTTCGAAAGCACATGGATATGTGCACTTCGGCGTATAAATCGCACTTTTGGCGATTCGTTTTCTTCGATTTTCTAAAAAACTGTTTGATATTTTTTGGATTAGTTGAAAGCGTTTGAAAGCTCAGAGGAAAACGCACAAAATGGCGTCAAAAAGTCAAAATCGAAAAAAATGGATATGCGTCACTTCGTCATATCACGGCAGCATTGAACTGCTTATTTTTAGTTATTTGCTAAGCGTCTACTAGACAGGCAACACTTTTTGCCTACCGGAAACGGATTTACTGCATTGTTAAGGGGTCTGCATTAAGTTATCCCCAATAATCGTAGACCTTTTAACATAGTTGAGATCAAGGGTTCCACTACTATGCATGGTTGGAACTTCTTGAGCATCCTAGAGTGGCTTCTTATGCTTAAACCATTTGGGTCAAAAAAAAAAATCAGAAAAAATCAACATATTATGAGTTTTCAAATCTACAATGAAAAATTTCCAAGGCGATTTTACAAAATTATTTTTATCATGTCTTTTTGCATCATAAATATCACAAACTAAAAAATCTGAAAAAATAGGCAAGATAGTCCTTTTCATAACCAACACAACGCTGCTAAATTTTTGCATATTCAAGCTCTAGTAGCGTAGCTATCATCGACATAAAGTGCCCGGATACTAAATGATCATAGCTTTAATATATATTTAGTTATAATAGAAAACACATCTTTCCTCCTGTCGGCCACTTCTGGGATTCAAACCCAAAAGTTTTCTTGCTGATACCGGTAATTGAACCTATTACGCCAGGCAACCCAAAATCAGACTTGCTCCAGTCTATCCGCTAGACGCCCCAGGCTTCAAAATTTTTGAATTTCTTGGATCAAAAAACAAAATGTATGGTATATTTTGAAATTCGACTCGGTCATTCCTGTATGTCATGTTAAAAAAAAATTCTCTCTTATTAAGTTAAATACAATTCAATAAGCTTAACACTAGAAATACCGCACCAGTCAAAATGACTAGTTTGACACTTTGTTTGTCTAGTGTTAATAATCCTCACAGGTTTGGAATCTTTAAAAAAACATCAAATAAACAACGCTTACGCGAAGCTGATGTCGAAATTATTGAGCATGGAACATCAAATTTGCGGGTTGAAATTTAAGAACTATATCTGTTGTTCAAGTGTTATTTGGTACATTAGCTAGTAAATACATCTTTCAATCCGGTTTAATTATTTTTTAAGCTGTTATAGTGATAACCTGCCCGATAAAAGTTCCGTGCAATCCAACTATATAGTGGAGTTCTCGAGTTATGTGAACTTTAATAAAGCTATGTTATTGAGAGTTCGTATAACTTTACTTAACGTTTATGGGTTTATTCAAAAACATATTGTTGCTGGATGTCAAGATATATTCTCAAATCAACTAAAGCAGATCATAATTTAAAGTGTCATACCCCCATGGGTCAGTAATACGAGCTCTAGTCATACAGGTGCTAAATTCTGCTGATCGTATAATTATAATGACTTCCGTCTTGTTAATGGTAACAACAACGAGTCATATTCAAATATAGCGAAGCATTTTTTTTGTCGTCAAAGCCAACAAGGTCGAGTGTTTTTCAAAGTAGATTCACATCTCAAACGCTCATGTTACTAATAACGCAGAGAACCCCTCTGATATTGCCAAACTGTTTTTTTTTTTAAGTATGGAATAATTCTCTTCTAAAAAAGTGTTTTCGTCTGATTAACTTGTCGAACGTTACTGCACTGTAGAACACAACTTATGCCTACATTTAAATTAGACCGAACTGCTGATGATTTATGGTGCCATTCATTTGAAAACTGTAAGCTTGTATTGTTTTCGAATTTAAAAGTGAAAATAAACATGAAGAACCATTCGACAAAAGATCTACGGGTAAACTTAAACCCTGGCAAGCAACTATTGAGCATAGTAAATAATAATATGAATCACATTGTTGACATTGAACGTGGCACATTCGGTGGAGCATTCCTTCCCTGCGGCCAAGCGGGGTATGGGAGCTCAATCGGCGGCACATTTGCACATGTGGCCTCAATGAAACGTGGTTTCAACTTTATTGAAATATCGGGCAGAATGATTATTAAATAAAACTGTTTCGCACGCTGCTGTTTAATGTGATTCAGATTCTGCGTTTGTTTATTTGACGATTACGAAACATTTATGAATCAAAGTAAGGCGACTTCATCTGGTAGATTAGGCCTGTCCTTTAAGAAATATTTTCCTATGTTAAACGAGAAAGGCAACGAATAAAGAATATCCAGCTGTTGGTCACTAGTATCGCAAACGTGCCATTTCGGCAAGAGTAGCGAGTCACATTCCTTCCATAACGCTTCTGTTTGGCTGAGCATGACGCGGTGCCGCCGAGTGGCGTGCGCCTATTCCTATCGATTTCCGTTTTGAAGCCGAAAGCTTCTCCTCCTTCAGCTCCAGCGCTTCAGGGGGAAATGGATGTGATAAAATGCACTCACCCTGGCTAAGAGCAAAAACTGGAAAAACAATACTTGGTGGCGTTTTTCCAGCGAACGGAGGAAGCCAGCCAGCAGAAGCATTCCAACCAGTGTGGACAAAGAGTTTGAGGTTGCCCTTTGAAGTCCGTTTGTGTTTTGTTTGTCCCAAGAGCACGTGTTGTTGCAGATCGGAAACACACGTTCGCTGTTCGAGCTCTAATAACGGATATATTTGTCAACAGAAACGGAGCACAAGTGTACCAACAGCCAAGAAGTGTGTTTACTAAACTCTTCAAGCCGGAAAAAGCATTGTTGAAAAACAAGCTACTCCGTATGACGAATTTGATTCAAACGAGGGGATTTTTTTTTATTAATCTCTCTTGGTTGGGTCTCAGATTTAAAATTGTAGGCACAATTTGGGCACAAGGTGCCTCCATTAAGCCTACCCTTTTTCTCATACATGATACCTGGATTTTTCTATTTTAGATTTCAAATTATTATTGTTTAACTTACCCGGCCTTGCTCGAGCTCTAATAAAGGTTTGAATCAATATCAAAAGTTTTCAATTTTTTGTTTTTAATGCATATTGTCCTTATATAAAACCGAATTTTAAACACATAGAATTTTGCCCACAAAAACTGAATCAAAATCGAAGGATATATGAGTTAACCAACAACGACGACATTTATTATTCACTTATGTTTGAGAAAATAAGGCAACCTTCTTCAATCGGCTATACATCAGAATACCATGTAAATAAATGAATAATACATCAGTCTTATCTAATCTGACATGTAAAAGACAAAAGGATTTATATGGATAAATAATTTTTTTTCAACAAGTTTGCTTGAACTGCTGAAGATTATGGTTTCAAATTATTTTTACAATAAAGTCCATTAACATTTCATTTCACAACCGAAAATTTTCAGAATTTATATGGGAGGCTCTCGCTCAGTATCAAAACTTTTTTTTTCGGTCTATTTGAAACACCACAACTAAATACGCAAAATAACTTACAATTTTTTTACGAGATTTTTCACGTTTTTTATTCTTATTTCTTTCATCAATATGAATCGCAATTTACCTTCTAGATGTAATGGATTGTAAAATTGTATGTCAACCTTTCCATTTTTTTTAATTTTTGCAAAAGTGTCATGCCAAGGATTATTATTTAACTCTAATCCGGTCTTGATTGTCAATATGACACTATTGGAAGTTTGGCGGCTTGTAACTTGATTCGAGTGCATCCAAATAAAACAGGGTTGATGGCAAACTGGGTAAACCGGGGATATCGGGAAAAACTTTGGAATTTCATCACGCCAATAACGGGATTTTTTTTTTTTGGCACCTCACCGGAAAAGTTTTCATATTTGAAATTTTTCAAACGAAATTTTTTTAAATTAATTTCCAAATGTAAGAGTAGTTTGTGACCGTCTTGATATAGATTTACCTCATAAATGCTTATTTTTGTTCATTAATAAACAAACGAAGTTTATATCGCTTTTTAACTTTTAAAATCACTACGAGACGAAAAACTGCACTAAAACCACTAACATTAGACGGGGAAGTGCTAAACTTCGAATCACAGGTGAAATATTTAGGCATCATACTAGATTCAAAGCTATCATGGAATCCGCAGATAGAGCATGTAATAGCCAAGGCTACAATAGCTCTATGGGTTTGCCTCAAAGGAGTAGGGAAAAAATGGGGACTAAGGCCGAAAATTATCCATTGGATATTTACAGCTATAATAAGACCCAAAATCTCGTATGCTTCTTTAGTGTGGTGGACCAAAACTGTGCAAGCTACGGCCCGGAAGAAACTAGCGAAGCTTCAAAGAATAGCAACCCTAGCTATAACTGGCGCTATGCGAAGCACATCAAACGAGGCTCTGAATGCACTACTAAATATACTGCCACTACATCAATTTATTGAGTTAGAGGCAGAACGTAGTGCCTTGAGACTCTCCAAAAACAAAACTCTCTATGAGGGGGATCTTACAGGACACCTTAAAATCCTAAAGATATTTAAAATAAACTCACTTATTGTGAAGAACGATGACTGGATGGAACCCGTTTTCAACCTAGACATACCATACAATGTAACTATCAATAATAGGGACGTGTGGGAGTCAGGTGGACCTGCGGTTCCTTCCGGATCAATAAAATTCTTTACTGATGGGTCTAAAATGGATAATAGAACTGGGGCAGGGGTGTTCGAACCTAGACTCAGGATCTCAATTCCTATGGGAAACTGGCCAACAGTATTCCAAGCAGAAGTTCAAGCAATTTTAGAGTGCACTTTAGCCTGTTTGAAAAGAGGGTACAGGTACACAAGTATCTATATATTCTCTGACAGTCAGGCCGCTCTCCGAGCACTAAGTACGTTTACATGTTACTCCAAGCTAGTATGGGAGTGTATTGTTGCACTAAGAAACCTGGCCATACGAAACAGAGTATTTTTATTCTGGGTTCCAGGCCACTGCGGTATCCTAGGGAACGAAGAAGCAGACCAGCTAGCTAGGGAAGGGTCTCAGGGCCTGTTTATTGGACCTGAACCTTTCTGCGGAGTATCGAGGAGTGCCTTGAATATGGAACTCAAGAACTGGGAAAGCACCACTATTGTCTCCAACTGGAGAACAGCAGAGGGAGCAACTCAGGCGAAAAGATTCATTGAACCAAGCGCACGACTCTCCAAAAACATGTTGAAACTAAGTAAGCACGAGTTAAGTACTTACACAGGTCTCTTGACCGGACATTGTCCATCAAAACAACATCTAAAACGGATAAACATTATTCAATACGATGACTGTCGGTTCTGCGGGTTCGAAAAAGAAACTGCAGAGCATCTTCTATGCAACTGCTGCGCCCTCCTAAATAGGAGAGAGCGTGTACTTGGGGCAAAGTTAATAAGCGCACAAGACATATGGTTGCATATCAGCCCTAAGAAGGTTATATCATACATCTTTGATATCATACCCGATTGGGATAAAATACTTAGTCAGCAATCAACTGTCACTTCAACCCATAGTGCAGGTGAGCCTGATAGCATACAGTAACGCGGGGTAATTACCACAATAGATCCACTACTGGTCGCAGTGGGCTCTCCCCTACAAGAAAAAAAAAACTATTAAAATGGGAAGTAAATATGAGATACTTCTTTCTTTCGCTCTCCGCCTAAATGTTTCACTTACAAGCAACAAAAAAAAAGTTATTTCCAGAATATTTTTTTATGTTGTATAAAGCTTAGTTCTTTTAGAAATGGGACACTTTCCTTTGCTCATAGCTTATTCATTAGTAATCGGACATTCAAAATTTTGATAGCATTTTGCTGCTTGTGAAAAAAACTATCAGACCTATTTTATCAAAATTTTAAATTTACGTCTTTCTGAAATATTTACGATGCAAAAGAAAAAGAAAAAAATATTTTGCACAGTTTCCTTCAAAATCCACCCGGCCCGTGCGAAGGACCCATCCATCGGGGGTGGGGGAGGGTGGGGTTTCAAAATAATTCAAATTTAGCTAAAAATAATAACAATACCAAAAACAATAAATAAAGAAATTCATTTCAAACATCATTTTCTTACTCATAAATATCTCCCAGACTAAAAAGATAATAAAATTTTCTGATAAAATAAATCAAAATTTTAAAAACAAATCAAGATGAAAGTATCAAATCAAAGCCATTTCCGGTAAATCATTGATAAATTTTTCAAAATGGTGTTCCTCATTCTGAACTAGAAATTTGCTTCAAAATAAATTTTCAAAAGTCTTAATAGTTCTCAAATTTGAAATATTTTTCCAAAACACAGATTTAAAAAATATATGAATACTTTAATAAACATCAGATGAGGTTAAAAATTAATCATGATGAAATATTGTTAGAGAAATAATTATAACTGTTATTAATTATCTTTGTTTACATTCCTTTTCTTCATTTTCCATTGAAGGGTTAATTGAAAAATTCCTCTGTAGTATTTTGAATTTGATTTTGATTTGAAATTCGTTTATTTGGAAGGGTGCCGTGCGCTATACCGATTAAGCACCCTTGATTTTGAATTTGAAAAAAAACTTTCACGACTTGAAATGTGTTTTTTTTTTATTAAAAAAAATCCATTTTGTACTTGAAAGATTTATTCAAAAGATGATGATTGAATTTAATTTGATAAAAAAAGAAGGAATATTATTATTAGGAAGGCCAGTGGTCAAGGAGTGCCAGGAGTGCCAGTGGTCAAAGTCAGAGATAAAACCTTTTTCTAAAATAAAATTCTTCCAGTTATCAAAATAACAGGTCAAAAAAGTCATTTTTGAAGTTATAAAGATTAAATTTATAAATCATGTTCAATTGAACTGACAAAGTACATGTTGAGAAATGGATAATTTCGTGAATTATCTGCAAGAAAAAAAAAAAAAATCAGGAACTCCAAGTTTTGTTGCAAATATTTGAAGCACAAAGCAAATACAAATTTAGTTAGCATTGCGCATTCAAACTTAGCATTAAAGTTGCTACTTCGAATCATTTTTCGAAATTTTTAAAGATTTATTAAAAAATCATGATCATTTAAAAAAACATGGTTTTATATTACAAAAATAAATGAAAAGTTTATAAATTTTCAATCGAAGGTTTTAAAGTTTTAAACTTTCAAGTATTGAAGATTTTGTCACTTTCAATTGAAACATTGGGTCCTGGAAAGGACACAAGTTATAAACTATGTTTTTTCTTGTTAAATAACGACAAACTTATTAAAAATATTGTCTAAAAATTTAAAATTAAATTTATGTATTAGGAAATAAAAAACAACTGAACTATAA
Source organism: Uranotaenia lowii (assembly GCF_029784155.1). Lineage (NCBI taxonomy): Eukaryota > Metazoa > Arthropoda > Insecta > Diptera > Culicidae > Uranotaenia > Uranotaenia lowii. The sequence continues at coordinate 238,271,459 of NC_073692.1, read as the reverse complement.
AATTTGGTTAATTTATTTGAAAATTAATATAAAATATAAAGATGAAAAGTAGAAGTCGTTGAATGAAGTTAAGTGAACAAATGAAAAACTTTATAACCTTTTTCGAAGAATTCAAAATTACTTGAAGTTTAGAGGAAAGTTTATAATTGCTTTAAAACTTTGATTTTAAAACGTTATGTTTTGATATGTTATGTTTTATAGTATTTTTTGAAAAAGTGAGTGAATTTCTTAAATAACTATTTTTATAAGTTATTTAAATAACAAAAGCTGATAGAAAAATTGCATATTTAGATTCAGGGCACCCCCATTAGTCAAAATGCCTTTTAAATTCATTGCACGTCGGAAGAATGAAATTTTTTTGACCTTTCGAAATTTATAAAAAAAATAAATGTGAAGTTGAGCATTTAAAAGAATGAGAAACAAGTTTTTTTGGAGAATACCTCATATCAGCGTAACAGAGGACATAAGTTTAAGTTTTTTTTGTTGATTCTGTTGACCATCGTGAGTTACATGGCTACCGATTTTTTTATGTATAAAATTAGTATTTGGTAAATTGATTTTAAATTTAAAATGGTTGGTTTTAAAATCTGAACTTGTTGAGTTACAATTCTTAACAAAAAACCCATTCTAAAGATTAGTTAGGGTTTTTGTATGCAAATTTAGAGTTTCAATACAAAAGGTTGAGCGACTCTTGACTTGAATCAAATCAAAATTTATAATTTAAGTTAATTTCAATTCGTGTACGTCGAATAGTGTCGTAAAATGAAATGTCTCAAGCCTAGAGCAATTGAAGACTAAATACCGCCAGAGGCAAGCCAAATTTCAGACTAGCTTGTTAACACTTAATTTCAAACAACTTTTAAAATTAAGTAATTTCCCGTTACTACGGTAAAAAATTTACTTGGAAAAAATCTCCATGGGGGGGGGATATACTTGTTTATTAAAATTATTTAAAGCAAAAAGCAAATATTTTGGCCGCGTGAGACGTTTTTAAACAGAATTAAATTGTCTGTCAAAAAGAATCTCTTTTTCGCCAGAAAATGTTTTTCAATGTTGTTGTGTATTTCGTTTGAATTTGTCTGAGGAACGAAGCCTATATCGTAAGTGTTTTTCATTCTTCCTAAGTTAAACTTTTGCTTAAAGTTTCCTACGCTGGAATATATGTCTTGTGTAAAAAATGTGTCAAAAATAAGCTCCTGTCGAAATCTAAGGTCCTTACCCTAATACAAAAGAATATCTTACATTCAAATAATTAAAGTTCAGTCCTGTCTTATTCACGATTTTCTATATTTTCACGAATCCTTAGTTTAAATCAGTCTTCCGAAAATCACTCGGAAGAAACGCTCATGATAGGTTTCTAGTTGGAAACATTCAAAGCCGATTGCTGCTGCCTGTTGTTCCCTAGAGAGTCGGCAGAGCGACAATGCGAAGTCAATGTAAACAAGATTCAAAAGCGAGAGCGGACTCGCATCTAAGTCGATCTCTCAAGCTCACTACCTGGTGTATCAGAAGTGATTGAGACACTGACTGATACAAGATCCAATTCGAAAATCCACTCACTCACTCACTCAAACTCAATCAATGCGGCCTTGCATCGGTTCATACTGCCTGCGTACTTTCTGGCAAAACGGCAGAAATATATGTTCATACGTACTGCCTGCGTGTTTGAATGACTATTTTAATCCTCCCCAACAACAGCAACAACAAAGCAAGATGTATCAGGCAGACAGCATTCGATCATCGATCAGTAAACGAGTGAGTGAGTGAGTGAGTGATTGAGCAAGAAAAGTTATTGACTGAAAAAAGAAACTGAAAATCAGGCAGCTCCTCACTCAGTTGAGAATTCCAACAGGAGAAGAAACGTCTCTCTTTCAAATTTTATTTCTTTGATTCTCGGAGCAGCGCTGTCGAACACAATCTTTGCCCCACTGGGAGATAAACCAACCGACAATTTAGGTTTTGCTTTCGCTGTTGAAAACGTTTCAGTGTCTCTCATGAGAATTGAGTGATATTCGGAACACTGGTTTAAATGACTAGGGCACTACTAAAGTTGTTCATTGTTTTTATTAAAAAAATACAATTTTTTATAAACATGTCTTTGGTTTTATACAAAAAAAAATATAACTGCACTAATAAAATAACTAAATGTTTTCGTGCAATCTGATGATTTTAAGTTTTGTAATACAAATCCCTATTGTTGTATTTTCTACATATTTTTTAACGAACTATAAAAAAATTTCTACAACTCTATACTAATTCTAGAAAAACTTTAATTTCCACAGTGTCTCTAAACAATCACATTATAATTTCAAGATGAAGTTAACTGGACATGTTTTTACAAAATTGTTGAAATTATGAATAGATGCCAATTTCGTTCGTTCCAAAAATTGATGAAAACCTGTCAATTTGATTCGAAAAGACTACGTGTTAAAATACGTCGAAATATTTGACATGATTTATTACCGGTTAACAAGTTTTGGAAAACAATTGTTAGAAATTTGAGGTCTTTACATTGCATTTTTCATGATGATTTTATATTAAAAATAAAACGAGTGTTAAAATACCGGGAAAATCATCATTTTCAACCGGGAAAAAACCGGAAAAAACTTTGGAATTTCAAAACGAAAAATTGCTAGCAACTATGATAAAACCATTTCTTCTGGCACCCTCAATGAATTTTTGAATTCTTTAACTTTGCATCATTACCCAGCTAACATGAAATCGTAACAGAAATGATAACTTAAGTCGTTTACAATGGTGTTTCGAATCGCAATTCCAACTGTTTAGAGAAAAGATCGTAAAATATGTCGTCTTGAGTCAGTTTAAATCGAATATGATAAAAAGTCCGCCATGTTTGAAAGTTTTGAATTGATTTAGCTAGCGTCATGTTCTCTCTGCAACCAGCAGTGCATCTAGGTGGCTTAAAACCAGATGGGAATTGAGTAATATTGACCAATGAGAGAACTGGAAAATATTATCGCTGGAAACTATTTTAAGGCTATGAGAGCAAAATGTTGTTCTCTCTTGCATTCTTTCGATAGGTACGAATAAGGATCCGGATAACTACCAATCGGTGTAGTTTTCGTCGCTTTAGAAAGAAGTGAAATTTATGTATGTATATAATTACCTCACCTTCGGTAGGTAAATGCTATTTTTTCAACTTTCATACGAATATTCTATAATATATATGGAACATATTTTATATACAGCATAAGTTACGAAAATATTTGCTGGGATACTTTTTTTATGAACACACCCTGAAAACACACACACACAGACAAAAAAAACTCCTTCATAAGACCTTGAGTGTCAATTTTTACACCCAACCCGTAATATCTTTCTTATTTTCGACAAATTTTTACAGAATTCATAGTTTCTGAAACCACCCAATGAATCGGTATCAGTATGAAATTGCCTTCCTGGGGAATATAAATTTATTGCGGAAATCTTGCCTTAATATACTCAAAAAACCGCTTTCTTTGAAAATTCATAAAAAAAAAACAATATATGTATCATATTTTGAAAATCTAAAGATAAAAAAATGTGCCAAATAACGTAAACTTTCTAATCCTCTTTTCAAAATTTATATGGTGTAACTCAAACGATTTTGACGGTGCATTGATTGAAAAGTACGGTTTGAGCATCACTTTTCTACATTTTTGGTGGTGAAATCAAAAAGAATATCCTTATGCGCAACCTACTGCTTCTAACTTCAGCTTTCTTGGACACAAAGTGGAACTTTTTTTTAGCATACCGTAGCTGATCTACACTGTAGATTTGAATTTCATTTCGAGATTTTCAAAACTTAGCTTAGCTCACACCCACCTGGAGTCATTGATCCCGAAATGCATCACAAAAAAATCATAATCAAATTAAATCTAATAATGTTTTTATTATTGGTTCCAATATTAAGATAACATACACTTCGAATTCCTTGATTGCAGGCATGGCTCAGTGGAACGAGTTGCTACTCCGTGATTGACCGAGACTATCAATTTCATTCATAGGTCAGACGAATGGTGTCTGTTATTGACAGCACATTCACAATGTCCAAAACTGATGATCTCTCTTTGAACATCAGTAACGGCGCCGGCCACGTCCTAGTAGTCAAATGATTGATTTAAAAAGAGAGAAGAGGATTAAAAAATAATTTCGTGCCTTAGGACCGAGGTAACCTCTGCATCCTAGCAAATAAATTGGTTGGTGGAATAGGGGAAAAGGATTCGATCAGAATGCACTTTTGACTAGTGTAATGATGTTAAAATGAAAATCAAATTTTGTTATTACGTCTTCCTGTTTATTCCTAATGACACCTAAAAATTGGATGCAAAAATGAAATTTATCAAATATCGTATTTGTATCTATTGTTGAGTACCTTTATCCCTACATTTTTTTATTCTGCAGATTTAACGATTTATAATCTTGAAAAGATTGAAGTTTAAATTGACCGTATTTAAGTTAAAAAGTTCCTGGTCTTGGACATCCAACTACAGGGAATTTACCGGATTTTGTATACTCACTTCCAGCAATTTGGTAAAATAAAGTACATTTCTCGCGTGAGCTTTCATTACGTCGTATGAAGCAAAATGTAAACAAACAGTTTTATTAAGATAAAATACAAAAACTGACATAAACTAGTCGCAACTTCTTTCCATTTAGAATATTTTTATCCTGGACAACATATTATATATGTAAAATACAAATTTGAAAGTTGTTTTGCACTTTCGCAGCAGTTTTCTGTGAATTCGTAAGATGTTTCATACGACGTAATGAAAGCTCACGCGAGATTTCATGATTTTGACTACCTGTTTCAATATTAGCAAACCCGTTTACCTTGGATTCCGTTATATTACAAAAAAGGAAATAAATCGCTCAAAACAAACATCCAAGCACATAAAATGTAGGTCTGGCCCATAAAAATTACCCACGTAGCTTCCGCCATATGTCAATAATGTCGACAACTACGACGACCGATACATATTTGTTTAGGGCATTTTTTTCCCTGCTGTGGTACATATTTCTTTTCCGGAATTTTTCTACTTCTGCCAATCTGTTAACTGGAGGAATCCCTTCGCTACAGTTGGCTGATACTATGGTTTTATATTTATTTTGATGAGTTAGCACCACACTGCATGCAGCTGAAATGTGTGGGCGGTGGAAATATTTGTGTTATCAGGCTTTTGCTTGCCGCGCTGTTTGACGTGTTGGCTGAATAATGCGAAAATGCGATTATATGTGCCATATCTTCCCGTCAAGAAGGTCCAAGTTTAAGTTGGCTTTCCAAAGTAAAATTGTAAATCGTAAATTTAAGAGTGCAATAACAATATTTCACTATTGCGATATGTTTACCGTCGTAAATAACCTTGACGTAATAATGTTACGGATTGAATTATAAAAAAGGCGTCATAGATTTCTAAGAAATTTTATTGAACGGTATTTAAAGAAACTTTGTAGGTCGTAGAAGCCGGAATAAAATGAGCAAAACAAACTGTAGCAAACGAAAATACTATATTCAGATTTTGAGACAGTTGTCGTTAACCTCATTTTTAGAATATTGTGGGCAAGTAGCTCGCAGCTACCCCATTTTTGTGTTGTCTGCTTTCTGCAGAAGTAAATCATCCAAAAATACCGAATTAGTCTGCTTAATTTAACTGCTCTTTGTCGTGGCACATTTATTTTTATGTGGAAGAACACGCCACACCATAGTTATGTATGTAGGATCATTGGTTTCTGAGATTTTTTCAAATTTTTTTTTACTGGAGAATAACTTTTACTCGCAGTTAAAACATTAAAAGATTTTTGGTGTGACATATAAAACGATCGCAAAGGTGTTGAAGTCGAGCAGATTTAGGTGATGACCGATAATCTTCAAAATTACTTTATTTAACCAAGAACAAATTGCACAATCGGTTCCTTTCGGCAAAGTTTGGATTGAAGACGAAATACCACAGAAAAACTAAAAATTCGTTTAATAGAACGATAACTCTTATCTGTTTATAAACGGGGATAAGCACATAAAAAAGGAAAGCGATTATTTTCAGCTTGGAGCCCACAGTCATATCAACAGAACCTGATTAGCTTGCATGGAGTCCAGGGCATTTTTATCCTCTACTTTATTCCACATCTAACTAACCAACAGTGCAATCATGAAATTCAATGTCAATGTCGCTTATTTATCGACAAGTGTTCCCGGTTTTGTTGACATAGGCTTCCCTTTCATGCACCCATTATTATTAGTAGGTACACACATGTATGTATGTACGTATATATCTATAGGTTCTAGAAACATGTGTCATGCGAACACAAACATGTCTCCCGTTGACGTAGGAGCTTAAACTATTTCCATCACGTGAGTGAGCTTAGCGCTTCGAGCGCAAAGTAACGGTTTATAATAATCAGCCACAAACTTCTCCTCGTCGACTCGACATCGACACCGTTTGCAGGCATCGCCATATCTACTTAATAAGACAGGAATCGAACAATATGACAGCGGGCGACAAAAATCACGTGACTCTTCGTTCACATTTTGCGGAAGTTTTCCGCAATTCGCAAAACCAGTTTGGTCGAAGGATTCACGGTCACCCGGCAGCGGAGGCACTTTCCTCCATGAGAGCCCCCGTTACTCGTTACTATTTGTGGGCACGATGTTCCGAGCAGAGCGACTTAATGCGTCGTGTGCGTGTTATTTTTTCGTGTTGTTGCCCTCTTCGAATGTGGATTTTCCACATTCATTCCTAGTATGGTATTGCTTGGGGAACATTTGTGCGTATTTGGAATAGGTGACACTTCCTACGCTGAATAAATAAACATATGCTCGATTTTTGGGAAGTACCAGTCGCAATAACAACTGAATTTAACGTTGTGGGAAAATCCCAAAATATCTCAAATTGATTGAATGTATGATTTTAAATATAAATAAACGCAAATTAACTTGCAAAACGGCGTCATTCCAAAGATGCTTAACTTATCAATATACAATGTTAATCATTTCATGGCTTATATCTTGCTGATCAGGGTGGATAAAAATCAATGATTTAAAAAAAAAAATTAAAAAAAATCAGAATTTTTTTTTTAATTGCGACCCAGAGATGGGTCTTGACTCAAACATTCAGTCAGCGAAACTTTTTTTGTAGAGAAATGAATCCAACTTAGATGAAATTTCAGGAACTAGATAAGAGAAAATCGATGTTGAAAAACATGTGAAAAAAATTCGCCTTGTCTCCCGGTAGGACTTGAACCCACATCCTGCGCCTCTCCGGGGCCCATGTATTAACATTCTATTACAGGAGACCAACCTGGCGTATGAATATTATACTCGTTGAGTGTCGATGTCTATCGGAATGAAGGGAATAGTTCTCCCATGTGATCATAATCATTTTCTTGGTCTATTTCTATTCCCATCATTTCATCTTACGGTAGTTGGAATCAAGTTTGGACATTTTTAAGCACGGCAAGATTTGCATTGCCTTCTCATATCCTGCACGGGTTGTCAGTTATGATGAGAAATGATGCGTTTTGCCGTATTTGAATATCCAGCCAATTTTGGTGTTTGGCACCGCCTTATTTCTATTTTTAAATTGCGACCCAGAGATGGGTCTTGACTCATTTCTCTACAAAAAAAAGTTTCGCTGACTGAATGATTTGAGTTAAAATAAAAAAGTTATCAGGCTTCAAAAATTGGCTAATTTTTTTAAGAGTGATATTCATCACTGAGAAGTTCTGAGAAGTTGTGTCGTGACATAAAAGCTCCACTTTTAATCATAAAATGTTCACAGCAGTGCCAGAGTTTAATTTTTCGATTTTTTATCAATTTCTTCTATTTTTAGCACAATTTTTTTGTGATTTTTCTAATTTCTTATTCTTCACACTCTTCTTTAGAGGATATTAAAAAAAACGTTTAGTTTATAGTTTATGAAGGTGAAAAAGCTACAGTCTTCGCAAATGTTCATGAATATTACATAAACAATTATCAATAACCTATAAGTTATTATTAGTTATTAAACGTCAGTGCTTGCAAGTAGCCGTGATTTAAAACACGTGGAAATGTTGAGTAACATTTTCCCACAATTATTCATTCCTCAAACCTTTTGTAAAATGCAAATCTAATTCACAACCTTAACAAGTTCTTTTTATTCTAAGAATCGTTTATTTGTATCGAATTAAAAAAATCGTTTCAATCAAATCTTTACGACCAAGAACATAAAAATATCAACACCCAACTTTCGATTGCATATTACCATATAACACAAAAATCATCCTTCCAATAAAAAGTCTATTATTGAATGTTCTTCGAATCCGTCGTCGTCTGTCTTTCTAAGCAGCAATTGTGTATGTGTTTATGAGTGCCTTGGTATGCTTACGTTTCTGATGACATACTATTATGTGCCATTCCCGCCAACAATGGAAATGTAAACAAACGTCGTCGGTCGCGTGATTGATACCATTAGAAAGAATGGACAGGAAAGGACAAAGACCAACAGAGGGCGGTCGGACCACATATGGACAACTCTCCTAGCCAGGCCACTTATCGAGCGAGACACAACCTGTGAGGATTTGATTTACCTTCCGGTGAGGTTCAGCGCTCCATTACATTGATTTTTGCTGGAATGATTCAACATTAGTATTTGAAACTTGGAAATCAAACTGATTAAAAAAGAGTTCGTCTTTTTAATCAGATTTTATCGAACAGTCTTAAAAACATGAATTATTGGAAAGGAATTGAAGTTATACTTCAACGATTGTTAACACAATTAACACCTAATCAAGAACAGGTTAGAATAGGCACAAATTTCTCGTCTATGTACCATTCTAATGCCTCCCTCCTAATGGAAGTTCAATTTTTTTGTTATTATAAAAACTGCTCCATGTGTTCTTCTTTAGTCGAATCAATAGTTATAATGTGCGCTCTATGAAAAAAATGAAGGTCAGGGGTGGTTCGATCGATGGCATTCTGTTCTTGAAAACAATTTTCTTCGCCCGTAAACAAAGACTGGTATGAACTTTTCCAATATGAAAATTGTTGTTACTATTGATGAAGTTACCTTTCTTTTTTTCTGGCTTTTCTGATGGCAAAAATTCCATTGCAAATCTCTGTAGAATGTATGACTCGAATGAATTTGATGTTGGAGGTCAAAAGTATAATATATCACGTTCGTAGCAATGCTTATGTGATGTGTTTGATTAAGGTTTATTGAACTTTTTGCTCTAAAGCTCTAAAAGTTTTTATCATATTCAACGTAGTACTTGTTTTATTAGTATAGTGTTATACATAATTTTTTTTTAATTTTTTTGTTTTCGGACAAAATTATGAAAACATTTTGTCAATTCCTGCAGACACGAATGCCACAAGGATGGTAAAGTGTCAAAAAAGTCATTTTTTTTCAATGTCAATACCATTGTTGTCACGAAAATTTTATTCATTTCAGAGTTCATTACAAATTTCCGAACGATAGGTGTGGAGATTTTTTTTTTATTATCTGACGGGTTTGCGCCGGGGGTCTTCATATTTTCCCCAAAATTGAAAATTTGGTTCATTTTTACGACTTTGAAAGACATATATTTTTTCAGTTTTCTCACATTTTTAGTTTTCGAATTAGCTTTGATTAGATTTTTTTGTAAATAAAATAGCACAACAAAATGCATTGAAATTTTATCAGCTTTCCAAATTAAATTCCTAAATTAATGACCTTCAACATGAAAAAGTGTAAATAAACTTTAAATGGCGTCTAAAAGTATCGTCTGCATCACCGAATATTTTGCAAAAAATACCATTGTATAGCTCAATTTACGATGCAACTTTCATCTAAAGACACCAAAGTGGGTCAACAATTTCTTGAAGAGTTATGAAAGAAATAATGACAATAAATCCCTTTTTTGATTCGAAAACAAACAATGGTCGAACAACTGCACTCACATATGGAGGTAGCGCGCACTTCTAACAACATGGAAACAAAAGAACTTATCAAAGCAGGTAAAACACTATTTTTTGTGCTTTGTAGAGTGTTTGCAGCAAAACTGACTTCATGTTCATCCAATAATCTAATAACGTATTCGTTTATACCCAGTTTTGCACATTTTGCTGTATTTTTTAGTAGCTTATGCGTTCAGTTTTGCATTCGTGATGCCCCAGATTTGATCTGACAGTCGAACACTGAAGATTCGCGTGTGAGCGAGTGAGGTCAATACACTGACGACGAATTATGTTCGTTCTTGTATCGTAAACCTCAAAACTGAGCGAATGGAGAATACGTATACGGTGTTAGTATCACATTTTCAATGTCATATGACCTATAATGGGAATGATGCTTTTACAGCCATACTGAGCTGTTCGATTATTTCTACAACATCTCTGCCACTTTCTCATACGTTTTTGATCAATGTGTAAGAATTTTGGTGTCCAGTCCAGTCCAGTCCAGTCCACTTTTTGTGATCCCAAACACAAGGACTGTAACCTTCTACTATGCTTTACAATGACTATGCTTTACAATGATTTTTAATCGAAAAGTTATTATGTAGTATATGACCAGGCTGTAAAAGCAAAACTTCCATTATTGGTTCTATCACATTAACAATATGATACTTAAATTATTGGATATAACATGAAGTCAGTTTTGCTGCAAACACTCTACAAAGCACAAAAAATAGTGTTCTTACCTGCTTTGATAAGTAATTTTGTTTCCATGTTGTTAGAAGTGCGCGCTACCTCCATATGTGAGTGCAGTTGTTCGACCATTATTGTTTTCCAATAAAAAAAGGGATTTTTTGTCATTATTTCTTTCATAATCCTTCAAGGAATTGTTGGCCCACTTTGATGTCTTGAGATGAAAGTTGCATCATAAATTGAGCTATACAATGGTATTTTTGCAAAATATTCGTTGATGCAGACGATACTTTTAGACGCCTTTTAAAGGTTATTTACACTTTTTCATGTTGAAGGTCATTAATTTAGGTATTTTATTTGGAAAGCTGATAAAATTTCAATGCATTTTGATGTGCTATTTTATAATTTCCGTTGAACAATAACAGAGTTATGTAGGTTTGAAATATGGTTATTTTTTATTCACAAAAAAATCTAATCGAAGCTAACTCGAAAAATAAAAATGTTAGAAATCTGAAAAAATACATGAATTTTTAAGTCATAAAAATGAACCAAATTTTGAATTTTGGAGAAGATCTGAAGACCCCCGGCACAGAGAACAGACGTACAAGCTAGCCTACGAAACTTGTGTAAAATTTCCAACGATCGTTTTGAACCACTTTTTGTTTTTTGCTGGGCCACCAGATGTTTATTGTTTATTGAAAATAATATCATCTGACATAGGTGTCTTAATGATCTACTTAATACTATTTGTTTGTCTCCAAACACATAAAAAAGAACTGTCAAAACCAAACTGAGTAAAAAAAACAAAATTTTGGTCAGTTTTGAACAGGTCGTATGAACTGTATGGCATGTTTCAAGAAAATTGCTGTTAAAGTTTCGATACACTTTCGTTATTTCCTTCAAGCTAGAAGTGCTAAATTTTAGACAATGGGATGCCAAAGTGATACTTGAAAGTAACCCGCTTTGAGATGTCTAGAATCTGTTCTGATAGGTAAAACTGATCGTTAAGAATGTTCCTTATTGATTGGATATAACCGATTCGTCCTCTGATGATAACCGTCGAAAAAATGCAGAAATTTATTTTAAAACTGTTAGTTATTTCGATTACCTCCAGTACTGCAAAAATAAAGGAATTAATAAAAGTTTATCACCGGTACTTTTCATACGGTTTTTACTTTTTGACTTCTGGGGATTTTTTTTTATTATCTGACAATTTGCGCCGGGGGTCTTCAGATTTTCCCCAAAATTGAAAATTTGGTTCATTTTTGCGACTTAAAACACATGTATTTTTTTAGATTTCTAACATTTTTATTTTTTGAGTTAGCTTCGGTTAGATTTTTTCGGAAATAAAAAATAACCATTTTTCAAAGCTACATAACTCTGTTGTTTCTCAACGGAAATTATAAAATAGCACATCAAAATGCATTGAAATTTTATCAGCTTTCCAAATAGAATAGCTGAAAAAAATAAAATAATGACCTTCAACATGAAAAGTTGTAAATAAACTTTAAATGGATTCTAAAAGTACCGTCTGCATCACCGAATATTTTGCAAAAAATACCATTGTATAGCTCGATTTATGATGCAACTTTCATCTGAAGACACCAAAGTGGGCCATTAACACCTTGAAGAGTTATGAAAGAAATAATGACTATAAATCTCTTTTTTTGCATCGAAAACTAACAATGGTCGAACAACTGCACTCACATATGGAGATAGCAAGCACTTCTAACAACATGGAAACAAAAGAACTTATCAAAGCAGGTAAAAAACACTACTTTTTCGTGCTTTGTAGAGTGTTTGCAGCAAAACTGACTTTAAATTTTAACCAAAATTCTGAATATCGTATTGTTTATGTGATATAACTAATAATGGGAATGTTGCTTTTACAACCTGGTCATATATTATATAACTTATTAATTTTTCGATCAATGCCAATAGTAGAAGGTTCAGTTCTTGTGTTTGGGATCACAAAAATGTGATTAAAAAAAGCACTGGACACCAAAATCCTTTCCCATTGTTAAAAAAAGTATGAGAAAGTGGCACAAATGTTGTAGAAATAATCAAAGAGCTCAGTATGGCCAGCCCAGGCTGTAAAATGATGAAAATATGATACTTTTACCGTATTCGTTTTCTACATTCGCCCAGTTTTGAGGTTTACCGTACTAGAACGAACATAATTCGTCGTCAGTGTTTTGCTACCTCGATCGCTCACAAACGAATCTTCAGTGTTCCACCGTCCATTTTTAATCAAATCTGGGGAACTACGGATGCAAAATTTAGCGCATAAACTTCTAAAAATGACAGTAAAATGTGCATAACTTGTTGTGACCTGGTGCAAAACTGGGTATAAAAGAATACGTTATTAGATTTTTGGATATAACATGAAGTCAGTTAAGCTGCAACAATCTACCGCCCCTTCTTTCATAACAGTCCCATATACAAAAATAAGCAAGCGAGACAATCAGCTTTTTCTGTTTTGGAATATATTTTTAAATTGTGACCACCACTTTCAGCATAAATGAAAATCGTTTCTAGGTTGTCATAATAAATCGTTAGACCTGAAATTTTTGAAATTCGGTTATTGATAAGGTCGAGAGCACCATTTTTATTCATTATGGGACTGTTAATCGACCATATTTGAAACCTTTTTCGAATTTACTAGCATAACAGTCCCATACAAAATATATTTTTCTCGCCAAGCTACTTTCTAAGACTTAAATTTGATCATTTTTGAACTTCTAAATGCAATTGTCAGAAAAGAAACATACTTTTGCAAAAAAAAAATATCATGAATTCCACATTGTAAGTTGAATCTTTTTACGATTTTTGATTGCATCCGATAGTTTTTCGCTCAGGAAGTCATTCCTAAGAAAGTCAGACCTGCCTTCGAAAACTAGTGTGCATCATTCGACATCAAGCGAGTTAAAAAATGTTTAAATGATTCAAAGCAATAAACCAAAGACTATTTCGCCGAAAGAAACATTGAAAAGTAACCAAATCCGTGGTATTTCACATATGGGACTGTTATTCAGGTATATTTCATATAGGACAGCCACGAATTGATATTTTTTTTCGAAATTTCTAGAACAAAACCTCTTTTTTTAGTCTTTTATGTTGAAGCCTTATGTTGACCTAAAATGACGAAAATTCATATGGGACTCTTATGCGGGTAGGGGCAGTCTGATAAGGACGAAAAAATAGTGTTTTTTACCTGCTTTGATAAGTTCTTTTGTTTCCATGTTGTTAGAAGTGCTTGCTATCTCCATATGTGAGTGTAGTTGTTCGACCATTGTTTATTTTCGATGCAAAAAAAGAGATTTATTGTCATTATTTCTTTCATAACTCTTCAAGGTGTTAATGGCCCACTTTGGTGTCTTCAGATGAAAGTTGCATCATAAATCGAGCTATACAATGGTATTTTTTGCAAAATATTCGGTGATGCAGACGGTACTTTTAGAATCCATTTAAAGTTTATTTACAACTTTTCATGTTGAAGGTCATTATTTTATTTTTTTCAACTATTCTATTTGGAAAGCTGATAAAATTTCAATGCATTTTGATGTGCTATTTTATAATTTCCGTTGAGAAACAACAGAGTTATGTAGCTTTAAAAAATGGTTATTTTTTATTTCCGAAAAAATCTAACCGAAGCTAACTCAAAAAATAAAAAGGTTAGAAATCTGAAAAAATACATGTGTTTTTAAGTCGCAAAAATGAACCAAATTTTCAATTTTGGGGAAGATCTGAAGACCCCCGGCGCAAACCCGTCAGATAATAAAAAAAAATCCCCTTCTATCGGTGAGTAAATCAACTCTTTTTTTATTTTTGAATTTACGTAACTTTTCGGGTTACTCTGGGGGACATCTGATTATGGATGAAGAAAAGTAACCCGGAACGTTACGTAAATTTGAAAAAAAAAATCTCGATCACCGAGAAAAGTCAATAAGTAAAAATTGTATAAATAAAGGAAGTGAAATTCTGTCCAGTCAAAAGTAACTCTTATTGCATTTGTTTAGCAATAAATAAATCCCGTCTATTTCAAAGTGGCATTAGTTTAATTTAATGAGTTCATATATGATAACGCCTTTTCGAAAACTGGGCACTTGTAAAGGGTGATACGGTCAAAATTTGATCAATATCAACTTGACATATTTCTTTCAATTTTGCATTTAAAAAACCTGAACACCCCTCATTTTGAAGGTGTGTGTGTGTAGAATGTTGCTCCTATTTTGATTTTGGAATTCACTCTTCAGTTGTCAAAATGCCGTCCAAGGAAGAAGAGCAGCGTATCAAAATTTTGCTCGCGCATCGCGAAAATCCGAGCTACTCGCACGCAAAGCTGGCAAAATCGCTAAAAGTTGCCAAATCAACCGTTACAAATGTAATTAAAATGTTTGGGGAACGTTTGTCGACAGCCAGGAAGTCTGGATCGGGGGGAAATCGAAAACCGGAAGCCGCTGAGACGACAAAGAGAGTTGCCGGTAGTTTCAAGCGAAACCCTAACCTCTCTCTCCGAGATGCCGCAAATAAGCTGGGTGTATCGTCTACAACCGTGCATCGAGCCAAAAAACGAGCCGGACTATTGACTTACAAGAAGGTAGTGACTCCAAATCACGATGATAAACAAAATACGACGGCCAAAGCGCGATCCGGGAGGCTGTACACGACGATGCTAATGAAGTTTGACTGCGTGGTAATGGACGACGAAACCTACGTCCAAGCCGACTACAAGCAGCTTCCGGGACAGGAGTTTTATACGGCAAAAAGAAGGGGAAAGGTAGCAGATATTTTCAAGCACAAGAAACTGTCAAAGTTTGCGAAGAAATATCAGATTTGGCAAGCCATCTGTACCTGTGGCTTGAAAAGCAGCATTTTCATAGCTTCCGGGACTGGCAACCAAGAAATTTACGTGAAAGAGTGTTTGAATAAACGTCTGCTGCCTTTCCTGAAGAAACACGGTTGTTCCGTACTGTTTTGGCCGGATTTGGCATCTTGAAATTACGGTAAAAAGGCCATGGAGTGGTACGCCGCCAACAACGTGCAGGTGGTTCCCAAGGACAAGAACCCACGCCAGAACTCCGCCCAATTGAGAAATACTGGGCTATTGTCAAGCGGAACCTAAAGAAGACCAAAAAAACTGATAAGGACGAGCAGCAGTTCAAGGCAAACTGGCTTTCTGCGGCGTAAAAGGTGGACAAGGTGGCTGTACAAAATCTGATGGCAGGGGTTAAGCGTAAGGCCCGGCAATTCGGATTTGGAAAAGAGGAAGCCTAACTTAATATATTTCCTGAATTTAATACTAATTAAACTTGAAAAAGAAATTTAATTTGATTTTTTAAATAAACGATTTCACCGATTTACACGCGTTTTCCCTTGACCAAATTTTGACCGTATCACCCTTTAAATTTCATTTGTAACTTTTGAACGGCACTGTTTTAATGGCACTGTTTCAAGTCAACTTCAACGTATTTTTTGGATGTCAGCATTTGAAATTTTACACACTTTTTTGAAGATATTTTGTTCGAGCTTGTACGTCTGTTCTCTGTGCCCCCGGCGCAAATTGTCAGATAATAAAAAAAATCCCCGTGTATCAAGGAGAGGTGGTTTTGACAAAAATCAGAACACCACGATGAAAACAATCCGGGTTTTTCAAAACATCACTAAAATAATAAAAATAACATGCAAATCTGTTTAGATTGCATAAATTTAGACGAAATACAGGTAATGAAAGACGACTCAAATTATACAACTGAAGCGGATCTGAGCTGGCCTGCACTTTATATAGAAAACATCACTTAAACATCATCTGAACCAAAGATTATCATCGGTTCAATTATTTAATTACAGATTTTTTTTGATGTTCTTATCATCTAACTATAAATTCAGTTATAATTTAGATAATTTTTGAGTACCAGGACAAATCCTGACATTTTCCAGACCATTTAAAAAAAATAGGACAATTCACGCGTTTTTTTGAAAGGACGGTCTCTCTAAAATCAGAATAAATCCTGGAAAATCAGGACAACTGGCACCTCTGATCTGTAGAAAAGTTTAGAATCACCAGATGCTATGGTTTGCAATAAAGGATCTACAGGGGACTGTATCCTGAGAGTGTACTCCATCTACAGTGTACAGAATCCTAACTTAATCCTTTTATGCTTAATTTTTTTTTTAAATGGGTTGAGTTTGTGGAAATTATTAAATTTAGTCGAAGCTACAGTTTACATTCTGGGTTCTAATATTATTTTGCAGATTTCATAATTTTCCCTTATTGAAATGGGATACATACCTACCACTGTATGAGATTTGTAATGTGAATTGCTAATTTTTAGAATTACTCATTTCTTCGATAACTGTTATCACATTTTGAATATATACCTTTATAAAAATAGAAATCACAGGTAATCGTTTTTGATTTTATAGATCAAACAAATCACAAAATTACTGATATATTTTTTTCGTCAAGAGCCTAGAATTTTTGCCCGCAATTTTGATGCTGAGCCTAAATCTCTCATCTAGGCTTTAATATTAAATGAGAAAAGTAATATTCGTCAGGATTCGTTAACAATTTTTTTCATTTTTTATGATTTAATTTTTTTGCCTATTTTTTCCGTGCTAACGAAAGTAGCCTTTTTACAAATTTTATAAAATAATGATATTTCCAAAATAAATATATGCTCTGCAGATTGATTATACAACTTAATGTTTGCTTGAAGCGAAAAAAATGACTTCTCCAATGTATTTAGAAATTTTTATTTACTTCTCCGAACTGCATTTATAGGTTCGGCATCTCAAAGCGATTTTTCAAATGTTGGTAATCTGAATAAATAAATTCCAATATTATGTTTTTGACAATAGTATTGCACGTATGCCTTTGAATGAATCCAATAAATGCTAAAAGTGATATAAAAAAGGTCAACAATGTGAATGATTGATTGAGGGACAAATGCAAATACAAAGAAGTATGGTGCATATCTGATCAAATCACCGAAATATTTTTTTTTTACTACTCGAGGGCCGTTGCTCATTCCTGAGATAAATTCCTATGAGAAGGGGAAAATAGCAGGTCATCAATTACGATAGGTTCAAAAAAAGATCTTACGGGCTCTTAACTAATATCGCTATTGCCCATTCTTCAATTTTTACATGACACTTTCATTCAAGTTCAAAACACTTTGTATAATTACAGTTTAAATTTGTAGTTTTGTAATAGCCTTTTGAATGACTTAATAACGAAAAACATGTCAATTCGATGTTTAATACTGTATGTCGATTCTCAATTCGAGGTCTTGTAACCTCATCCTGAACAGTAATTTATCATTTCCACTTATATTTGGTGTAAGTAATTAATTCCCTAGCACCATAATCAACGTTCCCGTTTAGAAATATTTCTCAAAGGTAATAATTAAATATTAAATATTTTCTACAACAATATAACAAAATCAAAACCGCATAAGAACCCACAACGGCTCGTTTAATTGCATCGCGATGGAACCGTCAAACGATGTAAACTATGAAAAATGGGTGTTTTCTACATTACTTTTCCAGCTGGCGGCGCGCGTTACTGGAAACGTTGTCATGAGAAACCAATGAAACCACAGCCCCCCATCGTGACACGCACATAGGTAGGTACTCTTGCTTTGCTTACATACATATATTTTCAGTCACCATCGTTGCATGAAACAATTTTCCACCCGTTATGATGAATGGGTAAAGAAGTTTATCGTCGAGGATGACACCTCACGCTAGCTAGCTGGTGGCAAAGTTAGAAAACAAACGTTATTTATTAAGTGGTAAAGGGAAACCTTCGAGTGTCAATTATACCCTTCCTCTAATACTTACTCAGTTGCGGTAGAAGAGCATGAGAATGTTCAATTGGTTCATCAGCTTGATTGGCTCGTAATTGCTGGCCCGCGCCACAACACTTATTGAATCAGATTGATCTTTTGATTAATCAATGTTTTTGGTCGAGTTTTTTTTTTGCCCTGGCTCTTTTGGTGCTTTGGACTGTCAGTGTGCAATGAAATCGTGACTTTGATGCATAAACAAGGATGAAATGTTCATCAATGTTGGTCTAAATTTATAAAACATCATAAAATAACTCGTTACAGGACACGTTTCATGAAAATTTTATTAAAAACCAACAGTTTTGACAAGCTTTTAAAAAAAAACCTTGACAAAATCTCGTCTAAAATTGTACAAGTGAAGACTCTATAAGTTTTAAGAATTATTTCCATACATAATACTCTCCGAAAAAATGAAAATAGGACCCAAAACCTAATAACCTTAAATAGTTTTCTCCTCTCGGCGAAAGCCTAAAAATAGTTTAACATTTCACAGTTCGAAAACACGCCAGGTTGGATCTATTTTCTATGTTTATGCTGCCTTAACAACAGAAATTTGCCACATGGTTTAATAGCACAAATCGAAGGAGAAAATGTGATCAAATATTTCACCTCATCCGGGCTCTCTATATTTGCCATTTTTCTCGATGCTAATTTTATCCCATTTTCCACTTTAATTCATTCGTGACTAATGAAGCTTCTTTCTCATTTCTCTTCTTTCAGGTGAGTTTCGCTGATTTCCATAATGCTGTGCAGCAAGTTACTGGCCGAGGAACCTTTTTGCTCCAATCTATCTGGCTCTCTCACTCGTTCACACTGCCTGGCAAGGCGGCCTGGCCAACAACAAAGTAGATATTATTCCACGCGCTCCGGCAAGTCCTACCGTTTTGCTATTTTTCCTTCGCTGTTGTTCATATGAGAATCTCTTTTTTTTTTGCAAATGGGTCACCCTTCACGCGGTTTGTTACGCGAGTGCCATAAAACAAACTCATGTCCGTATACTTAGTTAGGTTATAGAATGGGGACGGCACCATATTCATGGGTGCTCGCCCAGAACCAGTAGCCATCAGCCGGCATAACATGTGTTTCTAATGTCACTAATAACCATATTTATATCGCGGGTGACAGGTAGCCGAACCGAATTTAAATATAGCCGTTAGACTAGCCTAGCTTAGCTGGAACGAGAGAAGTGCTTTTCAATTTTCACAATTTACAATTATTCAGTTCCGGAATGGAAACTTCAAAACAGTAGATATACGACAGTTGCAACAATGTAAGAATACATTACATTACTGATGTTGGGAAGGCTATTTCCCTAAAAACAATGTAAATTAACTATTTGGAGTTGTTTGCAAACTATTGTGAGTTGAATTAAATTATACGAGTAACGTCAAAATTTTAACCCCGCTTTGTGAGCAGTTTTTTTTAATAAAAAACTATTTCAGAGTTGAGATTGGAACTTAGTTAATTAAAAACAGATTCTGATTAGTAAATAAGCGAAATCAGAGAATAGAATTCGAATGAAACTGATTTTTGCAACAACAAAATAGCAAATAAGGAAGGAATTCGATAAACTTAATAAAATAACCATTAAAGTTATTGACAACACTATACATAATTTATAAAAGCTTTGTTATAAAAATGTGTACTTTTAGTTTATTTATACTAAGGTTACCAGATTGCCCGGTTTTAACTGTTTATTTGTTTATTGTTTAAAACATCAGCGGATCACATGTAGATCCTAATGATTACACTATAACTAACAAATTAAAATTAATATCAACATAAAACTACACAATACTTGATACACTTAAAAATTTTCTTCGGAACACGTTCCTTGAGACGTCGAAGTCGAAATGTTCGGAACTTTTAATCGCTTAAGTTTTTAAAATGCCGATGAAAGCGCTGTTAGCCCCATAATTATTCAAGCGAATGGGAACGTAAAGCTGCAGGTTCTGGTTTCGTAACCCTCGAGGTATGGCCTACAACAGTTCGGGCAGTCGATTCTAGATGTGAGAATGTCCGCTTCAACTAGAGCACGAGTAGCATTCCAGCGAACTTGAAGCGTATCTAAACCTATGAAGCGGCAGCGGTTTTAATAGCTTGGTAAACGAAACGGATCTTGCCAGTTTAGGTGTTGTAGAGCGTACCGCAAGAAACGCCGCTGGATAGCCTCGATTCTTTCAGCTCCGTTCTGGTAGAAAGGGCACCAAACAGCTGAAGCGTACTCGAGAATAGAACGAATTATGCAACTATAAAGACTTTTCAGGCAATATAAGTCTTTGAAGTCTTTGGCGATACGAATCAAGAATCCAAGGCTTCGAGAAGCTTTGTCGACAACATAGTTCGTATGAGTCTTGAACTCCAGTCGCCGGTCGAGGATAACGCCCAGATCGTTGATGTGGTCCACCCGGATGATGGTTTTGTCTACGAAGATGTACTCTGAATGAAGAGGGTACCGCTTACGGGAAAACGATATTACCGAGCATTTACTGCGGTTCAAGGGCAAGCAATCGATATCGCACCATTGAGCAAAAGCGGTGAATTGCTGTTTCAGGAAGTTGATGTCGTCTTGGCCGTTTGTGGTGTGAAAAAGTTTCAGGTCATCGGCATATGCAAGCTTTGTGCTGCCGAGGAGTGAGAATACATCATTAAAATAGATCACAAAAATGATCGGTCCCAAATGGCTTCCTTGGGGCACTCCTGAAGAGGCAACGAACTGTCTAGAAAAGGATTCACCAGTACGAACGGATAACTTTCGTCCCATTAAGTAGCTCCGGAACCAATCACGTAGGGAACCACAGAAGCCTAAACGATCGAACTTCATTCCGCGGCCCTCTTCAGCAGCGCCTTCGCTCTTTTTATTCGTTCTTGTTTCTGTTTCACCGTAAGGTCTTGAACCGGTTAGATCTTGTAGGGCTTGGTCTGAAGTTTATCTTTCAGGATCTGACGGAGACTTCGATCCGATACGTTGAGATCCTCTGCCAATTTAGTTGCGCTACGACGAGAATTTCTCTTAAGGCGCTTCTAGACGATCTTCGCCATGGCAGGTGTCACCACAGCAGGTCGGCGTCCCCCACCATACCGTTTTTCGGCACAGTCTCCAGGTATCTTTTAACTGTACGGTATACATATCGGACAGCTCACGAACTATGTCCTTCTGCCGTTTGCCAGCTAGGAACAAGGCAACCACAGCGCTACGTTTCTGTTCGAGATCCATTTTTCCGGATAACACCTGATTTCAAAAGTAACACTTATATCCAGGGGTGTCATTCGCTCACACAATGAGCTCAATGTGCATTTTTTCCATAGCACATTGAGAGAGCAAAACCGAGCACTGACTGAGCTAGCTGTCCATCAATGTGCCACATCGAAGCAAATCACTGTGCTACGCAACGATAGCCCTCAGCACATTGAGCTGCACAATGTGTACCAGTATACCACCACAACGCTGAATTCAACAAACGAAAGCGAATTCTTTCCCAATAATCAAGCAACAGCAACAACAAAGCCAAAATTTGGGCGGGCTCGGCCTGCCGGCTGCCGAACACCGTTGCCACAAAAAAAATCTGTATCATAAATGAGTCTTATCTTCGTCCATACGTGTACAATTTAACAGTATTATAAACAGATTTTCGTGACATCGCTGCTCGGCAGCCGGCAGGCCGAGCCCAACCGAATTTCTTTTGTGTTGTTGCTGTTGCTAGTTTATGAGTTATTTTCTTCCTTGCAAGCAGGCGGTGTGTCTTCGTGCCGGACTGGACGAACGATGATCGTTTTTGTTTTCTACTGATGAGAAGAAAAAATAAAACGAAGAAGCGTGCTTGGCAAATTTCTAAAGCCAGAGTTCACATTGAGCAGCACATTGAGCAGAGTGGATCAGCTCATTGTGTTTTTCAGCATTGTGAGAAACCTCTCAGAAAATCCGGTTATCGGCGCGCAGTAAGAGAGCGAGCAGTAGATATTCTATCGCCGTGCGCGCAGTTCTAGAAAGCTTGCGATCACATTGTGCTTTTAGTACACATTGTGCTGTTTTGAGGAGTATAACACCCCTGCTTATATCCAATGATAGCTAAGACTTAATGTAAACATTCGACTGACTCAAGGACGAGAGAGATAGTTTCAAAATCCACGTTCTTGTAATCTTGATAGAAGGATGCCGTTCTCTTCCTATGTGGTTTATCTATAGGTGGGGACAAGAGTACCCTTGCACGGATGTGAGAATCAGTTTTTTCAATGTTTTGATTGCTACGTCACGAACGTTCATGAGCGTCTCGACATTGCAGTCGCCATTCACCGACGGCATACAATGTTTCATGTAATTCCATGAATCACAATCAAAGCACCCTTTCATTTACGCTTTTTCGTCCTGGCGCGCAGCACGGCAACGTTGTTTGTTCTAAATAATAAACAACTTTATTTGCGTCCCAAACCATAGTACATGGAAAATAACAGGTAGGCTATTGCGCTTAACCTCACTTCAAATATCCGTGTATGTACACAGCATGCTTGCATACCAACAAAAATAGTTATGAAAATTTGGCAGTTTTATATAGAATGTGTTAGAGTCGTAGAGACCCTACTTCCCTGCGCTAGCTCAAGGGGGAAGTAATAGTATTCGAATTGATCTCAAGGAGGACTTTTATAAACAACATTACAAAACAAACTGGACATCAGGTTTATGGGCGGACTTTTACTACGAGAATTTGTGAACTTGGGGAATGCACTTTGACAAAACAAATATCACGACAATTCGGATGTAGATAGACCTTACAATTATAAATTAATATTAAATGAGTGGTGTATTTTGAATTCAAGGAAAGGTTTTTTTTTTTTTAATTTGCACTCTGTTCGAACTGGGGGTAGGTTTTGTATATAATATTAAGTACTTGCGCTTATTTCTTCTTTCTGGATCTCGTTGCGGCCGTTCTGCGTTGGTCGACTCGTTGGGGGACACCTTGGCTACGACGTAACGGGATTCCGGAATAGAGAGTCAGGATCAGAGCAGCTCACCCCCTTGGGGCAAGCCGAGCGACAACTTGGCCTAAGTGTCGGGTAAAGGCCTAATGTTTCGATGCGGTCCGGGGAGGGTCACTTTTGTCACGTGAGTGTCTGACACTACCGAGTGGGCACTAGCGGAAGCGGTCGGCGGTCGGATACCCAGATGGGGTTCCTCCAGGCCACACTATTGCCGACAGTGCCGTTGGGGTTGTAACGTGGGGGCACTTAGCACGACCTTACTGCACTCACGGAACACCGGTGTCTTTTATAAAGCGGCAATAGTGATACCGGCACTGGGGAACAAATAACTTTCTGGTATCTCCTACACTAAACCTCACTCGGCCGACCAACTAGGAAAACGAATCGTGTAGTCCTCTAGCTGATCGTTGATTTCGGTACAAGAAACGGATGGGGGTCTGGCCTCCCGATTGCGGTAGAAACGTGGTCACTTTGGGCACGTGACGTCGCTGTCGCTTATAAAAACCACTCGACCCGAACCCAAACTTTTTCAAATTAGCCACGAGCCATAGGCGCAGCCCGTATTTATCAATTTGTTGTTATCTTCCTCTCCTTTTCTACTTCCCGCTTGTGGTGTTGCTGTCCCCTTCGTTGAATACGTTGAACACGAACGCTTACAAACTATTTACAAAGATGGCTGGTGTCGGACTTACAAACGGTTAACCTTTACGCCTACTCTGTGCATCCCATATAAAAATATAACTCTAAGAACAATATTAACATAACATTATGAAAAGTATAATAATTTGATAAATAAAAAAAACAAACAAAATGAAAACTAATAAATAACAAAAACCAATTCAAATAAATAATCAAATAAATAAGTAAACAAAATCAATAGAAACGCGAATGACACCAGCCGAATAATTTTACAAACAATTTCAATAACAAACAAAATTACATCCAAATTGGCCCATAAACCAAAACATCATTGTAACCCATCAAATGGATGGTTACAAATGGCAATTAAAATTATTAATTTCTCCGTCGATAGCCATTCGATTCTTTTAAAAAGGGCTTCAGATTAAAGATTGTTTCTTCAGGCTTATCGAGAACTATTTTTGGCATTGGATTTTCGGACCTGAACCATAAATAATGGGCATTCAAAAAACAAAAATTATCGCCGTACCTCTTTTTTGAGAGCAAGCAATGTAATATTTTCTTCTGTCCATGTTAAAAATTTGATAAATTATCTGAAATACTTCATATTTCTCTGATAAAAAGTCAATTTGTTAGAATTTTCATTCAAATCGCACAAGAAAAAAGCTACAAAAGGCGAAAATATCACCATATCTTAATTTTAAATCGACAAAAATCCCATTGCATACTACTTTTTGCGGTATTGAAAAGCCAAATATTGTTCGTTGCATTAATACGCATCATTGCATATTTTTCTCATAATTTTAATCCTTGTCAATTTTGAGAAAAATGTGAATTTCTGATAAATTTCATACATTTGCCAGTTTTTTCCATAACTATTTTTCGGGACCTCTTACCAATACGTTGAAAGAGAGCGGAATAGCCTACCTTGTATATTTCAAAGTACTCTGGTCCCAAACATTCCTCCTAATAAGTATCCATAGCTACATTTGGGCGCTTAACACTTAACTCCGTGATGGCGTCGCGTTACGTCGCAATCGTTCATAAACAACTGTATAGATACTAATACTAATACTAAAGTTTTTGGTTGTCCCCAGCATATATCCTTGCGGCATCGAGAGAGACCACAAAGGCTGGGTGATGTGGAACATCTTTGACAAGGAGAGCGAGAGCTAAGTCAATCGTCGAAATCCTGAAACCTTCGTTAACGAAACAGAGGTCGAGCATAAGTCTGTTTTTATTTTCGATATTATTTATCTGACGTAAAGTTGCTGTACTCAGGGCGTCTAAGTACACGCTAGAAGATGCCGAGAACAACATGACATGTTGAAGTCGCCAATGACGAGTAGGTCATCCTCAGGAGAACAAAGAGAGTTGATTTCAGACAGGCAACGCGAAAAGGACTCAAGGTCGCCAGAACGATCAGGAGACACGTACACTACGCATAGAAGATAGAGTTTCCGATTACCGAGATCAATGCGGGTCCAAAGAAGCTCCAGATCGTCCCAGGAAACGTCTGCGATAAGCAAAGCCGGGAGTTTAGATCTAACGGCAAGTAACAGTCCACCACCAGTAGATTTTTTGCTGTTAAGGAGGCTACGGTCGCAACGAAACACTGCATAATCCGGGTTTGTTTAATACGAAATTTGGGAACAGTCCGTCCCAGCCCGATTGTCCGGATTTCATTTAAAAAAGCCCGGATTTATTCACTTAGGCAAATCAAACAAACAAAAATTGTGTTGTAAATTTGTAAAGATGAATTTCTGTCTGTCTGTCTGTTCCCTATAGACTCTAAAACTACTGACCCGAACTTGGCAAGAGGAGTGTTTGGGGGAAAGTTTCTATACTAGTTTGAGACCCCTTCTCCTCTCTGGAAGGGGGGAAGAGGGCCTCCCAAATGAAAGAAACATGTTTGAATACCTCGAGAACTGATCATGCAAATGGGACTAAATTTGAGATGCGAATGTATTTGGTCACGAAGAATGTTTCTAAAATGGTTTGATACCCCTCCTTCCTTCCAGTAGGGAGATAGAAAGTGAAGAAGGGGCTCCCATAAAATTTTATGCATAACTCGAGAACTAATCGAGCTAATGAACCCAAATTTTGCATGTTAGAGGATTTGGATCCGAGAAATATTTTCATGATAGTTTGAGACACCTCCATCCCTCCGTTTGTTTGTTTTATAAACCAAAGTAGGAATTTTGAAAAACGTATCGAAATTACGAAAATCGAAATGTTAAAAATAGAAAGGGAGGGCGTTTTCTTCACCGTAATTTTACTAAAAGGTGTGCGTCGCGGCCTTACAATTTATGACATATGAGGGATGAGGGGGTCGCAAAGGGCATCCTTTTGGGCTACGTAATTTATGGATGTCGCCCTAGCGAAATGAATAGGTACCACTTTTTTCTACACTGAACCCAAATTCACTCTTAAAATACACATGATTTTTAAACTGTGACCCAAAGATGGGTCTTGACTCAAACATTCAGTCATCGAAACTTTTTTTGTAGAGAAATGAATCCAACTTAGATGAAATTTCAGGGACTAGATAAGGGAAAATTGATGTTGAAAAACATGCGAAAAAAAAAATTTCGCCTTGTCTCCCGGTGAGACTTGAACCCACATCTTGCGCCTCTCCGGGGCCCATGTATTAACATTCTACTACAGGAGACCAACCTGGCGTATGAATGAGACATCGACACTCAACCAGTATAATATTCATACGCCAGGTTGGTCTCCTGTAGTAGAATGTTAATACATGGGCCCCGGAGAGGCGCAAGATGTGGGTTCAAGTCTCACCGGGAGACAAGGCGAAATTTTTTTTTTTCGCATGTTTTTCAACATCAATTTTCCCTTATCATACACATGATTTTTCACTTAAAAACAAGGATCCAGTGATTTTCTTCCATTCAAGTGCGACATATAGGGGAGAATGAGGATACTTGATCCCTGGGGATACTTGATTCCTTAGCTATATCTCGAAACTGGAATGTTTTACAAAGATCAAATGTTCTAGAAAAATGTGCCAAAATGAGCAAAATAAAAATGCTTGTAGTTTAAAAGTTTTTAACAAAATAATTGTTTGAGTAATTGAACATTGTTTGAAAAATTTCACAAAATGTAACTTGAAGATCTTTTTTCATCACTTTAAAATGTTCCTTACATGGGAAAATTACGAAAAAAATATTTGGTCCAATGTATCAATCGTTCGAGCGTAAAATGAACTTCATAATGCCATATTTTCAAAGCAATGGAAAACTCTCAACTTTTTTCAGAAAAAGTTTTCTAAAATGTTGATTATGGGTACAATTGATCCCCTAGATTTGGGTACAATTGATCCCTCTTCCAAACGGCATATTCTTCTTCTAAATTGATCGTTATGATTGCTGATTACGAAATTACTAATATTTATCCAAAAATTAATATTTATCAAACAATTGTCTGAAGAAAAGAGCAAAAATAATCAATTTTCTCCTAATTATAAAAAATAGCGCCTTTAAGTATGCAATGTTATTAGCGTTGAGACAAAGTTATAGAATTTTCTTCTTATGTCTGCTATAAACTGTGAAATGAGAACAAACATGACCAAAATAGTCAATTAACATTCTAACTTGGGGTTTTGTTTGATTTTTATACAAGGATTAGGGCTTCCTGAATAAAAGATCAAGTCTCCTTCAATAGGGGATCAAGTCTCCCCTAACTTCAGAAAAATCGCAATTTTTTTACTCCCACGAAAATGCTTCTAGTTCATCAACGGGTTCAAGTATCGTTCTAATTTTTGGAGCATAGAAACTTGAAGTTACAAGCTGTCAGAAAATGTCAAAGACGGCGAGTTGCTAAGTTTTTCCAAAAAGATATGGTGAAAATAAGAAAAAGGGATCAAGTATCCCCACTCTCCCCTACATTTCACTTGGCACTCACTTAAGTTGTGTGGATTCATCCACATTCACTTCAGTCGTCACTTGAATTTGAAGTGAGAAAAAATATTCACTTCCCCATCACTTGAATTTCAAGTGAATGTCAGGTTGTAATTGTGTTTATTTTCAGAGTTCAAAATGGCAAATTCTAAAGAGCAGCGTTTAAAGCTTATGCTGGATTTGGATTTTCCCAATGCTTTACTAGGCGATTTTGGCGGTAGTTTGTGTTAAACGTGATGTTAGAAAAAGTT
The DNA here is from genome assembly GCF_029784155.1 of Uranotaenia lowii. Taxonomy (NCBI): domain Eukaryota; kingdom Metazoa; phylum Arthropoda; class Insecta; order Diptera; family Culicidae; genus Uranotaenia; species Uranotaenia lowii. Next base: position 238,243,225 of record NC_073692.1, on the reverse strand, counting down.
ATTTCATGGTGTTATCATGTTTCAGCTTGTGGGTTGAACTGGACAGATTTTCTGGTTTGCAGCAGGGAAGCTTGAGAAGTCGCGCTATCCGCAGTAACCGCAGTGCCTTGGGATTACGATGGAATTTTCCAATCAATAAATTTATGGCGAAAGCATAATGTAAGTATTTGAAATCGAAGTGGTGTTCTATAAATGTTCTTTTATTTAAAAACACGAGAGATAAGTAACTTGAAACTTACTTAGAAATTCAGATAAATTTCACTCGAACGTCACAGTGTAATTCACTTGACCGGTCACTTAAAATTTAAATGAAATTACGTATGGCGAGAATTTACTACAGATGTCACTTACTTTTTAAATGAAATTATTTTGCTTGTACGAATGTAGGCAGTTTATAAAAAGCGGTTACTTCACTACTTCAGTATCTTTTTCCTAACATAATGTTCATCCCTTTACCAAATACAACTAAATATAATTGAAAAATACTTGGTGCTCGAGTGATAGAAAAATATTCAAATAGCTGTTAATACTATTTGTGGGTAATATAGTATTCCAACGAATGAAATACACTCCTTTTTATAGGTATAGTTTCGTACACAAACATCCATTAAATTTAGCAAAAAGTTCATTATTTGTAAATTTTCGAATAGTACCTAGCACAGACATTTTCAACCATCTTCTATGATCCTTCCACCGGAATATCTATACACCCTTCAATAAGAAGACTTCGACTGCTGTCTCTTTGCGAATCCAATCGAGACCATGCGCTAAAACCCATGTGCTTTGACTTCCAACTTATTCATTGATGCCTTCTGCTAACGATCAGCAGCGCACGAATGAATGGCGCTGTTTGTCTTTGGCATCGGGAAGCCATGGTTTGTTTTTGTTTGCATTCAACAAGCGGCTCGTAAATTGTTACGATTTGTGTACCTATCTACATATTTACGAATATGCTTTTCGCTATCGTATTCATCTGATAACTACATACATACATATAGACACAATCTACATCCAAACAGGGAACGAAGTAGAATTATGATACCCTGCTGTTGTTCGTCGGAGATTGGCAGCATTCGAATGAACCGGCTCCAACTTCAACAACAGCATTTGATTATTTTATTCGCCAATCGCGATTGATCAGAAAAGATTTGTGCACCAAACAGTGGCTTCCATTGTGGAAAGGCGGAAAGAAATTCCGAGAGGACAGATTGCGAATAGTAAGTTATCCAAGCGACGATATATTACTAGTCAGTGTTTAGCAAGGCAATCAAATTCAATGGACCATCGAATCGTTTTATCTAGAGAGAGAAAAAGAAAGTCCTCTTTACATTACCTACAGAGTTCGATTGACCGGAGTGAGGTTATGACAGAACATATGTATTTACTTGTTCGTTATGATTTGTATGGCCATTGTCGTCGGTGGTCTGCATCGCCTAATATTGAACCAAGTTCTGTTGAAAATCCGCTACCTACCTATCACCGTCACTCACTTGGTAAGAGTGCATAAGATGCCGGTCAGTATGTAACCGGGTAATCTGGCTAATGGGTGAAGGTTTAGCTGCAGTTGGAATCAAATGAAGAGAGTGCACGCGAACACTTTTAGGAAGTCGCTCGAGCCTAGGCCACTGAGTTCTGGGAACAGGTGTTACCAAATGTTCGTTAGTTACTGTTTTTTTTTCGAATTTGGGCTGCATGGTCGTGAATCATTTTAACTTTTAATTCAGGGTACCAAAAGTTATCGTTGATTAACATTCAAACGTAAAACTTTGTAGTTTCAATTTCCATTAAAATCCTAATCATTTTTAATATGAGTGATGAATTATAATTTTTCTGTGTTCATCATTTATTCAGTTTATAGACTGTTCCGATAATTATATACACTTTAAAGTAACCGTCATTTCAAAAATCGTGTGGTGTTCAACCAAATTGTAGCTGCGTACTGTTGTTTACATCCAAGTAAAGTAAGCGTTGACGCTGACGTTGAAAAAGTATGGAGAGCAGTGTATTTTAACAGATTCTCCGAGACGCGGTAGGAAACCTGGCCTTGCTGACCCTACAATGGACAAGAAAATTAAGGATTACTACTAACGGTATCCTTTGGCATTGAGGCAGGAAAAAACAACGGTTTGTATCAAAGGAGATACAATCATTATTTTTCCGAAACGGCAAACACGAAGATTCTAATATCAAAGCTTTTTCTGAATAAGTTTGTGATATCTCGTTGAGAAGGTTGTGGGTAGTAGTTTTGATATGCTCTCCTGATCGGGCGACTCTCAAGTTGAGAGGCGCGCACGCTTCCACAGAACCATGCATGTCATGCATTGGAAAGAAAGCTTCAAAATTCAAATAAAAATATTCGAAGCAGGCAAATTGAGGCAAGAAAAGTAACTGTTATACCAAAGGAGTTATCTTTATTTTTTTTCCAAAATAACAGTAACGATAATTTGTATATCAAATTAATATCAGAATAAGATAATAATATCTCGTTGAAAAGGGGTTTGAGTAATAATTTTGATACACTCTTCTGATCGGACTATAAATTCCAAAAGTTTAAAAGTCGACCTACTCTTGTAGGCTACTATCACACACATTACAAGCTTTGAATGAATCACACAGTTGTTTTATTATCCAGAAGTCAAGAATGTTGTCGCACTTGACTTTTAAAATTGACCAAAAAATAAGTATCGTCTATGCTATCATGCTTGTAAAACGTGCCTTATGTTCGCTTCACGTTTATTACTGCGAGCGCGAGTAAAACTCTGAGATATCGAAGCGCGACTAATTAAGCTGGCGACTTCCGTCATCAATGCTCATTGACAAGATTTGCTCAAATTTGAAATGGTGCCCGTCTATCGGGTTCCAATCCCGACCAGAAGAGAATAACAAAATAACTAAATTATATCACCCCTTGATAGCATTACAAAAAGATAATAACTTAATCAGATAGCATATTGACCACCAAAAAATGCAAAAATATGATCCATGAAATGTTTGATTTTTACTCTTTTTAGTATGCAATGTTGCCTTGTACTCAAACATTTATGCATTCTTGAAAAGTTTGGATACAGCCAGGAGATTCGAAACCTTGACCTTCAGTTTAAGAGGCGCGCATGCTACCAGCCTGATGCATTGAAATGAGAGTTTCAAAATTACATATAAGCTTTCCACACAAGAAAATTGAGGCAGGACAAATCAAATATTTGTATCAAAGGAGATCCATATAATTTTTTTTTTCGAAACGACTAAAACGATTATTTTGATATCAAAGTTTTATCTGAATATCTCGTTCAGATGGGTTTTAGTATAAATTTTGATATACTCTCCTGATCGGGATATTCACAGCTACCATTATTTTTAATCAAAGAATCATTGTCTAAATGGCGACCGTTGAATTTCTAGCTACAGTCAACAGTTTGGAACATTTCTCTTCCGTGAAAGTGGTGTCTTGCCCTTCAGGATTCCTCTCTAAGCCTAAATTTGAATCGCGTTCATTGTTTTCAAATTGGTTCTTATTTAGTATGAACTTTATTTTTGAGATGAAAACGAATTGTATATGAAACAACAAAAATGACCACAAAACATTACGTCATAAGCTGCATCAAATCACATTTCTTGTTTCAGACTAGAAAATTCAACTCAATTCATCCTAATAAATTTGCTCTCCAAAAACAATTAACAATGCTTCAGAATGTACGGGCGAACACGAAATTATTGCGACACCGAAAATGTCATGCACATTTTCTTATCATGTTTAGAATCGAACCAAAATTTTAGGGTAATTATATTCATATACTAGCTGATCCCGTACGAACTTCGTTTCGCTTTAAATCATTGGTACGTCTAAATGAGTTTAGAAAATGAATTCGAAACATTCTTTCAACAATTTTGGGGAAAAAATTCAACAGTGTTTAAAGTCGCTATTATTACTATTACTTGAAATTCAAATTAAACGGATGATTGGATTTTTATTAAAATTTATGTGAGAGTGTTTTCTTCTCGATAGGTTGCAAAATCATGACATTATGGCAGAAACATGTCCTATTTGTTTATGTGCACCACTGTTTTGCTTGACCTTCACACTTAAATTGGTATCAATTAACTGCCTCGAACAAAATTATTGCACAAAACACTGAACTTTCAATGAAACCCTCTTTTTCTGTCCCGTGGCCCGAAATTCGATAATTAAAACCAATTTTACGTTCCTCACAACTCCCTTGTGCCATTTTTTTTTTCAAATTATATGTAAAATAACGTCAGGAACTTGAAAACAGTGAACAGTGAATATAGACGCCCCTTTCGCCGACCCTTGACACGATACATGCTACCTGGAGTCAATTGCTCATTGTTTATAACTCTCATCTGAACATTTTCATCTCAATCCGATGCATGATCACGACAATATCGCGAAAACAGTGAGCAACTAACATGGACGGCCTTTTACCACGATTCAAAACTTGACTCCTGAAATCAGTTATCTTTTCTGTTAAACTCCCATGTGTCAATTTTCATTACAATTCTATGCTCAATCAAGAGAATATCATAAAGACAGTGATTAGATAATAACCCCTTTTGCCGACCCCTGAGTCAAGATTTGAAACCTGAAAGCAAAAGAGCGTCCCTCAAAACTCCTATGCGGAAATTTTCATCTCAATCCAATGAAGAATAACGCCAAAATCGCAAAAACATTAAAGTTGGGTATGGACGACTCCTTCAGCCGACTTCTGATCCGCAATTCGAAACTTGAAATCGATTGCTCGTCCCTCAAAACACTCATGTGCTAATTTTCATCACAATACGATCTATAAAAACGCCAATATCGCAAAAACATTAATCAGTGGATATGGACGACCCCTTTTGCCGACCCCTGACCCTAAATTTGATAACTGTAATGGATTGCTCGTCTCTCAAAACACTCATGTGCAAATTTTCATCACAATCCGATGTATAATAACGTCAATATCGCAAAAACATTAATCAGTGAATATGGACGACCCCTTTGGCCGACCCCTGACCCTGAATTTGATAACTGTAATGGATTGCTCGTCTCTCAAAACACTCATGTGCAAATTTTCATCACAATCCGATGTATAATAACGCCAATATCGCAAAAATATTAAACAGTTTATATGGACGACCCCTTTTGCCGACCCCTGACCCTAAATTTGATAACTGTAATCGGTTGCTCGTCTCTCATAACACTCATGTGCAAATTTTCATCACAATCCGACGGAAAATAACGTCAATAACGTGAAAACAATATTTGGCTTGTATGGACGACCCCCTTCAGAAGGGGTCGTCCAAAAATCTAAAAACATTTTTCATCCTTCCTGGTCCTAATGAGCATCCATGCCAAATTTCAGATCTCTAGCTCTTAAGGCGGCTGAGTCTATAGAGGACAAACAAACAAACAAACAAACAAACATACAGATAATTGCTTTTTATATATATAGATTTACTTCAAAAACTAAAGAAAAATTAATTGATAGAGCCTTGAGTGTAAAATTGAATTCATTTTCGCTTGATGCCCTTTATTAAAGTCTTTAAAGTGTCTTCCGGTACCAGTTTCTCAGTTTTTTTTTTTTTTTTCATTTTCTTAACATGTCCTTCTCGTTTTTGACTGTCTTCTTCCGAAGTTCCAGCTTCATTATTGCCGGGCGCAGCTCTGGACAGTTTGGCGGGTTCATGTCCTTTGCAATAGTAGCATGATGCCAAATCTGACCAAAATAGCGGACCTTCGGCCTGCTGCTTCAGAAACGGCAAAAGGCGCTTCTCGAGGCACTCAGATTTGTAGATCTCGCCATTTACTGTGCCCTTTGTCACGAAAGGCTCACTCCTCAGTCCTTAAGAAACTATAGTAAACAAAGAGGCGCAATCTGATCCCTTTTGAAATAATGAGCTTGCAACCCTGCTGTGGGGCTGCCTTTAAGACTGCTTGGTTTTGATCGATTGGAATGACACTGACAGACAATCAAAAATTCCAATCGTGACATTTCGTCTCTTTGTTTACTATAGGCTCGTTACTCAGTCCGCAAGAGCAGATCTCCTGACAAACGAGATATTCGGAGGCGAACTTCGACATTTTCTTCTTCTTATATTTGTCGTCCACATTGAACTTGCTCTTGCTGAAGTTTTTCACAGGAATTTGCTTAAAATCGGCTTTTATATACGTTTCGACGTCCATCACACAGTAGCCATATTTTGTCAGCATCTTCTCGTAGAGCTTCCATGCCCGAGTTTTAGACGTCGGTTGTTGTCGCTCATCGCGGTTTGGGAAGTTCTCTACCTTGAATGTATATTGTCCAGCTCTCTTCTTTGCACGTAGCTCTGCGACCAGTGCTGCAAATTTTCAGTGTCAGTGAGAAATTATCAGCTGACTTTATTGCAGTGTATCGGTCAGTTCAATTCCAACTAGATTCATACGAGAATGAACTGAAAGCTCAGTCCTGAAAGCTCTCTGCACACTCATTCACCAATCGGCAACATCGGTGCTTAGTATACATTCAGGCTCTTTGCAGGTTCATGAGGTTATCCAATCTTCATTTTCAGTTTCAAGCGAACATTGCTGAAAGTGAAAAAAGCTTCCTTCTATTATCATTAAGTTTAGTTGAATGGTGACAAAGATTGTTCGACTCGCTAGACATGCGCAAATTTCAGAATTACTGCTGAGATCGCTATTTTTGAAGGATTCTGATAAAAAATACGTCTGTTTCAAATGGTGTGAAGAGGTGGGAAGGTTTAGAAATGAGTGTTCGGGTTGGCGAGACGAACGCTGGCGAGGGAGCGTGAAGACGAATGTGGGGGACGAAATTATGACAAAAAGTTGGCAATAAAATGACAAAACATGACAAATGTGGTAAAAGTATGACAAAATTATGACAAAAAAAATCTGGCAAATAGGAATGAAATTTACAATACAATGGAAAAATATTTACTAACACAACTTTGTCGAAAATATGACAAATCTGATTAAAATGTGACAATATTTTAACAAAAATATGACAAAAAAGACAAAATCATGGCAAAAAAAAAATGACAAATGTCGTTAACAATTGACAAAAATATGACAAATATAACAAAATTATGACAAGCGTGGTAAAAATATGTCAATAAATTGACAAAATCATGACATGAAATTGTGAAGTCAGACAAATTTATATATTTGAAAATTTGATATCAAAAGAACAAAAATACGACTATGTCGTCAAACTATGTAAAAATTTGACAAAATGATTAAATATTACAAATCTTCCAGATTGTTGTCATTTTTTAACCACATAAATAATTTTATTGTCAATTTTTTGTGATAATTTTGTTTTAATAATAAGATTTATGTCATAATGTTGTCTTATTTTCATCACATAACACATGTTTTTGACAAAGTTTTCTCGAAGTTAAATCATTTTATTGTTAAATTTATGTCGTTTTTGTCAGACTTTGTCATAATTTTATAATTTTGTTGTCATGTTTTGTCATTGTATTGTAAATAATTTGCTTCATTTTTGTGTTATTTTTCATATTTTTATCACATTTGTCACCTTTTTGTCTCATTTGTCGGATTTTTGTCTTATTTTTGTTATGTTTTGTCATTTTATTGTCAATTTTTTATCATATTTATGACATAATTGTTTGACTGATGTCATTTTATCGTCAAATTTTATTCATATTTGTCAGATTTTTCTCATACTTTTGTCAAAATTTTATCATGTTTTCAACATATTTATCACATTGTGTAATAATTTTGTCATTTTTTGACCTCATTTTATCATATTTTTGTCATTATTAATTACCATAAATTCAATTTTTTTTATATATACATCCATCCTCTTGTCCCCCTTCAAGTAAACGTATAGTCTCAGCGATTTTCAATTCGCGTTTTCTTTTTGAATCCCAATTCATAATTTGCAAAAATGGCAAAAACAAATGCTTACTGAAATTATCAGCAACTTTCGCTGACACTGATTGAATGCTTAGGTTGCAGTCACAGATCAAAAACAGTAAGTGACAGAAATGCCCAAGCGAAAGACGCTTTCGTAGCTTTCGAGTGAAACAAGTTAGTTCGGGTTTACGAGTGAGCTTTCTACTGACTGATAGACACACTCACACAGCTTTCTGTAGGCACGAGGATGACCGAGCCGATCAGAAGCTTTTATATTTGTTGACTTTTCTATTCCGTTCATTTCAGATGAAGCTTTTTACACTGATAGAAAATCACAGTCAGTATCATTCGTGCTTGAAGATAATTTGCAGCACTGTCTGCGACATGCCGATCGGTTTAGCCAAATCCTGGAACCGCTCCAACACTCTGGGGATGGTTGAATGGTGAATGTTCAACATTTTTCCCAACTGGCAGTGGGCCAGGTCAGGAAATTCCAGGTGAGTCGAAAAACACGACTTGGAGTTTGACAGCATGTAAACAATTCACATCAATGAGAAAATGTGCAAAATTTGGTTGATTTGTACCCAATGGTAAATAATGTGGCCCTGTTGAATGTGTCGCAATAATTTCGTGTTCGCCCTTTACAATGAGACCAATGTAACAAACCATAAGTACCAAACGATAATGACCGTTGGATAACATAATGATAGTCATGAAAAACAGTCTTAACTAGCTATACTAATGAGCTGTTGATATTTCAACTAATCTGAACAAGAATCTTCATAACAAACATTGGTTCAATAATTCATCAACAATCAAGTCAAAGAAAATAACAATACATAAAGGTAGTCAGCCACAATTGGAATCCACGGCATTTTTTTTCGAACGACCCACCAAATGTTCTGATGTTCGATTGTCAGTAGAATGTTATCGTTATCAACGTGAATCGATCTAGAAGCATAACTAATCAATTATGAATAATGCAATCAAAAGAATGTAATGATAGCGTTGCGTGTAACATTTCAGAGGGAAATTAGTTTTCCCAGCCCCAACGCTCTAGGTTTGTTATTCGAATGGAAAGAACTACATGTTTCAAGCGTACTTATACAAATGTCGCAGTTGGGCACTATTTTACAAACCTTGTTGTTCAAGTCATCCTAGAAAATTATGATTAAAGAGTAATCAATTTGTCATTTTCGTAGGAAACCTCCACATAACCTGGGACAACTTTCACAAATCAAACAATTGCAGGTATTCGATTCATTCTATCCACTCTTTCAACTTTTTCGATTGCACTTTATGATGTTATCGGGAGCATTGAATCACTGACCTTACTCACTGTGAATAGTTCATATTTTTTTCATCAATCAAGGCTCACACAGTTCTGTGCTGTGCAAGGGGACTCGAAGAAGGCCGCATGTCCGTCCATGTCCAGTCCATTGGCCGCAGGAGTGACCCAGATTTGTTTGTGTCACGATCCGATATCGATCACGGTCATCGGGGCAGTGAAATGTAGGATGTATGTGGCGACGAGTGGCCTTGGACTGAGGCCAATCACGAGGACGTGGTGTAAACAAACTTTGCTGGCGCGTAACTGCTTTTGCCTACCCAGTAGCGTGTTCGTCGAGGATAAACGCAGGAAAGCCCTGTTTCGAGTAACATTTGATGACTAGCGCTTCAGCTGGATTTAATCAGATTTTTTGACGATCAAAAATATTTGAAAATAAAATTTCTGGTGCTTCCAATTTTGATAAATAATAAATCGTGTTGCGGTCTGTGTAAAATGTGAGTAAGATTTCTTATGTTTAATTCTTGCTAGATAAGTAACTTCATTATTAGAGTGCCCCAAATGACCCGACTTTTGAAAAAGTTATGTGCTGCAGGCTAAAACTGATCCTTGGCCTACTACAAGATCTCATGCCAAATTTGGGCCAGGTCGGATCACGGGAAGGGGTCGCTCAACGAGCCTGAAGTTTGTATGGGATTTCGAGACAATTTGTTCAGAAGAAACATGAAAAACCAGTTTATCATCAATAACTTTGGTTTCCGTCTGCCGATTTCTTTCAAAAACGGGTTTTCTTACAGCCTGAATAATGAAAAATATTTCATCCGAAGACTGTTAGATAAGAGTTAAGATAAAAAAGTTATTAAGCTTCAAAAATTGCCTAACTTTTTTAACGGTGGTATTCAGCACTGTTAATGAGGTGTCAATATCTTCGACCGCCTCGACTCATTAATAGTGATGAATACCATCCTTAAAAAAGTTAGCCAATTTTTGAAGCCTAATAACTTTCTTATCTTAACTCTAATTGAAATGCAGTCTTCGGATGAAATATTTTTCATAATATAGGCTGTAAGAAAACCCGTTTTTGAAAGAAATCGGCAGACGGAAACCAAATGGTTTTTTCGTCGCTGCGTTTTTTGTCGTTTGAACTGGAAAATTTCTTTTTGAAAATTTAAATATATTAAAAATTTTTACTCGTAAATTAGTGCGACTGATTGTGTATATGTTTGAGATTCGCAGCGAGTCCAGAGTTTTTATTTAAAGCACATCACAATCCGCGATCGGAGGCTGAGCCCTTAGATTACAGACGTATTTTCAGTGAAGAAAAAAGGTCCAATTATTCCGGAAAGTTGTGTGAAGTGAAAAAAATAATGAAATTGAAGAGCATGTCATTTTTTCCGAACTGCCTTTGAAGTCAAATTCTAAAAAGGCCCTGAGAGTTGCAGCTCCAATGATTCGAAGCTAAGTATTTATTTTTATTTTCAACATTATTATTATTGAGATTTGATGGATTAGGTTTGAGTTTAATGGGGGGCGCCTTGTTTTAAATCGTTTTAAATCGGGAATTGGAGTGTGGATCATGTTGTCGGATAGGGCCGGTTGTTCTAATAGAGAGCTAGAGTATTTTTCTTATTTTATTTTCTTTCTATTTCTATTCTAATTTTTCCAACCATTAATTTATTTTTCAATTTGTCGGGATTTGGTCAGGTCTAAATGAATGATATCAGCATTTTTTCGAATTACTATATACGAATATTTTCAACTGTTGGGAAATTTACAAAGGTTATCGATCATCATTGCAATACATATCATGTAATTATCTTCGTATTATCGTTCTCATTTAAGAACTAAGTACATGTATGAATTTCAAAGTGCAGACCCAGTCGGTGGTCAAATCATGAAATAGGTCAGGCCGTTGCGTAGGTAATTCATACATGTACATAGTTCTTAAATGAGAACGATAATATAACCTATAACCTATAGGTTATATCCTAAGAACTGTAAGGGAAATAATATGTATTGTGGTAAAAGAAATAGAATATCTATTTTGCTTGCTATGCTTTGATCTGTTTTTGTTGATATTTATTTTTTGGTTGTATACAGTTACAGAAAAACAGTTAGGAGTCTTTAAGGTTAAAATGTCATTATTTAAACCTCATATAGATCAATCGTTCATTTGTCATGTTCATGCGAACTCATTTGAAGGCCTCATTAGGAGCAAATAGAAGTTTCAATAGGAGTTTCAATAGGAAACGTAGGAAGTAGGGGAAATTGCGATTGACGATATGGCTAGAAATTCAACATATCTAATCAGTGTAGTTTGAGGGTTGAGGCTTTTGAAACAAGGCATGAAAAAACTTTATCTATATATATAAAAAGCAATTTCTGTATGTTTGTTTATTTGTTTGTTTGTTTGTTTGTTTGTCCTCTATAGACTCAGCCGTCTTAAGAGCTAGAGAGCTGAAATTTGGCATGGATACTAATTAGGACCAGGAAGGATGAAAAATGTTTTCAGATTTTTGGATGACCCCTTCTGAAGGGGGTAGTCCATACAAGACAAATATTGTTTTCACGATATTGACGTTACTTTTCGTCGGATTGTGTTGAAAATTTGCACATGAGTGTGTTGAAAGACGTGCAATCGATTTCAGGTGTCAAATTTTGTGTAAGGGGACAGCCAAACGGGTCGTCCATATTAACTGTTCGCTGTTTTTGCAATATTGACGTTATTATACATCGTATTCAGATGAAAATTGGTACACGATAGTTTTGAGTGACGGGCAATCGATTTGAGGTATCCAATTTAGTGTAAGGGGCCGGCAAAAGGGGTCGTCCATATTAAATTTTCAGTATCTTAGTGATATTGTCGTTTTTATACATCGGATTGGGATGAAAATTTGCACATAGGAGTTATTAGGGACAAATAACTGATTTTACTTATCCAAACTAAAATCAGGGGTCGGCCAAAGGGGTCGTCCATGTTAACTATTCACTGTTGATGCAATATTGTCGTTATTATACATCGGATTCAGACGAAGATTGGTACACGAGGGTTTTGAGAGATGAGCAATGGATTTCAGGTATTCAATTCAGTTTAAGAGGCCGGCAAAGGGGGTCGTCCATATAAACCTTTCAATATTTTTGCGATATCGACGTTATTATTCATCGGATTGGGATGAAAATTTCCACACGGTAGTTTTCAGGGACGGACAATCGATCTCAGATGTCAAATATTTTGCCAGGGGTCGACGAACGGGGTCGTCCATATAAATTAATTTTTCACTATTTTTAGCAATATTGACGTTATTATACAATGGATTGCTTTGAAAATTTGCACACGGGAGTTTTGAGGGAAGGGCAATCGATTTCAGATATAAAAGTTTATATAAGAGTCCCCGAAAGGGGTTTAGCTTTTTGGCAATAATTGCGTTGTTATGCAATGATTTAGTCGAAATTTATACACGTGGTTTTTGATTCCTGATTTCATATTTAGTAGCAGACGACAGACGAAGTGATCGTCCAATATTTTTGCAATTATTACTTAACAATGAAAGTTGAAAGCGAAACGGAGTTCGTATGGGATCAGCTAGTTGTTATATAAAGTAAAAAAAATTAAAAATTCAAACAAGATTTTTGTCAGTTTTGTTCTAATATATTGAACTTAAATTATCGTGCGTACAGATTCTGTGAACAAAAATTTGATTGGTTTTTCTTTCTTATTCATCTGGAAATCTGAAATTCAACAAATTGAAGCTTTTGGCAAAGTTGTAAATGATAAGATATTTGAATAAGAGACAGGTTCTGGATGCCCATATCAAGGCAGGTTAAATGGCTAGATCAAGAATAATAGATAATTCTTATAAATTTTTCACTTTTTATAATTTAAACATAAAATCTACGCTCAAATAACAATCTTAGAGTGAAAAAAGAAGAGCTTTCTACTGATCTGATAAAAATACGATATGAACAAAATATTACCATGAAATATGGCCATATGGCATACCTAACTATGTTTCATGCAAAAGAACTAGTGATGTAAAAAATTTCACCAAAATTTCGGCCTTGACGTATGCTTAACATCCGTTTCTACCATTTTCAATTAAATAATATCGAAATATTGCAAATATAGCTAAAAACATAAATATGCGCATTTAGCCCGCCAGTTTCGGAAATCGGCTATTTTGACTTCTTTTATTATAAAATTATTTTCACAAAAACTGTAGGAAATTTTAACAGGAAAATTGCTCTAACGGATACAAAACAGGTGTCCGCTCATGTGTATATAGTTTTCAGACTTTCATCTATTGGAATATGGGAGAAAATGAGTGCTTTCCTTAATATGCGCATATAGCCCGCCTCTCCCCTATAGGAGACTAAGAGCATAGGTTCAAAGTGGTTACTTTACCTATCAAGGTAATTTCCCATACCACAATACCTTTTCCCAAACATCCAGCGTGGAGGTTTGTGGAGGGATGGCGTACAGCCGGCCTCCGCTAAACATATCTTCACATGTGCTGCACTTCCCTTCCTCCTATCGACTACATTGACTTGGCCGGCGTCGTTATTAGTTCAAATAAAAGTGGGAGATTCTCAAAACTGCACAGTGAGATTGTGATGCTTGTTCCCAGCACCTTTCATTTGGTTCATTGTGCACTGGTGATTATCTCGAAAAAATCACGGAGTGCAACCATTATGCCATTGGCCAGGAGGGGCCGTAGGTGGACCGTAGTTGATAGCAAGCTCAAGCTCAAGCTCAAGAAATCGGCAGACGGAAACCAAAGTTATTGATGAAAAACTGGTTTTTCATGTTTCTCCTGAACAAAATGTCTCGAAATCCCATACAAACTTCAGGCTCGTTGAGCGACCCCTTCCCGTGATCCGATCTGGCCCAAATTTGACATGAGATCTTGTACTAGGACTAGGATCAATTTCAGCCTGCAGCGCATAACATTTCACAGGTTTTGAATCTCCCATACAAATTTGGGGCAGTCTATTCATTATACACTGTGGTTCGTAAAATTATTTAAAAATGCAGATATTACTGTTAGGTATAGTAAAGTAACCAATTTTTTTCAATATTCAAGCGATTCTGATGAATACCATATGAAATATTTATTTTGAATTTACATTTAAGGCCCATACAAATTTTTTTTAAAGGTTAGCATCGATTTTGAAAAACGTCGTTGAAAAAATTTTTTCTCTAAAACAGCGTTTTTATCGTTTTTTTTTCGCTCATTAATTTACTTATATCAACAATACTGTTGAACATACGCAAAAGTGAAAATCAAATGATCGATAGCAAATTTATTCACCTTTAATAGCTATGTTCTTTTTCAGATTTAGTGCCCGATTTCAATCAGAAAAATGTATCGGTCAATAAAGTTCTCGATTCTTTTTAAATTTTGTAAACTAGTGTAATCTACTTTTGCCTAGTGTTTTGTAACCCAAAGAAAAGGTTGCAAAATTTCAATGCCGATCGGAGCTAATTATTTGACGAAAATGCGCTGAAATCTGCATCGCGCCAAAGATGGTATGACTGGAGAAGCACTACTGGTATAAATAATCGAGCTCTCGGGCAAAATGATGCATGACAGCTAAAACATTCAAGGGAAACAAGAAAAACATTTTTTGGAATTCTCATCCTATCATGATTATTCATCCTAGAAACGAAGAATTTAAAAAATGAGGTTCGAACTCACAACAATTTTCTATCTTCATCTTGCCCATCCAATAGCTTCACCAGTGTACTATCAGAGCCAGGTGGAGAATTAGGGTTATTGTCATAGCCCAGGGAATCGGAAACGAGAACTGTGTTTTGCTTTCCTGCTGCCTGCACTACATACGCAAAGCTACTTTCAATCGGGCAGCTTGGCCGTGGTTGTTTGCCGGTGATTTGAAACAAGGTTTTTTTTTCTCTCTGTTTTTTTTCTCTATAGTTTTCCTAAGGCTGCGTTATCTTATGCCAATGACGTTGAAATATTGAAAATTTATGATTGGAGTAAAGGTTGAATTTTGGGTGCCAATTATTTTTACCAATCTAAGTACCTGCTTAACCCTCATCCGTCCCTGAAATTTTTACCCGTTAGAGTTCCTGGAGTGTCAATTTGACACTCCTGTCTAAAACCAACATATCTTGGTTTCCCAATCAATGTTTACATTTTTCTAGTTTTGGAAACCTCGTAATGTAACTCAAATATGTTTTTCAGACAATATTCAGGTGATACACTTCAGTTTTCTGTTATTCAAAGTCTAAGAAAAAAAAACCAAATAAACATGCATCAGAAAAGAGGTTGTAGATAAGCTCCGGAATACTTTAAAAAATCACTCGGTGTCCAAGAAAGCTGAAGTTAGAAGCTATACGTTACACATTAGGATATATTTTTTAATATCATGACCACAAAACATGTCAAAAAGTGGTGTGAAAACCGTACTTTTCAATCAATGAATCGTCAAAATTGTTTAAGTCACACCAGATAAATTTTGAAAAAATGATTGAAAAGTTGACGTAATTTGCAAAATTTCGCATTTTTAGATTTTCAAAATACGAAACACAGAATACTTATAATCCAGTGCAAAGTTGAATTTAAGTGCAAAAAAATCAGAAAAATTGCAAATTGACAAAAAGTTCGAAAAACATCTACTTTTGAATTTCGTCGAAAATTCTTTGAAAATCTAAAGATGCGAAACTGTGCCAAATTACGTCAAAGCTCCAATGTTTTTTTTTTTTTTCAAATTTATCTGGTGTGACTTAATATAAACAATTTTGACGATTCCTTGATTGAAAAGTGCGGTTTTTATACCACTTGTCTTCATGATCTTGAAATATAAAAAAAAATTATACCCTTCTGTGCAACGTATAGCTTCTAATTTCAGCTTCTTAGCCGCGAAGTGTTTTTTTTGCATTCCGTAGCTGATCTACAGTGTTTTTTCGAAGCATGTTTTTTCGGATTTTTTTTTCTTCTACTTTATTTATAACGAAAAATTGAGGTAACGAAAAATAGGTGAAATATGTCTGAAAAACATATTTGAGTTACATTACGAGGTTTCCAAAACCATAAATTTGTAAAAAATTGGTTGAGAAACAAGAGAGATATGGCGGTTTTAAGCGAGGAGTGTCAAATTTACTCTCGAGGTATGATTAGGGAGAATTTCTCCTACCAGCGCCAGGGGGAGGAGGGGCATACCAAATTTACAATTCATCTGAACAATCTGAAAGTAATTTTCATCAAATTTGCTTTACAAACAAATTATGACATAATTACACAATTTGTTTTATTTTGATGATTAATTAACCCCTCCACTAACTGAGTTCTTGAAATATTCAAGTGATTTTTTATACGACACTAAATGACGATCACGAATTGGAAAATAATTTGTAATTGTAAATGTCGTGCAATTCAAATAATCTTTTGTATTAAAACTCTTAACTTGACATACAAAAACCCTACCTCGTCTTCAGAATGGGTTTTGTTTAAGAAGTGTAACTAAACAAAAACAGAGTTGAAAAAGAACGATATTAACTTCAAAATTAATTCATCGAATACGAATTTTAAAAATCGGTTCTCTCACAATGATGACCCACACAACTAGCTAAACACATCTATAATCCGATATGCACTACTTTATTAATGAAAATTTGGATTTGAAGAAAAAATCGTCTATGTCATCTCATGACAAATATTATGCTGATATGAAATATTCTTCAATGAAACAATTTTATTTTCAATATATAGTTTGATTTTCTTAATGTTTTTTTCTTGTTCTTCTCAATGCTTAACATCACATTTAATAAGGTTTTGATAAATTACCCAAGGCCACAACATTTACATTTTTCCAATGCAATGAATTTAAAAAGTAATTTTGACTAATTTGGGTGCCCTGAATCTGATTATGCAATAGCTTTTGGAAATAGGTTAAAATTATTTATGAAAGTTCTGCATTTTTTGACAAAACTTTAAAATATAAATATTTCATTTTTAAATAAAGATTTGAATCAATTATCACTTTTCGTCGAGACTTCAAGTAATTTTGAGTCCTGCGGTAAAAGTTATAGAAGTTTTCTATTTGACTACTTTTCCTCATTTAATAAATTTTTAAAGAAGTTTTAAACCAAATCAAATTATAGAGATTTTTAAAACATAAATGTTATGTGAAATAAAGTTTTTTTTAAACTTACTGCAGCAATAACAAAAATAATTTTACTTACTTACTTACTTACTTATTTTACTTACTTAAACTGTTGATTTTTATTTTTTTTTTAATCATGCATCATCATCAAAATATTATTCCTCAATCCCATAAAGTATAATAAACAAAATCTGAAGCGGATATTTTATTAAATGTATGTTTGACAGTTGTTCAGTTATCAATGATTGATTTCACTTAAAACTGACACAATTTAAAACTCTATATCACCAAAACTAAATGTTATAGTCCAAATTCGACAAAAGATTCGAGCTCAAGACGCTAAAATCTACCAAATCAATCAGCAAAACATAAGCACCAAAATGCTGTTCCCTTGAGTTATCAATTAAATTCTATAAATAAGACGTGTTTATTGAGAAAAAAATCCTTCTTGAATGGTAAAAACTTATCTTTTTAATCTTCATATTTTATTTTAATTTTCAAATGAATTTATCGAATTTTATAGTGCAGTTGGTTTAAATTTTTGAATAAATTGTCGAATTTTAAAGTCAAACTATTTAAATTTTTAAAAATATGTTCGACAAGTTTGTCTATGTCGTTCAATTCTGAATTTTTGGTGCCCTACAAACATAAACCACTAATTTTATTCCAAATGAAAAATTCATAGGTATTTCAAACAGCGATAATTTTTTTTCGTATTCGAAAAACGACAGCGGAATTTTTCAATCAACTTCTGTTGAAAATGAATAGAAGAAATGTAAATTAAGATGAATAAAGATAAATAACAATATAATAAATATTTTCCTAACTATTAATCATAGTTATTTTTCTACCTGATCTGACTTTCATTTTAGAATTCATTTTTTTTCTTAATTTTAATTTCAAAACCTTACATACGCCTGTCACCGAAATCATACGCTAATCAACTAAGAACATTGGGAAAAAATACTCAAAATGAATATCTCTCTAGTTTCCCATCCGATCTGTACCAAATTTAAAGGGAACCTTGTATGTTAGCTTAAATATGATCATCAGACAATATTATGCGACATTTTTGTTTTTTGATAATTTAGAATCGAAGAAATGAATAGAAAAACATGCATAAGAAAAAGCTGTACATTAACTAGCAAATGCTCAAAAAAATCAAACTACTAGTACCTACTTATTTAAATAAAGCCAGTTTATCTTCAAATTTCTCAACAGGAACAAAAAAAAATCCAATAAATTGTACGATTTAGTTTTGCTGCAAAACTATGTCATTTGGTGACTCTTAACTTCTGGTACTCCTACACAAATGTTTCAAAATTATAGAAAAATTTAATTAAGATCCATTCATCTGGACTTTTTAAGATTCTTTGATCAATAGTAACTGATTTTGGGGTCTTCTCGTTAGAATAAGGCTGCCAAAATTTTGTCAGCACGTATCCGGGCCTGACAAAACCGGGCTATTTTATCTAAAAACCTGGCAAAACTCGGGTAAATAATTTTAGAATCGTCGACTAAAAATTCGGGCAATACCTGAGGAAGTTTGGTCGAAACCCACGATTAACTCAACACAACTCAAGAAAAAAAAACTTGACAAAAAAATTTTTCATCAAAGTTTGTCAGCAGATTTTATGTCGTGTTTAAGGCTTCCAAAAAACCTTCCAAACTTGCTCAAAGTTTTCGTTTTTGGAGCATAAAAAAAAAGTGCAACCCAGCCGGACCCAAATTTTGTATTAAATATCCGGGCAAACCCGGATGAATCCGAGCAATCTGGCAACCTCACGCTAGAACAATATTTCTGAACAATGGACGAATCCGAGCAATCTGGCAACCTCACGCTAGAACAATATTTCTGAACAATGGACGAATTGCTTCTAGCAATTGGACAGTGTTGCTAGTTTATTTTCCGCTTTGGAGTCTTGAACTGAGGTGTAGCCAGAGGACTTTTCTGCCGTGTTACGCCGAAGTGACGCATAAACCATTTTTGTTTTTAGCGAATAAAAGCGATTTTCTCTTTTTCCTCTTTATTCGTTAATCTAGGACTTTTCTTAAAATGTGTTCTGTAGAATTTATGCAAAGATAGATGACAAATGCAGCCTTTTGAAACACAATTCTTCATTTTGCATAAAATTCGAACAATTGCTTCAAATGGATATGCGTCAGTTCGGCGTATAAACGTTTGTTTTGACTTGACGTTTCTCCATTGGAGTAACGTTTTCCATAGTCTTGTCGTGCAAGTGGAACAAATTTAGTTCTGCAGTTCAAATGGCTAGTGCGTTGGATCGTTTTATTCAAGTGAGGAAGAAATATAGGATGCTAAAAATAGAGTGTCCAGCGACCAAAACTGGCCGAAATAAAAATGATAAAATTCGTCAGAGGATCGTTTTCGTTTAATTATAAATCTTGTTTTAAAGGAGATTGGAAGCGGTTTTCATTATTCACAGTGAAACAACTCAAGGAAGTCACGCTCCCGGACTTTGACCTTTAATCTTCGCTTCACTTAAGAAATGCAAACAGAGGAATAAAGGTTGAATGAAAAAAAAAAACGATTTAAGAGAAACTTTGTCTATTTATGCCAGATGAAAGATTTTTGGGAAAAGCTCGATAAAAAAAGTTTTTGGAGGGTAATTGTTTTTTTTTATGATTTTCTTACTAAATAAATATTTGATTTAAAAAAAAACTTCTCATTTTTTAAACTGGAATTCTTCTCGTTTATAAAATTCGAGTGCATAGCTTTAAAAATAAATACAACTTTCAATTACACCATACAAAAAAATTTAATAAAAACTTAGGTAAAATTTATGGAAAATCAGTTTGATTCTGCAGATGGTAAATAATTTCTCAGGTTTTTAAATTTATTTAGATGTTGACCTTTGCATTCAAATATTATCTACCAAACAAACTCGACAACTTTTTTGTTTGAGACCCCTTTTTCTGAAGAAGATGGGGGGAGGGGGAGGCTTCCCTATTTTATTCTGAGCAGATCATGTTTTCATGACATGTTAAATCTAAGAAATATGGCTCAAAAATTGTACGGGTTATTGAGATTGTTCTGTATCACTTTCAAAAACACATGGATATGCGTCACTTCGGCGTATAAAACGCACTTTTAGCGAATCGTTTTTCTCGATTTTCTCAAAAACTGT
This sequence comes from Uranotaenia lowii, assembly GCF_029784155.1. Taxonomy (NCBI): domain Eukaryota; kingdom Metazoa; phylum Arthropoda; class Insecta; order Diptera; family Culicidae; genus Uranotaenia; species Uranotaenia lowii. The sequence goes on along the minus strand of NC_073692.1, from coordinate 238,222,788 downwards.
TTGATATTTTTTAGATTTGTAGAAAGCATTTAAAAGCTCAAAGGAAAACGCACAAAATAGCGTCAAAAAGTCATAATCCGAAAAAATGGATATGCGTCACTTCGTCATATCACGGCAGGTTTTCTAGTAAGTTCCATGTTCTGAAATTTGTTTTGCATCGCATAAGAAGAAAATATTTAAAAAAAAAACTCAAAAAAACATATTCTCTGAAAAAAATATGCAGGGTTTTCTGTGATTTTATTCATCATCAGATTATAACTTTTCCTTTCTTCAGATCGGGCCACTTTTCCAATGAATCGTTGCTATCCAACTTGCTACCCGTTTCAAACGAAGTTTACAAGTTTACAGTAATGGAACAATTTCGTTGATCCACATTAAAGGAAGAAGTACACTTTTTTCCTGTTGAGGAGAGAGACAACTGCGACCATTAAGTTGATCTATTGTGGTATTACCCCGCGTTATTATTTTTACTTGCTTCTTGACACCCCTGCACTATTGGTTGAAGTTGCAGTTGTTTACCGATAACACTACGAGCACACACATAACTAGGTAGGATATCCAAGTGCAATCTAAGTTCCATTGAAAAGATCCATCCACATGCATGTGCTGCATCGTTGAGGCATACAACTTCAAGGTTTACCCGGCTAGCATTTCACTAATGCCAAACCCGCCGACTTTCATCATACTATGTGTGCCAGGTTATGTCGGGATTCGATCTCATGAACGTTGTCTTAGAAGACAAGGGTGCTATCCTCTAGGCCACGATCTGCTGGCAATATGTTCACTTGGTTTCTCTTTTAAGTAAATTCTCAAGTGTATTTTAAGTATGAAATTAGGTTTAGAGTGGATATCTCATTTGAAAAATCTGCCAAAAAAATTGTCGTTCATTTCAAACAAAAATAAAAATTGTGAGACTAAAGACGTTTTGAAATTCGAAAAAAGTTTAAATTCGACACACATTTCTCGTTAGATAAAAACATGAAACTTTTTTGAATGTTACCCCTATCTTTCAAACTGGAAAAGGTTTCACAGTAGCTCCACATTATGGTAGGAAATTTTCAACAGTAATGCAGTAACATTAGTGAGCTTTTTTTATTTGTTAGCCCATACCATATCTAACTACCTACAACGAATCGCTTTCAGAGAAATTCACTGCATTAAATATTAATCCTTTTCCCCAGCCTATAAATCAGCTACACACTCAATTTTGGCCTCAATCTCGGCACCCGAGCAAGGGCAGCCTTGCGGGTCGCCTGTAAGGTTCAAGTTCAATTTCCCTCATCTGTTTTATACGAATCGGACACGAATCTGCATTGCATGTCAGTCAACATCGTTGATGCTTATTGAGCACTACACTAACTCTCTCCGACGGAATGGCACTTTAGGTGTTCCGGAATGTCACCCGCAATGACGATTCGGCTTCTCTCTGGGGTCCCCAGCAATGGCCACTAGTCTGTGTGGTACCTCCTACCTCCTCATTCATCAAACTTTACCTTGTCGTGAATAATTGATGTTTATTTTCACAAATTACCCCTCATCAGTTCATGTTCAGCGTGAAGGGTTTGGAATTGTCATCGGTTTGGCAATGGAAAACCGCCGATGGTCACACCCGCCACCAACGGGGAAAAATGTGACCGATTATATCGTTTATCCATGAAGAGTTAGGATTAGGGTTGATAGCGGACAAATAAGATGATTTTTAAGATTTTGACTCCATGCCAACTGTTCGGAAGTGTGTCAAATATGGCTTAGATAAATTAAATTTTGCGTTCCAGGAAGTTGTTACGGTGGCTTTGTCTGGTCACTTCAATTCTAGCGATTTGGATGCATGATTAGTGAGTACCCAGCTAATTCACCATTTCAAACATTACGGACATATTATCCGAGATGTTTCGAACAATGGCAATAATCGGTGTGTATAATCATCGTAGACACGCGGAATCTGACATTATTATGACTAATAACGGCTTTTACGGTTCTATGACGATGCGATGATGGGGCTCCGCATTGATTCTTTTTTCTTTGGCAAAAGTTTATAACCAAGTAAGTTCGTTATGGTATAAACAAAAATTTGAATATTTATAAGGAACCTTATTCCGATTATCGAATTATATAATCTAGGTATTGGTGGTTTTACTGCTCTTCTTGTATCAGTGCTGTGCTTGGTTTGTCGAAATTCGACTATTCCCATGTTAATCTATGTTTAGATATGTACTGTTAAATTTAGGTAAAAAGCAGTAGGGTCAAATGGGGAATCTATTCTTCATTTTAGGATGTTTTATTTAATTACAGACACAGAATCATTAGATCCTTATAAAGGAATTTTTATATTTTCAAAATTTGAATAATTATCGTAAGTTTAACTGTAAAGAAAATTTGAATTATTAACCAACTTTTGGAAAGATACTTTTCATTACTATCCAGTATCTAGAAAATATGGGGTAAATATAAACACTAGACCGCTGCAAAATTGAATAGGTTGGCCATGAGCAGAATCAGTGATCGGTAATTTTTGTGACAGCTCCGCGAAAATTTCCTTGCTAATTTTTATTTTTTAGTTGAGAAGTGTTATTTTCAATTTAAAAAAACGCAAAATCGGATCATGAGAACGTGGTCAGAAAGATTCGAAAACAAGTTTTCAAGAAAATTATCGTTTTAAATTCACCATGGCCTGGCTAAATTTCATTTACGATAAACGAAGTGCCACCAAATCGGCCAACAAAAGAGCCTCGAGAATTGGACGGGACTGGACTCGATGAATTTGAGCTTGAAATGAATCCGTTTATCCTGCCTTGGTGAGCCCGTTCTGATCTATATAATAATTTGTATATTAGTCAAAAACCCTGTAGCCTAAAAAGTTTCCGTTTTGATCAGAACGAACGACAGAATATTTGCAGATTTTCAAAACGAGATTTAGGTACCCGATTTTTATTTGAAATTTTGTATGGAAAAACGCGAAAATTAGTTCGGAGAAGGTCTCTTTTTTTTTGTTTGTCTTGAATATTTTGTTCTCACGCAATGCAAATGAAGTTCCAATATATGGAGCTCACTGGAAAATTCTCTGGCTACAACTTTGCCGAAGACGGTATAGCGGTAGGTGTAGCGAGAAAAATTTATAACGCCCCAAACAACTTTTTTTTCATGATATTCTAGCAACACAGACAGATTTTCCGTCCAATTTTCAGAAATATTATTTTTACAATATTATTATTCTTACACTCAATTTTTTTAGGCATTTTTTTATTTTCCATAATATCAATTTACATTAATCTGTTTAAGAGTTAGGCAGGGTTTACAATTTGCATACACGCTATGATTTAACTTTGCAAAATATCCATTAAAATAATTAAGTAAAGATGTTAATGGCCCCCTTGTTGTTGACTCGCCAGATTTTATCTCACGTTCCAAACATCATTAGAAGATACATTGGCTGATATGAATAAAGCTCTAGTAATTGCTTTTGCTATTTTTGAGCAGTTTTGTGAGTCAAATACAGTAAGGTTTTTTTTACACTGATATACGTACAGCGTAAAAAAAAACCGTGCCAATTAAAACCGTGTTAATTCCCGAAAATCGTGTAAAAAACCGTGCTAATTCCCGAAAACCGTGTAAAAAAGACCATTCCAATTTAGCAGCTCTGAAATTTGAAACAATAAGACATGTAACTTGACATTTAAGACATGAGACCTGAGATCTGAGACCTGAGACTTGAGACTTTAGACATGACACCTAAGACCTGAGTCCAGGGACATAAGATCTGAGACATGAGACCTGAGATCTGAAGAATGGGTCCAAAGACATGGGACATTAGACCTGAGACCTGAGACCTGAGACTAGAACTCTAAGACATAAAACACGAGACCTGAGACCTGAGACATGAGACCTGAGACATGAGACCTGAGACCTGAGATTTGAGACTTAAGACATGAGACCTGAGACATGAGACATGAGACCTAAGACAAGAGACATGAAACATTAGAAATTAGACATGAGACATGACACCTAAGACCTGATACCTGAGAAATGAGACCTGATACCTGAGACCTAAGACCTAAGACCTGAGACAAGAGCCATGAAACATGAGACCTGAGACAAGCTACTGGGGTTAGTACCGCGAGAAATTAGTTTAGCTTCGATTTCAACTTGCGACCGGTCAAGTGAAAGGGTTTGACGTAAGGGTGACGAAAAATAGTGTTGCGAGTTCGCTAGTACAAGCTACTTTTCGTCACCTACAAGTCAAACCCTTTCACTTGACCGGTTGAAAGTTGCAATCGAAGTTAAACTAATTTCTCACGGTACTAACACTAGTAGCTTGTACTAGCGAACTCGCGACGCAATTTCTCGTCACCTACAAGTCAAACCTTTTCACTAGAGGGGTCGCAAGATGAAATCAGAGCTAAACTAATTTCTCGCGGTACTAACACTAGTTGCTTGTACTAGCGAAGCCGCGACACTATTTCTCGTACCTACAAGTCAAAACCTTTCGCTAGAGGGATCGCAAGTTGAAATTGGAGCTAAACTGATTTCTCGTGGTACTCACTCTAGTAGCTTGTACTAGCGAACTCGCGATACTATTTCTCGTCACCTACAAGTTAAACCCTTTCGCAAGTTGAAATCAGAGCTAAACTAATTTCTCGTGGTACTACCAATAGTAGCTTGTCTCAGGTCTAAAGTCTCATGACTCAGGTCTCAGGTCTCATGTTTCATGGCTCATGTTATATCTCATGTCTCATGCTGAGGTCTCAAGACTAATATCGCTTGTCTCAGGTCCCAGGTCTCAGGTCTTAGGTCTCAGGTCTCAGGTCTCATGTATCATGTTCTTAGTCTCAGAGCAACTTCGAAAAGATTCTAAGTGTTTTCCTTTGAAAAGGACTTATTTTAAAGGAATATTTTCTCTCAAAAACCGTGTGAATTCGGGAAATCCGTGTAAAAAAACCGTGTTAATTCCCGAAAACCGTGTAAAAAAACCTTAGTGTACTTCGAAAGGCATGCATATTTTTAATCCGGAGCTGACTGAAAGTAAATGTTCTACTCTGTTTTTTCCATATCAAGTTGAGCAAATGCTTTCAAATTTTGCCATTATAAAGTTCGAGCTAAGTAAAAGCTATCGAAGCAATTGCTATTTTCTGATTCATACCACCTATTAGCTTTTTCTTTGATACCCTTGTAAAAATTTGAATTCTGTTTCTGCAAAAAATCATTTTTTTGGATTAATTTTGATTTAAAAAAAAAAAAAACTAGAGAATCTAAACCCAGACTCACAATTTTGATTCAAAATAGGGAAAATTCAGTAGCTACTCGAAAAAAACAAGACCGTAATTTGTGAATAACTTTTACTAAACATATGTAAATATCCACTATAGTTCATTTAATATCTTAGCAGTGGATGACAGATTATGCAATCCACTACTAAAACAGAATGTAGGCAAGTGCAACATCAAGCTGATGATGGATATCGATTGGAAATTCACACTAGCTTAGCTATACAGCTCATTTTGCACTTACGATTTGAACTCGAACTCCGTGGATTGAATATTAAAACTGCTTCAATAACGACACAATGACCGCGCGCTGAACTTTTACTCACGTTGTCGTGATTCATTTGTTCCGTTGATAGTTTTTTTCTGATTTCTATCGATTGAATTATGGGGATATTTGGGAAATTTCTCCTACTAATCTATGTATGTTTTTCAAAAAATTTAAATGCTCGAGGAAGAATGACTTAAATGGGTTAAATTACTATCAAAAACAAAAACAAAATTAAATATTTTCTAACGAAAGCCATTGTTTTTCTTCCATTACAGCGAATCAGAGCGGTACAAGAAGGTCCTCTGGCAGGACGTCCGGGTTGGCGATCTGGTGCATCTGTCCAACAACGAGACGGTTCCGGCCGATATCCTGCTGCTGAAATCGAGCGATCCTCACGGGGTGTGCTACATCGACACGTGCGATCTCGATGGGGAGACTAATCTTAAAAGGCGACAGGTAAGATCGAAGTCATGTATGAATTATTTATGTATATTTAATATGAGTTGTTGGGAATCGTTATATATATAATTTTTTTATAATAGGGGAAAGTTGGGCAAAACGGGCTCTTTCAGTATTTCGGATATTACAATGTTTGGAAAAAAAATCTAATGATGGGATTATGTTTTCCTAGAAGTATTAACACTTTCGAGACCCTTTGTTGATTTACAGCAAGCGTGGTCTCATAAAAGTAAACAAAACAAACAAAAACTTTCAGGGTGCTCCACTGGATGTTATTTTCTCTACCCAGAAAATATTCCATAGCTCGCAACATGTTCGAAGCTTTTAATCGTTTTTAATGGCGGAATCTTCATTAGGCTTCTCATTGACCATCTGGAGGAAAACCATCCAATTTTGGACGACGGGCTTAAGCTAGGGTTGCCATCCGTCCCGCTTTTTTAGAAAATGTCCCGCCGTCCCACTTTTTTCTCAAAATGTTACGCTTTTTTATGAGAACACTTTTGTGGTAGACTCAACCCTTCCGATTCTACCACTTCAAAACAGTTGTTCCGTGCTTGTGAAAACGCTTCTTATAAAATTTCTCCTCGATAATTTTCAATTCCTGTCATTTTTTTCTAATTTTCTTTTATTCATCTATGATTTTCAAAACTAGAAATGTTTTTACTTGAGGAAAATGACGTTCACCGATAAGGCTGTAAAATTAAATAACACTTTTATGATGTTTTAAAAAAGACATACACCGTCTTAGCCGATTTAGGCTTTACAGACTGAATAAATGACATGGACAACTTAAGATAAACATTTAACACCCAGTATCGCGATGGAAATCGAACCCATGCTATTAGTGGACCAGCGATTACCGTATTACCACGCTAACCACTCGACCACCGAGACGTACTGTGTTTTACTGACTTACACTGGAAGAACCTAAATATAGCCTCAATTTAAACTCATTGGTTCAGCACAGAAAATCATTCAAATATAATTTTTTTTTGTGTTTTCATTTCTCAAAATAAGCAGCATTTTTTTTTAATTTATAAAAAGAAAGATTAAATAACTCGTTAAGTTCTTAGCATTAAGGTTGCCAGAATATTTTCCAGACATATCCAAAACGAGCGAATCCGGGAATTTTTATCAAAAAAGCTTGTAAAATCCGAGCAATGGTTTTCAAAATTTTCAACCTAAAATCTGGGCATATTTGATCAATATCTCGAGATTATTCAATAATAAACATAAAGAACACACTTGAAATTTCAACACATCAGCAAATTTTAAGTCGTATTTTAGGCTTCCCAAAAACTATTCATAATTATTCATACAAAGCTTGCTCAAAAAGATCGCAGAATTAAAAATTTGTAACAACTCAATCTAAGTTTTTTTTGTTCAGTTTCCGAAATAAAGTGAATAAATCTAGGCAAAATCCAGGCTTTTTATGCGAAATCCGGGGAACTGGGCCGGACCGAACTTTTCCTATATTTTTTTGTGTTAAATATCCGGGCAAGTCCTGATGAAACCAGGAAATCTGGTAAACTTTTCTTAGCATCTCCTTAACAATCTGATTTAGTCAAGCGTTCATTGCGCACGTTCTAGCGAGGTTAATATTTTTATTTTGAAGAAAATTTCCAAATAATCGTGACTCTAGATGTTTCTCCGGAATCCTAAAAAAATCGTTTGAGTGTAAAGTTAAGGAAAAAACAAATTCCGGATAAAAAAAGAACAGGACTACCGAATAAAAATAAACTATTTTCAATCAAACAATGAATGAATGGACGAATAAAATTAAATGAACTTCACTTGGAAGATGATCAAAAACGGCTGTTAAAAAATTTAGAAACTTTCTTCAAATTTTGGATTTTAAATTACTTTTAACTACAACACTTTCAACTTGTGCGTACGCAGTTTAAAAAGATGGAAGTTTTCTTGTAAATTCAATTTTCAAAACAAATTTCATTTATCGACAGGTTTTATTTCATTTATCGATTAGGTTTTGAAGAATTTCTAAAATGTCCCGCTTTTTTGGACGATGTCCCGCTTTTTTCTAAAAGTATCTGGTAAGCCTAGCTTAAGCAACAAACGTCTTGAAAAAAGATGCTAGGTCGGGTAAGACGGACACTTCAAGGTTAGGCAAAGCGAACACATAAGTTTCTCCAGATATTTCAAATTTTTCAGCGGTTTTATCCTCCATATGCTTTCAGAACACCTTGGCAAGGCCAATCGTCTGTCAAAAAGTTAAGAATTACAAACACCACAATGTTCCGCTACTGGATTCAGACCAGTTGGTTCCATTATGGTTTAAAAACATTCTTAAATACTTAATTCACAAAAATTAAGCGCGATTACTGCATTTTTTTTTTGCAATATCTACCTTTTCTACGCAGTCAATGGTTAATATGATAGCAAATAACCTAAACTGCCCATCTGTCGGCAACCTGCGGTTCGCGAGCCGCATGCCGTTCTTTGGGTGTGAAGTTACGGCTCTTTAGGTCATTTTGGAAATATTTTGAAAATCTTTATAATTTTTCAGAATAAACAGATAGTATTTATTGATTGGAGTTGAATGTTGATTGAGCATTGTGTCCCATTTGGGTATGATATCGAAGATGTACGATATAACCTTATTAAAGTTTAGTTCTTTTAGAAATGGGACACTTTCTTTTGCTAATAGCTCGTTCACTAGTTATCGGAAATTCAATAATTTAACAGCATTTCACTGCCTCTAAAAAGTACTATCAGACCTATTTTTATCAATAAAATTTACGCGTTTTTTAAATATTTACGATGTAAGAGAAAAAGAAAAAAATATTTTGCACATAATTCGATTTTTTTTTTCAAATTTTATCCCAGAAAATACATACAAAACCTTTTAAACTTGTAAAAAAACTGGAGATGAGTTCAGTAAATATAGTGTCTTGAAATAACCTTGTTGTTAAATGCCTTAATAAACTACTTGTAAATAAAAAAATAACCATGTTGTCTGCGTAGAAAATAGTATCTGGTAACTTCAAATAAAAATTGTTAATCAATCACGTGCAAACATTGCGGAAGAGTTTAGAAATTACTTAGAATTGAAAACTCTGATTTAAGCTGCAAAATCAGAATTGTATTCTCTTTTTTTTAAACCTTTATCACCAACTAAAATTCTCTAATTTAAAAAAAATGCTTATTCGAGAAATATTTATCTAGTGACAATTAGGAAGTATCATGAAGATTTGAAACATAGAAAACAAAATTTAAAAAAAATTATATCCACATTCCATATAGATACAGATATAAGTTTGAGAATTCAAAATTTTTAAATCGCGTTATATTCAGAACCAAAATTCAGTGTCTAAAATCTGAATCATAATTTCAAATCAAGTTTTGAGAAACAAAATACACTGAGGTTTTTTTTTACGCGGTTTTTTTTTACACGGTTTTTTTTTACGCGGCTTTTTTTACGCGGATTTTCGAATTAACGCGGTTTTTTTTTACGCGGATTTTCGAATTAACGCGGTTTTTCAGAGAAAATATTCTAAGACTTTTTCAAAGGAAAACACTTAGAATCTTTTTGTAGTTGGGAAAATCTTAGCTCTGAGACTAAGAACGTGATACATGAGACCTGAGACCTGAAACCTGAGACATGAGACATGAGACCTGAGACCTGAGACATGAGACATGAGACTTGAGACATGAGACCTGAGACATGAGACCTGAGACCTGAAACCTGAGACATGAAACATGTGACCTGAGACATGAGACCTGAGACATGAGACATGAGACATGAGACATGAGACCTGAGACATGAGACCTGAGACCTGAAACCTGAGACATGAGACATGTGACCTGAGACATGAGACATGAGACCTGAGACATGAGACATGAGACCTGAGACCTGAGACATGAGACATGAGACATGAGACATGAGACATGAGACCTGAGACCTGAAACCTGAGACATGAAACATGTGACCTGAGACATGAGACCTGAGACCTGAGACATGAGACATGAGACATGAGACCTAAGACCTGAGACATGGAACATGAGACCTGAGACATGAGACATGAGACGATCTGAATTCCACACTGTCAAATAAGCCTCACTATATTCTACTATTCTATTAATCTAATTGATTTTGTTTTTTATCTTAAAAATAAACTATCATTGTACGCAAATTTTTAAATAATCATGGTTCTTACGCGTTTTTTTAGTAACGTGCTGTTTTGTTTGAATTTTTTAATTAAAATGGATTTTTTACGTGGATTTTCGAATTAACGAGGTTTTTTTTTACGCGGATTTTCGAATTAACGCGGTTTTTTTTACGCGGATTTTCGAATTAAAGCGGTTTTTTTTACGCGGATTTTCGAATTAACGCGGTTTTTTTTTACGCGGGTTTTTTTTTACGCGGGTTTTTTTTTACGCGGGACCAAATACCGCGTAAAAAAAAACCTCAGTGTATGAATTAAATTAAAAAAAAAAAAGAGATAAAAAGAGCAAATGAAGAAATTGCACCAAATGTGAATTTCAATTCTATGTCTTTGAAACACAAAAAAAACCTTTCGCGAGATGTTTTTGAATATGATACTCATCAGATAATTTTTTTTGATCAAATTGCTATTCTAAATGTGACGAAAGTTTCATTCGATGCCCTCAAAGCCAAAGGGGTATAAGTGCAAAAATGGTCGGTTGATAAAAAGGATTCAAAAATAAATGTGTAAAACACAGAATCACTTATCATTGAAAAAAATTAGATAAGGAATCCAAATAAGTTTAGTACCTTAAACAAAGATCCTGAATTTTCAAAATTCAGAAAATTATGAAACTGAACTTTAGTAACTGAAGAAACAACACAAGACTTGGAAATCCCAACGAATTGAATCTGGAAAAAAGATAAGATTAAGATCTTAGAAATATTCATAATAAGAAAATCACTCAATGATACTAGCCACTCAACTATCAGTTCGTTTTTATGATAATTTGAGAATGATTATTTGGAAAATGATATGCTGTTTTCAGGAGATTCACTTCAGTAGATGATGAAATTTTGGTTAAATCAGTTGAAAATGTTCCAATACAAATTTCAAGTCGAAGACAGAAATTGGGATGGAAATTCAATTAAGAAACCCTGTACTGTCGATTGGTCCAATTTAAGCAACTACAGTTTTTTTTTAATGATTTTACTTTCAAAAACAGGGAGGAAAAGGGTTTAGAATTTAAAAACCAATGAAAATTTCAATAAAAATGATTGAAAGGTGAATAGTTATTATAATACGCGGCAGTCTTCCGAAAATCACTCATTTTCAATGAATGTTTCTGATTGCACTTCGCACCTGAAAGTACAGCGGTCCGGTTTCGTTATTGATTGCTACTGGACCTACCCGATCATCGATCGTTCAATTCATCGCTAAAATACAGATCACCTCGCACGATGCTTGCTGTCAAAACAGTGCAGCACCATCATCAAATTAGAATCTCACCAATGCGCAATGCATATGGCGAATCTTGTTGGTCTTCGATCAGGAGTGAATGGATCAGGCAGTGAGTGAGTGATACATGAAGCCGATCATTAGCGTATTTTGTTTGATTTGATATATAGCAAATTAATAAATTTATTTGTAATTATAACGTTTTTTAACATCAGTATGATCAAAATCAAATTGTAGTTGTGTTTGTGAGGGAAAGATGTTCACTTTCGCCGTGTTTTTCAATTTTTACAAGTTCTCTTATTAAACTGTCGTCCGTCACGTTAAAACTACTGAGAATTTATGGTGTCCCGCACAACTGTTTGATTTTTTTCGTCCTGCAAAAAATAATTTTGAATTTCATATAATTTAGTCAGATACTGAGTGAGCGACATTCAGAATGGATCAGTTTGTATCTCACTCATCTCCGATATGCGATGTTTGCTAAACCGATGATTCTGAATGATGCGACTCGGTTTGCATAGCTGATAGGAGCGCTGATCGAGATTGCATACCAGCCAGGCGAAGCAGTTGCGAGAGGCGCTATCCCATGAAAGTTATGGTTTTGGGCCGTAACTGCCAGCTAGCTCAACCGGTACTTACGTGCTCTCAGGGTCGCTCCTAACGATCTCGGGAAGAATTGGGACGACCAATCGCTATTATAACAAAGTGGAACATTCACCGACCAAAACAAGATACTAGGGACTCACTTAAAAGTTATTTAGACGTTTACAAAATTAGAATTCATTTTACTTTTATTTGACTTGCCAGTGTGTTGAAATTCCATCCGTCCAAGCCTTTGGAAATAGCCGGCCAAGCTTACGGTCGTGACGTCTAGAGCAGCGAGGTTCTTTTTCCTGGATTTTGGAGCTGACCAGGAAGATCTTCGGGATCAAAACACGGGTTCTTCAAAGGGTAGCCGATTCGATGTTTACAGTTGAATCGGTTCCACAGGGGTGGGACCCGTCTCAACTTTCAGGAACGTTCAATGTTGGTTGTTACTGTCCGATAGCTCTACCACGTGGGTTGGTTTCCAGTGGTGTAAGGTGGGAGCTATACAACGGAAGCCGTATTGGCGGGCTTCTATCGAGTGTGGCCGGGTTCCAAAATCCGACAAAGCGCCTGGAAGCAGCGGAGCGCTTTTCGGAGCAGTTGGGGATGCTTCAAAATCCCTTCACTTCGACACCATGTGCCAATCACTTCACACCCGATTGTATATTTTTGGTTAGGACACAGTCCAACTTTTTGCGTGGTGTTTCACTTCCAAGACCCGACAACAGTGACCGTCTTCATTATCCCAGACTCCTAAGAACCCTTTCATGGTAGCTCGTAGATTCCTCTCTCAGAGTTTCTCTCTCGCCGTTGAGCAGTTCCGGTATGATATAGTCGAAACCAAGGTTTTTTGATATATCTACACACCTTGGTCGACGCAGCTGCTTAGGAATAACTGGCATAGTCGACGACTGGTATAAATTTCGGTATTTCAAACTCGAGCGAAGTCAAATAAATAATAAGCTACTTGAAGGAATGTAAGTGAGCCAAAACTATTGATAAAGATAAAACTAAACAGAAAAACATGCAATGAACGATGAAATGTTGCCGATTTTGCCAATATAGGAGTGAATCGGTAACACCCATAATACAATCAGAGTGTTTCCAACAGGAAACGCATCCTGAGTGTTTGTTTTGATTGATTTTCGGAAGACTGATACGCGGTATTAACCCTGATACTGCCCGGATAAAATGCTGAAATGTTTATCATAAAGCGAATTTAGCTGCTATTTTAGCGCAGTAAACCATAACTTGGAAACTTAACGTAACAACAAACATCATTGTTGTGCAAGACGTTTGAATGTAATCAAAATGAGGAGATTTTTTTTCTTTTTTTTACCTGTTCTGTACACAATATCGTAACTGATGTGTTTTGATAAAAATGAAAATTTGAGCTGTTTTGCCTCATATTCTTCTGAATTTTTTATTCGAATTCGGTTTTGTCCAGAAGATTTGGATATTCTCAGCTCGCAAAATGTTGGGGAGCTCCTTCACTGCTTACTCTAGGGGGTCCCCTTAACTTTTTTTTAGACAAAAACTAATCTAGATATTATTTCACGGGGACCTTTTAGTTTTTATATTTCAAGTTTTCATTCGGATTTCCTAGTTTTGATTTCTTTTCATGGATTTGTAGTGGTATGATTAAAGTAATATTAAAACTTTTTTTCCCTCGGGGGGCCCCCCTGAGTCGGAGGCCCGGGGCAATTGCCCCTTTTGCCCCCCCCTTTAATCCGGCCTTGCCCATCAGTGAACAATTAAATCGATCCAGGTTGTTTATTTTCTCCCTCAGGCATTTGTTAAATACATCTTTAATTGTTGGAAATCATAGCAGTCAGCGATTTACAGCTATTTGTATATAAGGAGCATAGCAACTCAAGTTGCTATGCACGTAGTAAATAAGTATCCTAGCAGTTCTGGTTGCTATGGTAATAATAAATAACAACGGCTAGGGTATAAAAGCAACCAGCCTAGTACCATAAGTTGTCCTGTAATAAACCATCATCGAAAACGTAAAGACGTGTTTCTCAATAGGTTATGGGCCCAGTCACGCCATACCTAAGAGTGCAGTAGAGTTTAGAAGTGCTTGAAGTCTGTGAAAAGTTTCCGGTTCAAGATGAGTAGTCCGAAGAAAGTTGGCATCGTGCAGTTCGCTGGCGAGAACTACGACACGTGGAGGTTTCGAGTGGAGACTCAACTTTCGGCGCATGGAGTGAAGGACACCATCACGGCGGATCCCCCCAGAGAAGCGGCAGCGAATGCAGCGTTTTTCGAGAGGGACGAAAAGGCGAAAGCACTCCTGGTGGCGTTTATTGCGGATAGCCATTTAGAGTACGTGCGCGACAAGGAGACGGCCAAAGAGATGTGGACGTCGTTGGCAAGTACCTTCGCTAAAAAAGGTTTTGCCTCCCAGACGTACATTCGGCGGTCCTTGGCTATGCTGCAGATGGAAGAAGGGACATTGCTGGCAGATCATTTTCGTCGGTTCGATGAGCTGGTGAGACAGCTGAAGGATGCTGGTGCCACGGTGACTGAGCTTGACATGGTCAGTCAGCTGTTCATATCGTTGCCACCCAGCTACGACGTCGTAACCACGGCGATGGAAAATTTGGACGATCAACAAATAAGGCTTGATACCGTAAAAGCACGCCTTTTAGCAGAGGAGAGGAAGCGTTCTGGAAGAGAATTCGGACCCGGTGCGTTCAACGGTTCGGACGAGGTGGCGTTTGCGGCCAAATCTGGAAAAGGACATAGGAGGTCAGCGAATTTTCCCGGAAAATGCTACAATTGTGGAAAGGTCGGGCATAAGAAGCATGCTTGTCCCGAGGCGAGTCGAACGAACGAGGTGCAGGTTGCGAAAACTTCATTCAACAAGGAGTATGCACTTGTTTCTGGTGCGAAGGTGTTCAGCCATCAAGACGAAGTCGAGTGGGTTCTCGATTCGGGTGCAAGCTGCCACATGGCCCGAGACGAATGCTTGTTTAACGAAATTCGCAACGTGCGTGAGCCACTCCACATCGACAGCGCAAAGGTTGGTGAGGTGCTGATAGCAACGAAGAAAGGTACCGTGAAAGGCGTGTCGGCCGTTGGGATGAATCAGTACAAGTTGTCGTTCGGCAATGTACTGTGCGTCAAGCAGTTCAAGTACAATGTGCTGTCGTTGGCGAGACTACTGAAAGCGGGTGTGCACGTGGAGTTTAAGCCTGACCGTGCAATTCTGAGGAAGGACGGCGGCACAATCGGTGTTGCTAAGGCGAAGGGCAACCTCTTCTATTGGCGGATGAGTCGTGTATGCAAGGCCCCAAGTGCGGACGAAAGAATGGTTATTCCGGAGATAATACCACCATTTCCCGAGCGAGAGGGGGAACATGAGAGCGTAAAAGAAGAGACTGAAAAAGATGGTCGAGAATCCGGAGGTAGTAGCACTGCTGAAGAAGACGACAGCAACGAGGAAGGCGCAACCGCACTCCCACCACAAAAAGGTAGGAACGAACCTAACGTGGTAGTTCCCAGGTCTAGTGGTCGGGAGTGCAAAAACCAGGTTGGTTTTCTGATGTTCTTCCACATAGAGCTCTTTCTGCTGTTGTTAATCCCGAACAGGTTCCTGAACGTTGTACCGATGTCGATGGTCATCCGACCGAGGTTGAAAGGCGGCAAGCGATCCAGGGCGAGCAAATGGCGTTGCAGGATCATCAGACTTGGACAGTTGTTGAACGGTCAAAGAAACGTCGTTTCAAAATTGGATGCCCAGCCAGAAGGAGCACATGAGGTGCTCAGAGGGGGAGCGACTGTAATCCGACAGTCATTGAGATGCAGGCGTTTTATCCAGTGAAGTTAAAAATTGTAGGCTGTAGCTCCAAGGTGAATAGATTCAAATATCTGAGAGGGGGTGTTGGAAATCATAGCAGTCAGCGATTTACAGCTATTTGTATATAAGGAGCATAGCAACTCAAGTTGCTATGCACGTAGTAAATAAGTATCCTAGCAGTTCTGGTTGCTATGGTAATAATAAATAACAACGGCTAGGGTATAAAAGCAACCAGCCTAGTACCATAAGTTGTCCTGTAATAAACCATCATCGAAAACGTAAAGACGTGTTTCTCAATATTAATGATCACTTTTTCTCCTTAAAATTGGTTAGAACTGATGGAATTTTGAGCGGTATAAAATCTGACTTGTAAAATCCTACAGCAACAGTAACCTTATGGAACCAACAATTTTCCTCATCCGTTGCAATAATTTACTAAACATGTGATCAAAATCTTTTCGTCAAACGAAGCATTGATCTGATGGTTAAAGTTAATACTTTAGTTGTTTAAAGTATGTTTATCCCACAAGAATGCATTAATAGCAATAACGATAAATTTACTCGAAATACCTTCCTCCCCAGGTGATTCGTGGATTTTCCGAGAAGCAGCACGCTTTTACGGCCAGCAAGTTCACCAGCAGGGTTGAGGTGGACGCCCCATCCACCAAGATCTATCGATTCCATGGAGCTGTGATACATCCGTCGGGTGAACGGGTACCGGTGGCAACCGAGAGTTTGCTACTTCGAGAAAGTCGGTTGAAGGTATGTTCTTGACTCTTTAATTTTTGTTAAAGCTCAGATCGTCAAATGAGAGTATTTGCACGTTGCCTTCCAACAGAATACGGATTATGCGGAGGGAATCGTGGTCTACGCAGGTCACGAAACCAAGGCTATGCTAAACAATAGTGGTCCACGGTATAAGCGATCGCAAATCGAGCAGCAGATGAACATCGATGTGATATGGTGAGCGTTTATTGTTAACCATCAGAACACAAACGAGGCTAACGAATAGTCTATTCTAATAATAATACTAATTCCAGGTGTGTGATCATCCTGATCATACTCTGCGTGATAGGTGCTATCGGCTGCAAG
This sequence comes from Uranotaenia lowii, assembly GCF_029784155.1. Classification (NCBI taxonomy): domain Eukaryota; kingdom Metazoa; phylum Arthropoda; class Insecta; order Diptera; family Culicidae; genus Uranotaenia; species Uranotaenia lowii. The sequence goes on along the minus strand of NC_073692.1, from coordinate 238,205,913 downwards.
ATGTGGTTGTCTTCGTTCGTTGCCGATGAAAGAGATAATAACGAAAGCTTTCGTATTCCGTATCTTCCGTTCGAGATCAGCCCGGATTACGAGGGTTTACTGGCGTTCTGGACGTTTGTGATCATTCTTCAGATTATGATTCCTCTTTCGTTATACGTAACTATAGAACTCTGCAAAATCATGCAGGTTTATCATATTCATAACAGCATAGATCTCTACGATCCGCAAACTAACAAGCGTTCCGAATGCAGGGCAATGAACATAACAGAAGAGCTAGGTCAGGTGCAGTATATATTTTCGGACAAAACTGGAACGCTCACCGAAAATCGGATGATCTTCCGAAGGTGTACGATAGTAGGGGTCGATTATAACCATCCAGAAACGGAGGAGGAAAAAGAACTGAATAAAGTCGGAGGTCCGGTTCCGAACCTTCAGCCAAATATTAGCTTAATAGAAAATTTAAATCAAACATCAGTTGACAGTGAGCGGTTAACAAGTAGTGCACAGCAGATTCAGGAATTCTTCCTAGTGCTAGCGATATGCAATACAGTCGTGGTCAGTGCAACTCCTCACAAAGACCACATGAACGCTAGTGGTGTGATAGAGTTGAACGACTCGGACACTAGTGTAACACTGGTGAGGCCAGTAGTCGTTGGTGAACCAATCGCTAATGGAACGGATCCAGCCAGCGATCGCTATGCTAGGTTAACAGAATCACGTTCAATCACTCCGTCACCGCCTCCCAATGCTCCTACGTCGTTGCCGTTGAAGCAAACTCATGTGCCATCGCTGTCCCCGATCAGTAGCTCAGCAGAAACATCCCCAATGTCGGAAAGCCCTCCGATGAAGCGCCAAGCAAATACGCCAACTGCGCGTGTCAAGTCACTGGTAGCCAAGCTACCCAAAGGTCCGTTCAAGTCTAGTAATAAGAACAAGTTCAATATGAATAGTGTTAAGTTTCAAAAGTCCCTCTCCCAAGGCTCAACGCCCAGCGATCGGCGGCCAATCTTTGAAGCCGAAAGTCCCGATGAGCTTGCCTTAGTCAATGCAGCCTATAGCTACGATTGTTGTCTCATCAACCGCAGTCCCAATCACGTTTTAGTGAACGTTCCAGGTGATGGTGTTGTGGAGTATGAAATTCTCAAAGTCCTTCCATTTGACTCCAACCGCAAGTGCATGTCAGTGGTAATTCGTAAGACTGGTACCCAAGAGGTAGTTCTGTACACAAAAGGTGCTGACAGCACAATCATGGCAGCGCTAGGTCCCTGCTCGCCTGGATCCGAAGAATACCGATTGCGGGAGCAAACTCAACATCAGCTTAACCTCTACGCGCGCCAAGGCCTACGAGTCCTGGTCATGGCAAAGCGACATCTAGATGCAACCGACTTTAGCGAGTGGTACAGCAAACACCAGGAGTGTGAACTCAGCATGGAAAACAGGGAGAAAAAGATACGAGAATCCTTCTGCATTTTAGAAAGAAATCTCACCTTACTGGGCACGACGGGAATTGAAGATCGACTGCAGGAAGGAGTCCCCGAAACTATATCGTCTCTATTGCAAGCTGGCATTGTGATATGGGTGTTAACGGGCGATAAAACTGAAACGGCAATAAATGTCGCGTACTCCGCTAGACTTTTCAATTCTCAGATGGATATTCTACGGTTAACAGCACGATCACGCGATTCCGCTGAGGCTAGCATCAATTTTTACCTGAATGAAATTGAGAAACAACAAAGTGACGTGGACCTATCGATACGGAGCGATCGCGACAAAGGCCGGGCCTTGGTTGTGGATGGCAAAACTCTAACCTTCATTCTGGACTTGCGATCTAACTTGACGAAGCCGTTCTTGCGCCTAACGAAACACTGCTCCTCAGTACTGTGCTGCAGGGCTACACCACTCCAGAAAGCCTACCTGGTGAAAGTGGTGAAGGAAGAGCTCCGCATGAGCACGCTGGCAATCGGGGATGGGGCTAACGATGTTTCGATGATACAGGTAACGTATTTCTTCATACTATTTTAAGAGTATTTTGTCATCTTTTTTTAAATTCAAACAGATGGCCGATGTCGGTGTCGGCATTTGCGGTCAGGAGGGTATGCAAGCTGTGATGGCGTCCGATTTTACAATAGCCAAGTTTCGGTTGTTGGAAAAGATGCTGCTGGTACATGGCCATTGGAACTACGACAGGTTGGCCCGGATGATTATTTATTTCTTCTACAAAAATGCAGTAAGTTTACTTTTTGCTTATTACACTTAAGAAACAATTCATTTCATGATTATCACCTTTACAGGCATTCGTGTTCCTACTGTTTTGGTATCAACTGTACTGTGGCTTCTCTGGTGCCGTCATGATCGACGAGATGTACCTCATGATCTACAACCTCATCTTCACTGCCCTGCCTCCACTTGCCATCGGAGTGTACGATAAAAAAGTGCTCGACGACCTCCTGCTCAACTATCCTCGTTTGTATCGACATGTAAGTATTTTCTTTGGTTGTTTAACTTCCGAAGTTAGTGCTATAATAATTCGTAATACAATCTTTTTTTAGGGTCGCCTTGGGAAAGGTTACAAACCGCACACCTTCTGGGTGGTCATGCTCGATGCGCTGTATCAAAGTCTGGTGATATTTTTCGTAGCAAAAGCAGCTTTCTGGGATTCGGACGTGGACATTTGGGTGTTTGGTACGATCATCACCTCGGCGTGCCTATTTACGATGCTGCTGCACTGTGCCATAGAAGTTAGATCATGGGTAAGACAGTTGAAGATTATTTGATCTTTCAACGTTTATAACGACCTCCTTTTTCAGACAATCCTCCACGTGTTATCCATTGCAATAAGCATAGGTTCGTTTTACGTTTTTGCCTTTGCATACAGTACAGTTTGTGTAACCTGCTTCGGTCTGCCTTCGAACTACTGGGTGATTCACATGAGCATGAGTACAATTCAGTATTACCTTATAACTGTTCTGACCGCGGTGCTGGCCCTTCTACCACGGTAATTGATAGTAACTTCAGTTTCTAGATTATTTCTAACTCTCAAACAATACCACAGCTTCATGTACCGGGTGTTGGAGAATACGATCTGGCCTGGGGAGGCAATCCGCGTCACACTCCAGTACAAGGAAGAAAAACGTAGAGGTGAGAATCTATTGGTGACTTGGTCCCGATCCACATCGGCCTCGTCTATATTCAGGTATCTAACCACGACTACGAATACAACCACGCTAACAAACGCCACCAATACCACGACGCTAAATGACGCAAGCATGACGACAATGTGCTCGTCGTCCACCACGGGTAAGAATCTGGCCATCACTGCCAATGCCAGCGAAACGGGCGGAAGTTCCAAGAGGAGCACGCTAAAGGCCCGCAAAAAGCTCAATGCCGCTGTCGGAATCCTGGAACGGAACAATCCTCAGGAACGGTTCGGCTACTAGGTGGGCGAACCCCGAGAAACACTGGGCCAAGCAGTTCGATAACCAGACGCCGGAGGGTTTGTCTTTGAATTCTCGTTTCTCCTTAGAGTGCATTTTAGTGATTTTGGGAATGGATATTTTCGTATTTATACTCAGTATTTTGTGATTGCACTGTTTCTATTGTAAAGCAAGCAACCTAATTATTCTAGTCTTATCAACTTTTTACAAATCCTTTTGCATATTTTGAATTTTGATATCCCTTTTGTAGGTATTATTGAATGCCATCGATCAGTTGCCGTAAATTTATAATAGTTTAGAAAGCCAAATCGCATGAAAGACCTTTACCATGTTACTCGATGACTGATTCATGCATATTATTAGATGTTCATTTACTCCGTTCTTCTAGCAGAGCAGGTCTAGTTTCGCAGGTACCAACCTAATTTGAAGAAAATGAATCGTCAATTCTATGCAACCTAAGCAATAAAGGTGTGGTTTGCCCAAAGGAAGACTTTTGGGACCAACAGTTTTCCATATAGGTATTTATAAAGTGTGAGAATATAAAGTGAATGAAGTTGGATGATGAATACTCAATACGCTCGCAAACGGTTCAAACCGCAATATCCTCCCGATCCTGACGAATATTGTCGATTTGGGAGATTGCTGGTCTCCAATCCTACTATAGCACATCCATCCAACCATTGATCTTGACGTTCTCGAAAAAGACCAAGAGCTTCTACCAGTGGCACAGATCCGCCGGAAAAAACTGCGTCCGATGTTATATGCTGCCAAAGTCTTCTGCGGACTTCATGTTGAAGCGATATTGAAAATTTCATCGTCATGAGTGTAGGAAATAAAGGATGATGATTTGAATTTCTCAGAAAATGGCATCACTTGGAGTGCGCGTACGAATACCATGGAAAGCAACTTGAGAAAGTGAGAGAGGGTATTTCTCTGAAACCTCATTCAGTTAAGTAAATTTGGAAGTGATAGACGCGCGAAATTTCGAGATAAAAAAAATCGATAGGTTTTGTAAGTTTGTGAAAAATAACCATCGGCAGTGATTAAAATATGTAAGAACACTACACCTAGCTGTAAATATTGGGCTGGGTTTGAACGAAGCCTTCCTGAAATTGGTGTGGACTAGGGTGTTGGAAAATGACATTTTTGCTGTTAGCCTCCGCTACCATGGCGAAGGCTTCGTTCAAACCCAGCCCAATATTTACAGCTAGGTGTAGTGTTCTTACATATTTTAATCACTGCCGATGGTTATTTTTCACAAACTTACAAAACCTATCGATTTTTTTTATCTCGAAATTTCGCGCGTCTATCACTTCCAAATTTACTTAACTGAATGAGGTTTCAGAGAAATTCCCTCTCTCTCTTTCTCAAGTTGCTTTCCATGGTATTCGTACGCGCACTCCAAGTGATGCCATTTTCTGAGAAATTCAAATCATCATCCTTTATTTCCTACAATGAGAACAGTAACCATTAAAATGTTTGACTCAAGTTCGACGAATTCCCTATGGCTACGGCTGGAAACCTCCGACGAATTTTCATCCTCCTAATGACTCCGGTTCAAAGACCTTCCATGGCCTCTTGAGTCCATTCAGTGGCTCCAGCTCGAAGACCTTCTCATGGATTCGTTGACCTTTCACACCTTTCCGACAACCTCCAAATAGTGCTGGTTCTGCCAACATCTCTCCTTCTTTCCACTAGTGCTGTGCACATAATCAGTTGATAGCGCCAACAGTTAGTGTAAAAGAGAGATGAGTGTTGTTATTGTGACAGGCGCACGTCCAGAATAATGTGGTCTCGACTGCAACCACGACGGGCAAAAGGTGACAAACCTCGAGTCGCCAAGAGGAGAGGTGTACCGTCTCGCTTTCCTTCGGTATTCGAAGCCGAAACAAGACGATAAACTTCCAGAAAAATCAACACCCACTGATTTTAACCAGGATTGAATCCCACTTTGTGCTAAAGGAAATGAAATTTTTCTTAGCAAAATTGCGTAGCTCAACTACAGCACTTAAGCGCCAACAACTATAAAAGTTGATGTGCTGAAGTCGCTTAAAACCCGGACTTTCTTCCCAGGGGTGGGCTTCCAAAGGAAACTACACAAAGTGGTGTTGGCGAAATGAGGGTGTTTAGCGTTGGTACTCGAACTTAGTTGCCGTGGTAATATCCGTAGAATTCCGCAACATAAAGTGAACATACACAATGCTTAATGAGAATATCCCTAAGGTAACTAAGATGGAAACTTACCGATAAAATAGTCCTTGCACCTGCACACGAGCTACCGCCAGTAAACTACCTCGGAATTGGGGTTCAATTTGGATCCGATTAGCTAGGCCAGTATCTTCCAGGTTCACCAGGCACTCGATAGATGACACGCGCGTAATTTTTCCGTGGACAATTCAATGGGTATAATTTTGATGAAGACAGTATATTAACCGCCTTGCATAAATTTTATTATTCGCAACTTGCTCAAAAAAAACGACTCAACAACTTCCGTATCAAAATGGCTAAGACCCCCCGGTTTTCTTTTTAGTCACCAAGAAAACTCCATTATCCCTTTTCCTCGAAAAGTCACCTTAGGTAACTCATGATGACTGTCAAAATAACGATAAGTTATTCCGTAGTCCTTATGGGTGGAATTTCCATTTTACCGAAATTTTCCATCCCAGTACACAAAGATCCACACTCATTAAGGCTGAAATGATACACGTTAAAATTATGAATTGGAGATTCTACGGACATTACCACTTTGCCTACTACGGACCGTTACAGAGGTTTGTGTGTTAACCCCGAGTGTCCATGGGGAGAGGTCAGATCTCTAGTCGCTTTTTTCCGTGATTTCCATTCCTTAGGATGAATCATCCCTGAAATCTCGAGTCGCTAGAGGAGACATCAGGTCTTGAGTATACAAGAGAAGGGGTATGCCTCGAAAAGTTGGGGGAGAGGTCAGATCTCGAATCGTTTAGAGGAGAACTATATGTGAAATAACCTCGAGTCATTACGAAGAGAGATCAGTCCTCGAGTCGTAAAGAGGAAAGGTATTGCTGAATGGTTATTTTGGTTTTTGGTAAATAAGAATCAGACTTTCTTTGACATACTCACCTATTATTACTTACGGCGTGTTCGTAAACTGATTTGTTTGGGTGATGCATCGATTTGTTTGGTAGATGTCAAATCACCTTCCAATGCTTTTGCATACAGTTTGTTGAATTTACGAACGCCAGCATCGATAGAAAAAATCACTTCGATAGAAAAAATCAATTTACGAACACGCCGTTAGTATTGTAGTTTTTATGCCAGTCAGGTAAGATTTAAAGACCGGTATTTTTTCAATCGCCCGCAATTTTGAAGCACGTTTTAAATCATGTTTTTCCTACTTTTCCCACACAAAGTATTTCAGACTCTGGTAAAGGCTCGTTTGGATTTCCCTATTTCAAGCGTGAGTTTTCAAAAGGACGTATGTAACATCAGACAAAATCTGAGAAAAAGGAGGGACAAAATTATGTTAATATAAATAAATGCTATTTAAAGCTGTTTGATCTAGAATCAAGTTTTATCATGGCAGCTGTAGGAAAAACAATAATGTTTTAATTATAGGTTTGAGCATACTGGATTTTTTGCTGTTTCCTAGTGAATTTGTTAAAAAAAATATTTTACACCGTATTGTTGAGTTTTTTTTTCACATACGCCATAATGATTCGTCGTTGTGACAGTTTAATATTTACATACACCCTTTATGATTCGTCGCTTGGACAAATTGTTTTCATTATGCGTCAAATCAGATACGTCGGTTTTTTCACATCATTGCAGATGCGTCAGTTTTAAAATAATAATTATTTTAAAACTGACGCATCTGCAATGATGTGAAAAAACCGACGTATCTGATTTGACGCATACGACGGTTTGCTGCGATCCTATCTGCTGTGTGTGCGATATTATTTGTTTTGACAGATGCGTCGTTTTACCAAAAAGAGGTGTAAAGAAGAATTTCGAAAACACTGAGAAAAGATGACATAGGTCGTTTGTATATTTTTTTAGCTAACGGCATATTATTTTTTTTTGTACAAACAGTTAATTCATACAGAAGAAAATAAAATTTACTATACCGTGCAAACAGTAACTCAATTTGTTTACTTTTGCGACATACGTCCTTTTGAAAACTCACGCTTGATTTGTATATTTATCTTTTGATGAAACGTAATCTTTCTCAGAAACATTTTTTTTTGCTAATTTTTCCTTTATCCCATTACAGAACCTCCAATAACTGGACTGCGCATAAGACTGTGACCAATGCCGTCGGAGATCAGTTCCTCTGTATGATGCAACAACGGTGACGACAAGACGAGAGCTTAATCATAAATCCATTATTTTCTACCATCCTGCCTTTAACGTATGTTTCTTTAGTGCGTATTCCATTTTTAATGTATGACCAATCGGAGTAGAACAGTTATTTATTTGAATTCAAATTATCCTTTTTTTGTGTTTTTAATTGTACAAAAATCTTGAAACTCCTTTTGAACTACAAAATCTTCTCAAATTATACGTCTGTTAAAAAAAAATGCACATTCAGGACCAAAATTTAATTTGCGGCTTAAAAACATCCGTTAAGATACAGTTTGCAACGTTTATTTTACACAGATTTTGGATCGCTTATTTCCTATCAACGATCATCAACAATACAAAAATAACCTATCGGCAAAGGTTTAGTAATCATAGAATGTAGTAGAACGTCTTTCTTTCATTCTTCTCGAAAGGCTGAACGACAATGTTAAACGACAAGTGCATTTTCCATTACCATGATACGCTTTTTTCGTACGGAAAAAATAAACTGATGAAAGATAACAGAGCAAATCAAGTTGATATAATCGATAGTAGGTAATAATTGTATAGGACAAAAAAAATCGTGGCTGTGACAAAGCGATTATCGAAGGACGCGCGCAGCAGCAGAGCAGCGTCACTATAGAATGGAACAAAAAGGAATGGAAAGAATTAAAATGAATCCGATTCCCAATTCCCGATAGCATGGTCAAAATATTTAGCCCTTGAAAAAGGAAAAATGACAATAATAGCATTTCTACAACACGTAAATGTACAGCTTTACTCTAAAAATCAACGGGCGCAACTAAAAATTCTCTGCCTCACCCGTTGGTATCATCTTTTTCCTTTGCGTATTCAGACTTAGGGACCCCTCAAAAATTGTATTAAACAAAAGTAGGTTTCCGATGCGCTAAAAAGACAATTATTGCTATGCTGAAAAAATAAACGCTAACGTAGACAACCACTGAATACTGTAATCAATTTTACGTGTAAACGCTGGATATGTAGCTGGGTTGTACGAAATAGCCTTACTATAATAAATTAACTTATTTAATAGAAGATTGATACCCGGGGTCGTTATAATTGAGTTTTTAAGAACGACAACCCAACAAAGAATTTAAACTTCGTAGCGAAATTAGTGCAACCTTGGTAGTTTTGCTGTGAACAATCGGATCACCACTGCGTATAAATATAGATATCAAAATCCTATAAATATTTGTTGTAGGGACCCCCGAAGTTGCTTAGAGGAAATTATCGAACATACATTTAAATTTAAATAATCAAAAGTTGTTACATAAGTATTACCTTTTACGAGCCTAACTACCCTGTAAAATTGAAACCCATGAAATAATAAGTTTTATAAAGTAACCATAAACATATCGTTGAATTGATGTAGTTTTCTTCTGATGACAATCCAGATCTACCGTTTCTTTGTTTCAGTCCACTCGAACCTTCCACGCGATCATACTTACTTGCGCTCCACATACCTTGGTTCAAGGTTTCAATAGTACACGTGCCTTTGAACAGGGGAAAAGTAAAGCATTCTTTCTTAGAATTGACTTTCACTCAAATAACTTTATGAAAACTTAGCAAAGATCTTTATGTACAGGTTTAACAAAGCGGTAAGACACAATATCTTAAGATTAAAGCAACAAAAATCAAAAGTCCATGTTTTGTCGCTGCGGACATTTTGCCTTTGTATGGCCCTCTTGTCTACAAAAACCACACTTTCTAGTGGCCTTCTGTCGTTCTCCTCCGTCCGTATTTCCCCGAGCACCGCTTCTACCCCAATCAGACGTAGTGGTATTAGTTCGCTTCTTATTCCCACCAGCAAAACTACCGCCTCCACCATTATAACCAGAAGCTGATTCGTTCGAATTCATCGGAGGACGACTTTGTCCCCAGGTTGATGATCCGGCTGCCGGAGTAGTATTTTCATCAGCCCATTGGAAAAATCCACACTGTTCGTTTTGTGGTTTACAGCAACTGAAAAACTGTCGACCTTTATTGGGACCATCCTTCTTAACCGTTAGTTCCTTGGCGGGTTGATTGCAACGGCACATGACTACATCGGCATCATCCACTCCGAAGGATGTTCTCGATCGAGGTTGTTGTGGCGGCCTCGAGTTTTGATTCCATGACGTACTACCAGTGTTAACGGCGCTGAAATTCGTCGGTCTTGTTGGCGGAACACTCCTGTTTTGTGTAGAATTTGAAGAAGAGTTCCAGCTGGTGGTGCCCCATCCGCTACTGGTTGTACTATTTGTGCGACCGGAAGAAACGACTCCTCCTCCTCCACCTCCCCGTCTATCATCATCGTCATCTTCGTTGGAGTTCCACCTGGTGGTGTTTGTGTGTCCTGTCCCTCGACCGCTTGAACCATTTGAAGGATTCTGTGATGGTAGATGAACTGACGCAGAAGGGAGATTTGTTGATCTGGGTACGGTACCCCGTTGAGGAATACTAACATCAGCTCGGATCCCATTGTTACGGAATTGTTTAACAAGGCTAGCATCAATTCCCAGTAAATCTCGGAATTGGTCGTCACATACGATGCAAGTTCTGTAGGAATTATTGTTGGTGTGGTTCAACATACCGTAGAATCTTGATTGTTTAAATTTCACTTCTATTTTTTTATTTGCTCCACCACACCTAGTGCAAATTTCATCCGTTCCAGTTGCTTCCTTAATGTTTTCATCAAACCATACGCAATTCTTGCAATCTGGAAACCCAAGACAACCGAGATAAAAACTGGTTCCATCTTTCTTGGTCTTCAGAGTCATCATCTGCGAACATTTTGGACATTTACAGATCAAATGAACTGTGGTGGTGCCAGCCACCGGTTGATTAACCGGCGCATCTCGTGGAGCTTCATTGAGACGCTGTCCCATAGCTTGGTCTAAAGCTCTAGCCTTTGCAGTTATTATCCTGTAGGCCTCCTTATATTTTTGAATCTGTTCTGCCAACACTATTTTAGGATCTTTTTGTCCTTCGCAAATCAATTTCAAATCTGCTTCGAGACCTGCTCTAAGCTCAGGTTGTGCCAAAGGCAAATCCATCGACTCGTAGCCCTCTACCAATCCCATACCCAACGTGCCAGGTACCAAAAACCCCCGATCTACCTCCCCGATGTATCCACGTTCCTTGATTGTGTTAATGTGTTCAGCATGTGTCGCATCAGTCCCTATTCCGTGTTTCTCCATCAGGGCTATCAGATCCGCTTCCGTTAACATGTTGGGAGCCGTGGTTGAACCCTCGTGTAAATCCAACTCCGTCGGTTCAAAAGTGTTTCCAATCTGATAGCGATGGATCTCTTTCGAGTTCCACCTTTCGTACGGGTAAACTTCAAGATAATTTTTTTCCAGTACACACAAGCCCGATGCGGTGAATTCTTCTTCAGCCAAAATGGCATTCACAATCGTTTCCGCACCCACAGCATCTCGACTCACGCAAGCCAAGAAATGGCGAACAATCAATTCGTACACCTTTCGCTCATCGCCATTTAGGTTATTAACGAATTTGGTCGGATGAATCGGTGGATGGGCTTGATCAGATTTCTTCCCATTTCTCGGATTCGGCCCCCATTCAAGAACTTTCTGTGCAAACGAACCCCAGTCCGGATGATTAGCTTGCATTTCCACCAAAGGGCCAAGTTTCATGTCCTGCGTGAACATGTTGGTCTCCGTACGAGGATAACTTATGATACCTGAAAATGTCGTCAAAGTGTTTCACTCACAAAAATGCACCTACTAATCTGAATCTTGAAGTTCCTTACCCTGAGTATAAAGCTTTTCGGCAATGGTCATTGTTTGTTTCGCACTAATTTTAAGTTTCCTAGATCCTAATTTTTCCAGCTCTATCGTATCCATTGGCGTCGGACGCCACTTGTTTTTCGGTTTATTTGTCACGTTTACTATCTTTACCGTTGGATCGGCCTGACACATCATCAGATATGCCTCGCAACATTGCTTATCGAATAGACGATTCCGAGCCCAATGGAATTCCACAGTCAACTCATCAATCGTGTGGGTTACTTAAAAGGAACAAATTAAAAAAATGTAAGTTTATGTAAGTGAGCGTAGTAAAGTAAGTTCAAATAATACTCACGTTTGATCTTCCAAAAGTTTTGTGGAATAAAGCGTTCGATCTCTTTATACCTCTGAGCCACGAAACCCAACGTCGGAATTTGGCAGCTACCGTACGATACCAAATTATTTACTATTTTCTCCGGAAAAACGTTTTGCAACCTCAACGTTTGGAATCTCGTAAATGCGGCCCCGATGCGAAGATCTAGCTCGCTGCGAACATTTACGGCGTCATTTTGTCTTTCATCGGGATCGGTCAAATTTTCTACAGCCCTCTTTACAGAAGGGCCAGTGATTTCGGAAAACTTTGCCCGAAGAACTCGAATTTGAGGTTTAATAGCTCGGCACACCTCCATTATTTCAAACCCAATGTTTTCCCCTTCTCGATCGCAATCGGTCCAAATGACCAGCGCATGACAGCCTCGAACTTCCCGTTCCAAAGTTTTCTTGATTTTTTCACCATTCTCGGTGCAGCTTTTCCGGACCGGGGCATCAAACAACTGTTCCGGGCTGCAGCTGTGCCAACCGCGGAATGACGGTAAGAATTCGTGGTTCAACAAATGACCTGAAACTGATGTCATCACCATCTGAATTTGCTGTCCCCGGATATTATACTGGAATTCATAAATTTTGTTGTATGGGGATAGGCCTTCACGCTGTAATTTGGAACAATTAAACAAACATGTGCTATGAGAGAACTAACCAGAAGTATACTTACCCGATTAGCCGATCCTCGAGACAGCAAACCAGCAATATTTTTCGCCGCATCATTTTTCTCCGCAACGTTCAGGTATTTCATGACCACCGGAGGGATCAAATCATTACCGGTTTTGCTCGAACAAGAACTTAACTTTCTTCCCAGGAAGCCGGAAAAGTAGAACGCCCGGAGCATGAACGGCATAAGCCAACACTTCTCTGAATAATTTAATACTTTATGCTTCTCTAACAGCACAATAAAGGACGAAACATCAGTGGAATTTCCCGATAAACCCAAAAAGACACTCGCGTTTTCGTGATTTATTTACCAACATTTTCCAAGTTCTGCAGACGTTTTCGCGCCGTCGATTTAACACGCTAAAATAGAGAATATGAATGAACGATTAATTTTTACCTCAAGAGTAGTTTTTGAAAAGGATGTACGATACGAACATTATATTGTCCAATGTATTTAGAAACCCAAGGTTCTCCGACTTTCACAGTAAGTACGCAAGAAGTAACAACTCTATATAAACACACCTTGATAAATAAAGGCAGTCAGCCTATAGAAGTTTTATTCCAAAAATTCTCGGCTTACCACTACCATTTTTCTTCTCAAATCTATTCGTTTTAACACTTTTTTCTTTTATTTAATAATCTGCCTTTAAAAATCTAACTCGTCTCCGAATTTCCATTATTCATATCAAATAAGTACCGCGCCAGCACTAAATTTTACGTCGTTTTTTTCGAGTTTTTTTTTTACTCCGGAAGTCTTGACACTCTTGACTACCTAGATTTACTAGATTTTCGGAAGTCTGTGTTTTATTGCCAGTTCACCATAGCGACGTTTCTAAGAATTTTATTTAAATCGACATAGCGCATTCATCCCCGAGTGGATTAAGGGATTTAATTCGCTGTTTCGAAGCTGCGCTGCTGCCATCTGGAGTAGTACGATGATGCGTGAGCAACATTCTGGGTAAACGATAAACTATAGAAGACTTTATAATCTTTTGAGTAAAATTTTCATAAATCCAAATGATTATGAAAAAAAAACATTCCTTTGAAGATTTAAGTTTATTTTTCCACTTAAATCGTAATAAATTTGCCTGGTTGAAGTGTCAATTTTATGTGATTGATCCATTTTAAACTAGTCAGTCGGTGAGAAAAAACCAACTTGTAAAATAATTGTTTGCGCCTATATTCAAGACTTTCTTTGTTTTCAAATTTGTTAGCTATATTTTTATATTATCTCTTTATATTGAACTTCATGTCATTTTGGCTGGTATGTATGCAGGATCGATTTGTTCGTTGTTACTATCAACTAACTGTTGGATTAAGTTTAGATATAACATTTCATAAATAAGTTAGATATAAAAATGTATGAAGTTTCAGCTTAAGACAGTATAAAATGTTAAATTCTTAATTGAAAATCTTTACGGCTTGTGGTTGCATTAATTAAATTTTCAATAAGTTTCGCCAAAAAAAATATCAGACCATAAGGTCCGATAAAACGACAGAACATGACTACTGAACGATGTCAATTGAATGGCATAAAAGTAATCTAAAATTGTGTAGTAATTCGAGAATCTTGTTTTTACTCACTTAAACCACTATCAAATATCAAAATCCACCCTCCAGCTTTCAAATAATTACGCCTGATTGTATGCAGCTGCAGAAGAAAACTTAGTAGAAAATAGCAAAAATCTATGGATTTTTAAATAGAAATTTCTAGCTTATCAATTGTTGGGGCTTTTCCAAATTTTGAAGAAATGTTAATTGACTTCTCTTTAAACAAATCGCAATTGAAAATGTGCACTTGGCTTAATTTTTCATTCAAAAATATGTGAAATACTCCGAGAGGTTTTTAGAATAGTAAAAAAACCACATTTTTTGTCGTCGATTTACGATGCATCACGGCACATACAGATTTTCTCTTATAGCTCACAATAATCTCTGAACCTTTTACCACAGACAAACAGACAGGACACTCTGAAGAAAATCGGACTATTTTTTCGCAAAGCGATAAGACTCTGCCATCTGTTGCCGACATTGCCTACCTGCATCGCGATTTTAAAGTAAACCATAGTAGGAAGCCATGATATCTTGTCATTTATATCTCAAGTGTAAACAAGCAATCCATCGTTCGTGCTGGTGTAATAATTTTCTAGGGAAATTTTTGTTTTCAATGAACCGTGATTGCAATAAAGATTATCGTTATAAAAACAGCTTAACCGTCCCGGAGAACACAGGTAACGGTAGTGAAATACGTAGTTTTGATTGTTCTTCTGTTTTGCGTCAGGAAACATGTTATGTATATCAAATTGATTCGACTAGAGGAAAAGATGCCCAATTAGAGACAGCTGCAACAAACCAAAGGACAACCCAGCATCAAGTAACGGATGTCTATGTATGGAACCGATTAGAACTTCTTGAATCGATCTGTTGTGAATTTCTTTGTGCATGAAATGAATGTTGTGTTGAAAATACAAAATGGTGTTTCTTGATTTCCGTGAATTCCCTTTGGTTTAAAAAGCCCGATAAAAATTGCCAACGGTTATTCAGGATCTGTTTTGCCATTTCATGCAGGAACAACAAACGCGTTCTTAACGAAGACGGTTTTGGGTCATTTCACAGGCCAACAAGACATTTGGCTGAGTCTCAGGTTTGAGTCATAGTTTTTATAGTTTTGAAAATTAGGGGAAAACTTTATTTCAAAGATCTTTCTACACTTTATATAAACGAATTCTGCTGTCTAACCGCCCTTCTCAAGAGTCAGCATATTTATACACATAATTCTTTTAGAACTGTGAACATATTCTCATCATTTCCGCTCCTTTTTCTTAATTTTACATTTGGGTGATTCCCGTATCGCTCGAATGAAATCAATTCGCTCTCTGGTAGCTAGAACTGCTATAAAACACATTCTCGATAAGGCTTTTTCACGAAAATTATATCTCCTAAATCCATTGACTATAAATACTTTCTGCTGAATTGCGACGGTTGACTGTTTAAAGGAGAAGTGTCCTGTTATTATTCGCAGAGCTTTGACACGACTGGTATCGCCTAAAATGAAAATTTTTAGGTTGTTAGATTATTGGTTTGTCACGACTTTCGGGAATTACGATGATTGTACACATACCTTAACAAATTCTTTGAATTGATTCACTGTTTCGATCGGTTTTCAATGCAGGGTTTGGTTCATTTTATATCATTGAATCTAAAAGACAAATTCTTCAGACTAAAATTACCACAGAATCAACGACAATAAAACTTTGGCAGATAACAACAAACGAAAATCAATAACATACAAGCACCATGGAGATGTACATATAATTGCACTGCTACCATGATTAAAAGATCGGATTTTCTTTTAAGTGATTTTAGTGCACTCTAGTGTCGACATTGCCTAGCTTCGACAGAGTTTGCGAAAAACTAAAACCGAGTGTCCTGTCTGTTTGTCTGTGCTTTTACTTTAAGCATGTATTCACAATTTTTTGAAAATCCTTACCAAATCAGAGAAAATCATAATTTATTACAGGCTAGTATTTCCACCCATTTGTTTACATTTTCTTGCACACACACGATCTGTCAAAAATTAGCTTCGAAATCGCGGATTAAAACTAAAAGATGAAAAATTATATTTTATAAATAAACCAAAAATAGTTCTTTTTTTGTTTCCGCGTTTCCGTTTGTTCACGCGTGTACTTTGTGACAGTTGACCTAAAATCGAGAAAAGGTCAACTGTTGACCCAGCTTTGACACCGCGCGCCCGTTGCTTTTTCGTCGTTGTCCGTTCTGCGGAGTTGTAGCCGATTTCCGTGCGTTCATTTTCTTGGCTAACTTAAAACGGTATTTTTGCGTATTCTGGTCTTAAATATTACCTGTTCCAAGCTGCATTTGATGTGTTTGAGGCCGACATAATCCATCACAAGTGAATTCGACGGAATCTGCCATCATTGTGCATCGGAACTAGTGGAAAGAAGAAAATCGGGATGAGCCTCTCGGAGTCTACGGCGCTGATGGATTCCCTAGAATTTGCCGGTTCCATGCTCGAACGGCATGACTTGGCCGATTGTTCGTCTCCCGGATTACTGGAGGTAAAATTTAGGATGTATAAATATAAAAAAAAATCTGGTTATTCTATTTAAAATTTCTACTTTGAAATAACATCTCAACATAACCCCATATTCTTTCAAGGTAACCGGCATCAAGCAATCTGGAATGGCCACTGCAAGTGGTTTGAACGATTATGACTACCAAAATTTATCCAGCTTATCGTTAGGGCTGAAAAATTTGAATCAGCTAAACACCGTCAACAGGATTCCGATTCCTCCGGAAATTATGGAGCATTTCAAGCGTAGGTTGATGAAGCAAATTGCTTAAATTTTTTCAAATTTTTAATCATTTCTGAAACTTACCACTGGCGAAACGTTTTTTTGGTTTATCATCTTGTTTCTATTTTCAGACATCAAGTGCCACTGTATGATGGGGTTATTTCCGGAAATAGGAAGAGCTTGGTTAACCATCGATTCTGATATTT
The DNA here is from genome assembly GCF_029784155.1 of Uranotaenia lowii. NCBI lineage: Eukaryota > Metazoa > Arthropoda > Insecta > Diptera > Culicidae > Uranotaenia > Uranotaenia lowii. Next base: position 238,188,844 of record NC_073692.1, on the reverse strand, counting down.
ATGTAAGTATCTAGGAAGAGCTTTACAAAATTATTTACGAAAAAAAATGTCATTTTACATTTTAGAGAATTTTTTTTCATTAAAATATGAATTTTAAGATATTTGGCTAGTGAATATTAAGATCCAACACAAAACAACGATTTGGACAAAAAATAACTAAATAAACTGTGATGATGAATTATGTCATTCCTTGTTTCCATTTAGGTTGTGGAGTTGTGGATCAGGATTTACCTCATCCTACCATACCATTATCATATTCTTACGTTTAGTCTAGGATTTGAATTTCTGAACCATGTTTCTTAAGTGTCGAATTCACTAAAATTTTGAAGAATTCATTTTGGAATGAAGAAAATAATGAAACTGAATCCTTTCATTCCAGATCTGGACCTACGAGCAAAGTCGAGATGTAGCATATTTCGATGGTCTGTCACATTTGATTGTGAGCGTAGGTCTGGTGGTTCCGAAGCCAGGCGTTTTTATTGCCGACGTAAAGTATTTGTTAGTGCTGACGACACCGATCGAAATTGTCATTTTGGGAGTTACGTTTGGCGATTCGAATGGCTCCCCAAATCGATCGATATCAACCAGCACGGAGGAAATGCAACTGCTAAATAAACCCATCTTCGTGCTCAACACCGACAACATTGCAATCACTTGCATCGAGGGGACTGATGATGGAAGAATTTTCTTGGGCGGCCGAGATGGCTGCTTGTATGAAATTTCCTACCAAGCAGAATCGAACTGGTTTGGTAAACGTTGTAAAAAGGTGAATCATTCGCAGGGATTGATGTCCCATCTAGTTCCCGGAATATTCAAAGTTTTCTCGGAGAATGATTCAATATCCAAATTAACGATAGATAACTCAAGAAAGTTGTTGTATGCGCTGACCGAAAAAGGTGCCATCGAAGCGTGGGACATAGGAGGGGATTCGAATAGTGTAAAAAGAATAGCTAGGGTTACACAGAACGAAATCGCTTCCAGCGCCGGTAATGTTCTGCGCACGATCGAACCTTCGGTGTTTAAACCAGTAGCTGCTTTATGCCCACTTAGTCTGGAAGATTCTCCGCAGTTCCATTTGATAGCAATTACTCAATCGGGCGTGCGATTCTACTTTTCTACAGTTCCTGTGTTGTTCGGTATTCAGCAACAACAGCTGCAACAACAACAATCACAACAACAAGCTGGATTTCCTCACTATGAGCAACGACCTCAAGGCCTATATCTCCTCCATGTGCGCCTTCCGCCAGGCTATACCCCAAACACTAACGTAGGCAAACCGAAGCAAATTCATTCAGCTTATTATAGTCATGGCTCTTTGCTGATGGTTTCCACTCCGCAGCCGGATCAAGATTTACTCTGGTCACTCAGCTCAGAACCATTCCCTTCACGCCAAAATTTGGTGGAATCTTCTACAGTTATGACAATGGATGGTCAAGTTTGGGCGATTGCTGAAGTGAAACCGAAGGATAAAATAACGGTGGATACTCCACTCCGTGCTGCTCAGGTTCCCAAAAAGGTCGCTTTGCTCACAAACCAAGGGGTTCATATTGTATCGCTCATGAAGTCGGTCGATATCTTGCAACAATTGCTATTGGCGTGCCATGGACCGCATAACGAAGCTGTGAAAGCATATTTTCAAGTGCAATCTGAACCACAAGCTTGTGCTACCAGTTTGTTAATCGCCTGCATTGAAACACTCAAGGGTACCGAGCTGGGTGAATGGGCAGCGCAGGCCTTCATTCTGTATGGTGGAGAACCGTACTTTGAAATTGCACCCTACATGGGTGGGCATTCAGCAGCTGCAAGACCACTGAGTTTCAATTCGCCAGTCCCTAGCGGCTACGGTGGTAAGTTCATAGCCGCCTTAAGTATTTTTGTCATACTAATAAAGGTATTTTATCACACAGAATCGCAAGCTTCCGGTCCTCGTATGTTCATGTCAACTCCGTTTTCGGCATCGCGACCGGCTTCCTCGGTACAACAGAGTTTGATGCAGCAAACACAATTTGGTAACAGTCCAGGTACCCACAGTTTAAATTTCCTAATTCCCCCTCAATCTTAACCTTTCTCATTATATTTTCCAGTACCGAACGTGTTAAACCATAGCTATAACAACAACCTGCCCCAAACAATGTCCAGTGATTCGTCCAATTTCCACTATTCGGCAAAACATGCTGGCCTGTACCTTCACATGTCCCGTCTTCTACGCTCAGTCTGGCGTAAACGTTGTATCGACGAAAAATTACACACCACCATCAGCCAACATGATTGTGCGCAAATATTGGAAGATTTATACGCGATCAAACGTTTTCTGGAATCGATCACCCTCAACAATCTGGTTGGATTGGTAGGAAAAAATATGTCCAATGCGACAACCTTGGGCACCAGCAGCGGAGGATACTTGCAGCAGCAACACCAACAACAGCAACAGCAACAACAAATGTATCAGGGATTGTCTGGAATGGGATCGTTCGGTGGCCCACAGCATCAACCGTACGGTGGGTCGACTACATTTGGTGCGGGTTTGCCCGTCAATCAGCAGAAGAATACGATGGAAGATGCGTTGACCGAGGAGAAGAAATCACTCGATGCTTTGATTCGACTAATCAGTGAGTATATTTGTAACATTCTTTACGATTCATTCAATGTCTTCGTTCTTCTTGTTTTTAGAACATTCCTGCGAGGTTCTGGCCTTGTGGAAAATACTATGCGAACACCAATGCCATCTGCTGGTGGCGAAGTTGACCAAGGAGCAACAAGCCATTCTTCACTCGTGTACCTTCCGTGATCTGATACTTTCGCGATCGGACATTTGCGGACTGCTCATAGTGACGCTGATCAATTCGTACTTGAACGATAATGCAAGCGTGGGTTCGATTTCCTCAAAACTACGCGAAGTTTGTCCCAACTTGTACCGTCACGAGGACGCCGTTTCGCATAAGGCTTCGGAGATTCTTCTTCTCTCCAAGAGCTGCAACGATCAGGACGAGAAGGACGAGCGACTCCGGACTGCGCTGCAGTTATGTAAAAGTGCTGCGCCAAATCTTCCGTTAACCTCAATTTGCCAGCAGTTTACTTCTGCTGGATTCTATAGCGGAGTAATTGAACTGTGTTCGATTTGTGCGGCAAAAAGTGACCCTAGTGAAGCCGCTCTACATTACTATCGCAATAACGAGCCAGTGGAGGATCAGGAAGGCTACATGGCGTTCCAAAGTCGGATGAGCTGTTTCAAAGAAATTAAACTGATGCTTGAGTATGTTTATACCAATGTCTGCGGTAGTAAAGGTGGCAGCATTTATCCATCCCTCGAAAGTGTAGATCGAGACAAACTAGCTAATAATCAGCTTATTTCTATCATCGGCTTGGCATTGCAGTGTCAAGATCAGCTGCTTCATATAGCGGTTTATGAGTGGTTGCTTTCTCATAATCTTCTTGGAGAACTGCTGGAAATAAGTGAACCTTCTCTAGGAGCCTTCCTTGGACGGGCAGTAAATAGAACACCTGAAAATTTGATACTAGCCGATTTACTGTGGAAATATCATGAACGAAATGGGCAGCATGCAGCAGCCTCTAAAATACTGGACAAGTTGGCCAACATCCACAGCGAGGCCATGTCCCTACAGCAGCGCATAGAATATTTAGCACGTGCTGTAATGTGCATGCGAAGTGATACTGTGGGATATTCTGCCCATAACGGTGTGCTGTTGAAAGATCTAGAAGACAAACTAGAAGTTGCACAAATCCAGAAGCAGGTCCTAGATGCCATGTCAATTTTGCCAGAAAACAGTATGTCGATGGCCACAGCCATTAAGCAACTTAATTCGACTTTATACAATCTCACTCAACTGTATTCTGATTTCGCCGAACGATTTGAACTGTGGGAATGCAAACTGACTATTCTAAATTGTTCGCATCATAACGATCCGCTTCTCATAGAATCCGTCTGGACACATATTCTTGATCGAGAGCTGGAACGACCAGACAGCAATACAGAACGTTGTCGGCGACTGTTAACCAAAGTCAAAAGTTTAGCTTTAGAATATGAAAGCTCGGGTCATTGCTTTCCGCTTCCTTTCATCGTTCGGGAGCTAGAGCTTCGGTGTTTCCGTTTAAAAATGTTTGATTCGCCCGTACCGGAAGCTCTCATTGAAATGAATCTGGACGTTGACAGTCTATTGAACATTTATTCAAGGTAAATATATGATTTAAATATTTTTTTAAAATATCTATCACTAATTTTCTGTTTGTAACGTAGGCTCGTATCGATGAATGAACGTGTTTGGGTGACAGAGGAAGATGAACTGTATCTAGTGAGATCGACTGCACAATTGTTATCTATTGTGGCCTCTCAGCCCAATCTGGTACAATTGAAAGATCGCCGAAAAGTTATTGCTAAATCGCAAGATTTGATTTCTGCTTGCTTGAGTATTCTTTACACGAAACCCGACGGTCAGAGTCATGTAGACAACCTACGCGAAACGCAATCTAAGTTGAATCGGATCCATTGCTAGGTTCGATTAAAGGTAAGAAAGACAGCTCGTATCTACCGTTAAACTGCCTTTATTATTTTTACTATTATTTTCTACCAACGTCATACTTCTGTAGATTTCTTTTGAGTAATGTGTTTTTATTGGTGGTTGTTGTGTCAATTGCAAACAGTCCTAAGATTTTGACATCGAACAACATTTGTAACAAACACCACACAAATTGTTTATACAGCACACGTAAAATATGTTACGAGACTTTGAACAATTATCTTTTTATTGTGACTATAGTGAACATTGCAAACAATCATTAAATTATACAGCTTCTAAGTTCAAACTTTTCATGCCGTTTATTTCTTCGTTTTTGTGCGTGAGTGATAATTTCACATCCAAGTAGTGAACACTAAGGTGAGAAAGGGATAATATCCGAATCATACTTTTCAAAATATGCATGTAATCCATACAGGAGGTGGGTTTCTATTATACTAAAATGAAAAAAATTGGTAGAAGAAAAGAAGGAAGATGAAAATTAGGTGTTTTTTTAACGCTGCGAAGAAAAGTGGATGCGCATTGTCTGAAAGCCGCTGCGAGGACACCTGAAGATAAGACTTGTCCATTTATGTGTCCTCAGTGATTATCAGGACAAAAACTGAACGCCGAAAGAAATCCCACCTACACGAGGATGAGTGCGCCGGAATCCCAGTGACCAATCGAACTCCCCTTTGAACCAGCAACGAAATTCAAAACGAACGTAGGAGCGCCTGAGAACGAAGTTAACTTGGTAAGTTTTTTTTCTTTTTTGATAACTGTTTATATTTCTATAAGTATATACGTATGCAAACTACATAACATACAACAGCAGTATTATTAACCGTGAATTTAAATGTGTATGTGTCCTTTTTGTGTGATCGGTTATCATTTAAACAGTATCATTCCTACGATTTCTGACCAACGTCTCGAATAGCTTTAAAATTTTTCTGCAAATATAGGTATGGTACCTATACAATTATTTGGTAATATTTTAAATGTTCAAATTTTTGGTGGTTTTAAAGGGTGGTCATCAATTGTATATATTCACATAATTGTTGAAGCGTATAACAGTTTTATATTCATCTGTCTCATTCTGCACCATTTACCTTCACATAACTTAGAAACATAATTTAAGTATTGAAACACCATTTCCAATGACATATTCAACTTTGTTCTATTAAAAAAAAAACATAACGGTATTAAGTACGACCGCATTTTATGCTCAATAATAATCTTATATCCTTACATAACAGAAAATAATGTCGCCGAGACCTATGCTTATAAATTTGACGATTTTCCGTGATTTGAGATCTCCCACACAGTCCATAACCGTATAAATGTTGAAATGAATTTCTGCGAATTAACTATGTGGTTTATGAATACGGAGCAAATAAATAAATGAAGTTGCACAGAACGATGAACACTGAAATAGATCTATTGGCTTTCCACATTTGAGTTTTTCTTTAAGATGTCTTGCTTTGATATTTGAAAGAGAAGGAACTGCCTAAAATATAACCATACCTTTGAATTACGCATGGAAAATGTTAAATGAACAATTTATATTTATACTTATCGACCAAATCTAACTCATTTGTTATCACATCTGTAGTTTCTTAGCCAAAGATCTTCAAAAACTTATAACTTTATTTCGCATGTTGGGTTTTTAGATCTTTGTGTTTTTTTGTTGTTGATAAATCTGAGAAAAACGATATTTTTCAAATTGGTAATACCTAATTACCTAGTTTCAGTTTTTTGGTTATGGATAGTAACAGCATACAAAAGCTAAAAAAACAGACTAAACCTTACCACAAACACAACTGGAACTATAATCTATACCGCAGAAAGTAAACTAAGGTATTTTTCTAATTTAATGATTCAAACTCCTCTGTCGTTTGCGTCATTGGAGACGCGGGCAAAGATGATGGTAGATTACATCCTACCTGGCGTATAACCTTGCCGGCCACTTTGCTAGCATATCGAATGCAATCGGTTAGCGTGGGTGCTTCTCCGTTCATGTATTTGTACAGGAATCCTGCAACGAACGAATCGCCAGCACCAGTTGTGTCGATCACGGCTTTCGATGGAATAACCGGTACCTGGAACGTTTCGGCGTGGAATGAACTTCCGTTTCCATGATAGTAACGCACGCATCGGCTCGCATCTGTCGCCACGATAATCTTTTCTCGGTTTATTTTCAAATATTTTCGAATCAAACATTTTGCCAACTGGTCGACGTCGTCGCATTCGTAGATTTCGGCTAGCGCGATGAACTCTGTTAGGTTTCCAAAAACTAGGTCCGATTGTTCAATCAAATATTGCATTTCTTTTGTATAGGTTTGCAAAATATAGGTGGCATTCAAATTGGTCACAAATAGGTTGGCCGTACCTTTGCAATATTTTTCATAGATGTGTTTACAGATGGCGAATTTTTCTGGCACAAAATAGCCTTCTACGTAAAAAACACGAACTTCCTCGTCGACATCGGCATGAGCGGCCGAATTGCAGCTTCCAATTTTACTCTGACACCACCGTGAACTTACAAACTCCTTCTTGAAGTGCAGCGATGCCCCAATATTGGCATTCAAGCTTCTTTTGTCACCACTGATCAGGCAAATACAAGTCCCCGTTGGATGTTCGGGTAGCGTTTGAATACTGAAAGCGGAAATACATGTATTCGGTTATTTTTCTATTAATCAACAAATTGGATTTGAATTTTCAATAACTTAGAGTGAATTTTAAAATTATTTAATATTACAATTTCAATAAAACCCGAATCGGAAATTCGGAAAACATAAAATAACTTGTAAATATTGGTTAGATACACAACAATAGGGGAACTGCGATAATAGAAATTCAATTCACCGATCAGTTATATACCGGAATTTCACAGTTGTTCGGTAAAAATGGCCAATTTATTCGGTTAAATAATCAGTTAATCGTATAAAATAAGTAATAACTAAACATTCTGTGAAATTGTCTTGAAAGTTCGGTAATAAAAGCACCGATTTCGTAATCTTTTTACAGTTTTTTCGTTAAATAATGCGATATTCTACCGAGCTCCATTTGCTTCTGCAGATAGTTCAGTGAAACTCTTTAAATATTCCTTGAGTGATCCTTGTTTGTCTAATGAAAGTGACTCAGCTATTTGAAAATTGATTAACGTACTCCGAATGTTGAAAATTCGTTAAAAAAAAACTACTAGTTTCGACTTACTGTGTAGGAACAAATTTAGTGTTTGAGAAGTTTCGCTTGAATCTTCTTTTCGGAAACATTCAAATCATTACTGGAAAGATAAATCGACTCAACTTGATCGATCATCTCATTTAAAATAAGTAAGTCAGAGTCGAACCTCTTAAAAAAAGAAAAAAAAAGTGGAAAAATCATAAAAATTTAAAATTTGTGAAAATGCTGAAATGTTAATAAATTTTTTTATGGTGATTCTCCTATTGATTTTTTTATTGAATTCGGTTTTGGAGAAATGCCCTTCTCAATAGAAAGACAAACTTACCAAGTATTAAGCGAACTGTCGCTAAGCATCTGTTCCAGCTTGATGCCATATTCGTCCACGCCAACCGCACCGCAGAAAATGATATTTTTTTCGCCAAGGGCGCGCAAAATTCGGCATGTGTTCAACGCCGATCCACCTGGGTTGTACTTTGGCGTACCGCACCTGCAATGGCGTAGAAGTTGTATCGTTAGTTGAGTAGAGGAGATAAATAACAGATAGTTCTTTAGGGTCAACAAAGGTGTAGGTACACCCGACCAAATTTAGCCACAATGATATGGGTTGCAGGAAAGTTTCTGGGCGGGTGTCCTTCACACATTGTGAAACGGGTGGAGCTGGTTTGAAGATATTTAGCCCGTTCTTCTTCTGCAAATTGGAGATATTAAAGGATTTGTACAAGTCTGAGTTACAAAAAAGTTTGTCATTTAAGGAAGCCACCCTAAGGCCCAGATAACAATTCATGGTGAACGTTTTATGTCTGTATGCCTAATGGCATGCACTAAAGCAGCAGTTATTGCTCAATTGCCAAATCGCATGTCAGTGATCCCGAAAAGTAATTTTGTGAAATAAGAAACCCCGCTTTTTTATGAGTGAATCATGTGTTGAAATTTCGTTGTGTTCCCAGCTATTTAACGTCTTATATAATTTAGCAAGAGGCACCGCAAAGTGCAAAAATCGGCAGTCCTTGGAGAGCTGTGCTTTTTTAGTGCATAACTAAAAGCTGCTTCGCTTTTGAAGGCGAGCTTGAATTCAAAAATTTATGTTGAGAATCTTTTTCCTCAAAGCATCACAGAATGATTGTCGAATAAATAACGTAAATTTTTCCTACTCAAATTGTCAATTATTAAAATTCTATTGATAAACAGAACAAGCGTTTTGCAATTAGTACCATTCTAAGTGGTTTTTAGTGGAGTGAAGTTAATTAAACGCAATATTTGATTCGAACCACTCTAACCCACACATATGTTCGCGATGGAATATAAACATTTTTCGAGTGGTTGAATCAAAAGAATCTGCAAGTTTTCCTCACAAACTCGAAGCACTGGAAGCTAGAGCCTAGAGCTCTGTGTGCACGTTATTCTGTTCCATTCGTGTGTCATTATTGACCTATCGTACTTACGTTTCCACGGCGACGGACACCAGGCGAGCTAACTTTTCCGCAGGAATTTCCCGCTGGTCATCTTCTTTCAGGTCGAAATCCTTCAGGATGCTACTATCGCCCCGAAGTTCAACGCTGATGTCCAACAGCACGTTTCCGAACGCCACCAGCCGAGGACATCGGTCACTAAAACGATTGCACATTAGACGAGTAGGTGACCAAAAACGACGAGGCCACCCAGTTTGAGACCAGTTGATGATTGCCGTTCACAAGGCGTAATAGATGAAGGAAGACATTATTGCAAGCGATTACATGATAAAACGTGATTAGTAGTATATCGTCATTATCTATTCAACGGAAGCAAACTTACCAGCTACTAATAGGAGAGTCGTTAGTCATGTTACTGGCTATTCAGAAGCGATGATATACTGCTGCAACAATCTTAATTCCAGAGATCTGTGCACATTCTAATACAACGCAGTGATCGAAAATTACTCAAGGACTGTGATGTAGAATCTGTAGAATAGTACACTCACGCGACTACGACAAATAATGAATGAAAGTGCCGCTATGTTGTTAATGCTACACAACCTACTTGCACGGATCCTCAATATATGGATAAGATTCAGCAAACTCCAATATTATGGTTCATCTCAAGGACGTAGCTGTCAATGTTCACCACCACCATGTTATTTGCTTCAACGAGTCGAGTCTGACTGAGAAGGAGGTGGAAAAGGCGCGCGCTACATATTTCGGAAAGAGCGATAATGCAGCAGCACAAGAGAGAGAGAGTGTGCAGTGGCAGTGATTGGAAAATATTCGGTTTCGGTAAAAGTTTGCTATACGAAGGTCGACTTGAGTTCATTTTACGCTGTAGGTCAACTGTATTGTTTCTGTATGCAGAAAATTTCAAAACGATAGAGATTTTACCGAGTATTCAATTAATTTTCTTTTGTACAGAGAGCTTTTTTAACACGACTTTTTACACGTTTGAGGCTTGGAAAGTGGGACCTGAGACCCTAATCATGAGACTAGAGACTTGAGAACTGAGATTTATGGTATGAGACCTACGACATGAAGTACGGGACTTGAGAACAAAGGCATGCACATGAGACCTGAAACTATAGAGATATGAAATCTGAGACCTGAGTCGACATAAGCCATGAAAGCTACGTACGTCTCGGTGGTCGAGTGGTTAGCGTGGTAAGACCAGAGGACTGAACCAGCTGTCAAATCGCATACAAACGCACCGTACCAAATTTTTGGTACCAGAACGTCAGTGTGGTTCCCGAAATTAAACACTTCACCCCACAACAGACACGTAATAGGGTAACATTTTGGTTGCCAAACGCATCTGTTGTTGTCATACTGCAAATTTAGAATCAATTTTAACAAGGATTATACTGAAAACTCTGCATTTTGTGCCCAACCATAATTTATTAATGTTACCAAAGATCCCTTTGATTGACATTCCCGAGCCGCAGATATCATTTTAAAGATTATTAAAAAATTGGCTCTGGTTGAAATTGTTGCAATGAAGACGGCCATGTTGCCCATATACGTGTTTCAATCGTTTCAATTTTCTTCTTCCTGCGGGTTTCTTGACTGAAAACTTGGTACGTAAATGTTTGCTTCCTTCATCCCCTTGGGTAAGACGGTAATCGCTGGTCCACTGATGGCATGGGTTCGATTCCCATTTCGGTACTGGGTGTTCAATGTTAATCTTAAGTTGTCCACGTCATTTATTCAGTCTGTAAAGCCTAAACTGGCTAAGACGGTGTGTGTCTTTTTTTAAAGCTGAGATTTGAGATCTTAGACTTGAAACGTGAGACATGAGCAAAACACATACATTAGATATGAGACTTGAGACATTGGACATGAGACTTAAACTTATATTAAAAACCTGTGTCGAGAACAACCGAATCACTCGGATATTAATTGCGTCTTTGAAGGCTTACTTCTTCAAACCCATATCGATCCGTCGCTCTGGAAAGGGGCCGTTCAGATACCACGTGGACAGAAAAATGAGATTTTTGACACCCCCCTCCCCCTCCGTGGACAAGCGTGGACATTTGGCAAACCCCTACCCCCCGAATGTCCACGTGGACAGATTTGAAATTGTTGTATTTTTTCAAAATCTCATTTGACAGATAGAAAACACTACTGTTTGCCTATTTGTTATTGGAATGGCTGATTTAAAAATAAAAAAAAGAAATAGCATTACCAGATATTAAAAAAATATTAAATTTTTTAAATTTCTTAATCATCTTATTTATCACTTGCTTTCAAGTGGTTGAAACTTTTGACCAGCAACTCCCGGATATTTCTAGCTCAGTCGCAGAAGACCCTTTGACTAATCTCAGGGTCGGCCTACGGCTGGGTAATCGGAGGGGAACGCGAACAAAATTTACGGAAACAAACTGTGGGTTTTCTACAATCAAAACAATGAACAAATTAAAACTATGGACGAGAAAATTACTTTTATTAAAAATAACGAGAAAAACTACTTCTAACTTTGGTTTCGAATTTTACGCTTTATTAAGCACGCTACTGTGTGGTGTGTTTGTGTAGGGTGTGGGTTGGACGGTGGTCGATGACCGTTGCGGTACGTAACGGATGCTCGATGACTTCGTTGGTGAGCGCTCACAGGTTACCTTTACCGGGACGTTGGGTTCAACAATGGCGGATTGTTAATGGCGTATCAGGAACGGGAACTTGTCCTGATGTGATTGCCAAAATGATGGCAGTTCGGCTGGCGTTGACGAACGGGTTGGATACGGCGTCTTCCTTCGTTGACGGGGATCAACGGACCACGGCAAGGCCGTATTGGCCGCGCTGAGAAGGGCTCTCCTTGGGAATTAGAGACTTCGAGAATTTCTCGAAGTCCCGAGAGATAGGCCTCCTTTACGATTATGGTTCTTACCTGAACCAGAGGCTAAAGTCTTTTACGGTAAGACGTAGACTACCGTCAGGTAATCTAGGCCGAATCGTAAGACGGGATTCCTCAACACAAAACGGGATGGCACAAGAACAAAACACACTGGTTTTCCAAATTTCTTGGCCAGAGTCAAAGACTCTTTTTTGGCGCGATACTTCACTCCTTTCCTTCACCTTCTCCTTTCCAAAATATATTAGGCGAGTTATTGCACCTTGCATGCAACCTACATGCATTCGACCTTGCAACCAGTCTTGGTTGCAGACTTGTTGACGAAGATGCCACACGCCCAACTTAAAACTAACAATTATTGTATTTGTTAAAACCTATCTTCTAAACATTTATTTAAAATTTGCCTAATCCTAACTAAATTAACAAATAGAAAAACAACAGTTCGAAACAACAATTAAAACAAAAATGGAAAAATTACCTAAGGCCTTTGTAACGACGGTTACATGGTTATTAATTGTTTAAACTTAAACTGGAAAGCTTTGTAATTTTAAGATTCAAACATTTTAATATTCACCCTTAGAAAAAAATTTGGGAAGTAAATGTGTTCACGTGGACATGGCCTAAACCCCTACCCCCCTCTCCGTGGACAAGCGTGGACATTTACATACACCCCCCCCTCCCCCTAAGTTGTCCACGTGGTATGTGAACGGCTCCAAATTCGTTTTTTAACTGATTCTGCTCATCTACTAAACGCGCATCGTCAGGATTTTTTTTTATTTGCAAATGGTTTTATTAAGGCATTTTACTTATAAAGTTTTTATGTGCCGGGAGTGTTTTTTCTAACATTGGGTTAGTAAGAGGGGTCTTATTATAGGAAAGGAAAGAGGATTATCTAGGGGTCACTTCCAAGAACAGTTTCCGTCAGCTGTGGTTTCGATAGCTACCTCAGGGTTTTCGTCTTCCTGGTCAGCCTTCTTTCTGGCTTTGTTGTATCCGTCGGATGACAGATTTTTTATAAAATTTATTATAGACATTTTATCACGGTTTCCAATAAGGATGTGTTGTACGGTAAGAGGTATCCCACAGCTGTTACATTCAGGTCTAGATGTTTTTTCGAAGATGTAGGAATCTGTCAACCGAGTATGACCGATGCGCAATCTGGAAAGATTTCGTTGTTCACTCGCAGATTTCCTATCCGTGGACTTAGATACAGTAGGTAGGTTTCGTTTGTCGCAAAAGATGAAAAATTGTTCTAATAAATAGACAAAACGAGCATTAGATAGAGTACAGACAGAGGGGAAGAGGACTAACCGATCAAGTCAGACAGTTTGAGATATTTGTAAATGGGGTACGAATATTCTAAATCTAAGTGTAGCGTTATAATTAAGTATTTGTGATTATTAAGTAATGAGCGTGCAGTAATTGTATTAATTCGAGCCAAAATTAACTGTTTAGAATTAAGAGTGTAACCTGTCAAACGAAAACACATGTGAAAACGTAAACAAAGAAAAAGCAAAACAACATAGCACAGCGAAACAGTTCACCGTTTCTGTTGGTGGAGTAATCCGTTGCACCCCGAAGCCATAATGACATATAAAGAACCGGGTCGCCCCGCATCGGCAGGAGGTGAGCGAAAACAATTCGGATAAAAACGGATCGGATAAACATCCATTCTCTTTAACTTCCAGGCAACGGTTAGCTCTATACATAAATCTACAACATCCAGCCCCGACGATGAACACGGCAAACCAGGTTGGTGCTTCTCGTAACCGGTTTATCAATGACGGCCCCAACAGGGTGAGTTATAAAATAGTGAAGGAAAACTTTGAGAAAAAGAGAAAATTTTTTTTGTTTTCTTCAGGGCCGTTGTTCGGGAGCTCAACGCACTATTGAGCCCAGCTCATTCTTTTGGCCAAGCCGGAAGCAGACAGCGGAGGTGCTCCGGGCAGTGGTGCGTGCCCGTGTAGCAGTGCAACCAGGCAGGGTTGCCAGAAATTCTGTGATATTCCTGTGCCGAATCAACTGTGATATGGATGTTGTTCGTCTTGTTTGTCAATTTGTACACTAATGTAGGAAATACGGGCCCGTAAGTAGGATAAAATAATGTAAGCTAGCCTAGGTTTTGAATATGTCCTATTAGTGAAATTTTTGTGTAAGTAAATTGTGATAATGCTACAAGTTTTGGGTTTTGAGTGTTTGTGTTTTGGGATTTAGTCAGCCGTGCAGCACACACTGAGAGTCAGTGGTGCTCAACCTGTTTCATAAGTTTGCCAAGATGTCTCGAATTGGAACACCAGGTAGTTAACTTCAGGCCCTAAGGGTATCCAATAGCCAAGCCCGATCGATCGATCAAACCGTTCACACGTCCACACAACATGATCAATGTAATGGTAGCCATCCCCACAAAAACAAACATTGGTTGTAACTAGTTGTATACGAAACAAATGCGCGTCAAGCCAAGCCGGTAGTGATTTGACATAAGCCGAGAAACCACGCGAATGAAATCGCGGCTCATGTTGAAATGCATAAACCATGCCTTCTTCGGAACCTTAGGAATAATTGTATGAAGCCTGTAGCGAGTGAGACCCTCGAATTATAAGTGGCGCAATTTGTGGCCCAGAAGAAGAAAAGGCTTAAACTTCCGGCCTAATGCCAAGCACCCTAGAGGATAAATGCGCGTGTGACTCACCTTCCAACTCCGGCAGCAGCGCTGGCAGCGCGGTGATAGGGGCACTGCGAAATACCTCTTCCTTCCCGCTGCAGGTTTTCGCGGAGGATGCGGCTCTTTTTCCTGCGATTTCGTCCCTCTGCTTCTTGGCGAGACTACCTGGGATGGGAACCAATTTCCCAGGAGCAGACGATAATCATCTCCAAGTCGTCCATTCAGGCGAACAAAATCTGCACTTCTGCTGACGACGAACGATGATGGTTCTTCTTCGATTCTGCCGTCCTCGCTCGGGAGGAGCTCTAGATTTTTCTTCACCACAATCTCAACACGAATTACGAGTCCATCCTTTTCCGCGAGCTGTACCGGACCCTGGCTCCAAAAACCACACTGCCCCGTTTTTTCCCGAAGGTAATTTCCCGGATTTTAATCCACCGTAGCAGGGAACACAATCGAGTCTTGAAGAATCGACACTCGAAAACGATATTTTTCACTGAGCGCACACACACCCGACGACCCTCGCGGTTAAGTTGGTTGGACGTGAAAAATTTTTTTTTGCTTGAGCTGCTAATTTTGCCTCGATAGGAACGGAACTGGTTCCTTTTTTTTTCTGCCGCGTGGCCTCCTTTTTTCTTTCTTTTTTCTCTTTCTTGACGTTTTCTCCTCGGTTGTCATTTATACACGCTCAAAAGCATTTCATTAATTTAGGGTGCTTAAGCCATATCATACTCAATTTTGATGAAGACGTTACACAACACTACCACAAGAGAGGAGTTTCTTGTGAGCTGAAGCGAAGCAAGCTCACAAGAAACTCAAAATTCTGTTCAAACCAGGAACGACATAGAGACTATTCAGATCGAGATGTTTATCCTCAAGTATATCTTGAGCGGTACGACGAAGCTAAACTTCAACAAAACTAATATACATGAGCCCACAGCTCACCAGATCGGTTGATCCTTAACGTCCACAAAGCCACAAATACATAACGACAATCCATGTTGCCAGAAGTGATCAGTAAACCAGCCAAGCTGGCGAAGTCGTCTCTATGCCGCCCTAACCACTCTACTACCAAACAGTCTTGTGGTAAACATTCATCCGAAATCTTATTTGGTTCAATTGACTAACCAAGAGATCTCACAAAAGGAACTGCCAGATCCAAAAAGAACAGATTATTAGCTCAATGATATGGAGGCATGTCTATGTCGGTATTCCTCGGGAAAGGGTGGATTTAGCACCCAAATTGTCATGAGTCCAGATGGAAGTTTTACCGCGCTTCCAATTCGCGTTGCTTTTGAAGGGAAGTGTCATGACAACCCCCTACAACCGAAGACTATCCTCAAAACCCCATGCCTCAAATTTTAATTCACTACCATAGAAATACTAATCAATACTATGCTCCTTAACATTATGCTCTAATTCTAGACTAAGATAGATCAACATAAGATTATGCTGAGGTTGTTTAATTGTCGATAGCTGTATGGTTTCTTGACATTTTAATCGTTCTCGTTTATGGCGCTTGTGCTAAGTTGTAGACGAGGTTTTTTGACTGTTCTGTGTCCTCTAGTCTTACGTGCTGCACAGTTTGTTGTTGCTGCAACCTTGTGGATTGCTGCGATGGTTCTACATAGCTCGGTAAACGACTGTATGAGTGCGTCCTGTACGAAGTTTCACAGCCTACACTGAAGTCGATATGGCGGTAGCGGCCGTCATAAAGTCTACCCCTCACAACTTGCAATGCAGTGCTGACTTCGTTGGAGTGTCATTTTCGGGAAGTATTTGCGTCGTTTTCTCCTTGACTGATGGCTTTGCTTTGCTGGTTCCTTTTCTGGAAGGGCAAAGTGAAGCGTTCTTGACTAAACGTATTCGGGTGTTGTCGAGTTCGGTGTGTCGTTGCATCAGGCATTTGTCACCTTCTGAACATCGTCACCTCCGGGAGTTATCGTATTCGGGATTGTATGTAGCGAGAGAGACCCTCTAATTGTAAAGTGGCGCAATCCGTGGCCAAGAAGGAAATAAAGGCTTATAGTTCCGGCCTAATGCCGAGCACCCTAGAGGACAAATATGCGTGTTACTTACTCTTGTACTCGGCAGCAGCGCGGTGATACGGGCACTACAAAATTTCTCAGGAAGCAGCAGGTGGATGTTCTCTCATCTCCGTGACAAGAGTTGTAATCGGACCACCACACCGCGACCAAGCTGGTCGCCTGTCCGCTGCTATGCCGCGCGGTATTGATGATGCTGTTGGCGCTGTCGTCGCTACCAACGCCGTCCGGAAGCTAGTACGTGTCCCGAGTTGATGCGGGCAGCTTGCCCCCCTTGGAGAACCACTACCGCTACAAGACCGTTTTTTCTTTTCGCCGAATCCTTCTCCGGAAGCAACGGCGCAGACAATTTCAGAGCTTATCGGCGGATCACTTTCTTCCTTTTTGCCCTTTTTTGGTTAGCAGCCACATGCATACAGCGCAAAGTACCGATATCCCATAACCTCGGCACGTGCTTGTTTTTTGACTGGCCCGAGCGTTTGCATGGAAGCTCGTTCGCCAGCAAGCCCTGCAACACCTGCACCCAGGAGAACACTATCGGAGGTCACCCGAGCCGGACGGATCTTCATACCACGATCAAGCACTACTTTTTTCGGAAACGTCCGCGCAAGAAAACATCCGAAACCAGAAAAAAACAATTCCGCACGCGGCGCTGGTTTTCTGCGAACTCCTGATGTTTATTCCCGATGCTCTAGCTGTAGCTGAATCGTGCAAGCTTCGGCTGGCTTGGCCCGGAAATGCTGCTGTAGAACGATGCGAAGCGTTGAAGGAAGAGCTGTTGCACGGTTCGTTCCCGTTGTCGTCGAAACCTCGAAAAGCATCTGACGAATTAGCTTGTGAAGTCGTCCTCGGTATCGCTCCGGTGCTCCTGGCTGACCTTGCTCCTTCGTTCGCCGTTGCTTCATCTGCTACTGCTTCAGCTTCCTCCCTGACATCTGGTGGATCACTCACATTAATTGCACTATTCGTGTTGACAGATCTAGCAGCACGTTTGTTTTTTCTCCCGAGCGCGTCGTCAATATCTTCGAGCGTGAATTGTACGAGAAGAGACAGCGTTGAAAAAGTATCTGACAATTTATTAGGAGCTTCAATTATGTCTAATCTGTTTCGGTAGTGAATCAAGCGAGAACGAGTTTGGCGAATAAAGTCCAAATCGCTTCTCTTAAATGCGTTTTCAATTTCAGGTAAAAGTTCGCGCATTGCGCCTTGGCAAATGCTAATATTTTGCTCAACGTCCATGACGTGAGACGAATCTTCATAAAATCTTCCTCTAATTTCATCTTCTTGCATTAATGCACGTAATCGAACTGCTCTTGCACGGCGATTGATAGAAGTGAGCCGTGGAATGTGTCTCAGAACCAATTCATAATTGATCTCTTCCTCCGTTAGACAAGAAGGATCCATAGTGTTCTTTAAATGAGCTAATAACTTATGGTAGTGGTAACGAACAAAAGTGGGACTGATTCAAAAGTCGCACAAAATTACAAAATGCCACAAAAACTTCAAAAATTCTCAAATATAACTTCAAAATAACTGAGCAATAATAGTGATTGCTTCAGTGATTGGATTCATTTACGTTGGGCGCCAAAACTTTGACAACCAAAGCCTTCGGTGGTGCTGGCAGCGTATTTATATCTGGTATAATTTCATTATAAATGAAATCATTATCCTTTTTAGCTTCAGTCAAATTTTTTTCAGCTTTCGCTAAATACTCCTCTAAATACAAGACTTTTTCTGTTTTCGATCCTGACACTTTAAACAATTCAACGGCCTTTTGCAGCTTAGCGATTTC
Organism: Uranotaenia lowii; assembly: GCF_029784155.1. NCBI lineage: Eukaryota > Metazoa > Arthropoda > Insecta > Diptera > Culicidae > Uranotaenia > Uranotaenia lowii. The sequence goes on along the minus strand of NC_073692.1, from coordinate 238,170,340 downwards.
TTCGCCGATAGCTTTGTTAGACTTTGATACTAAGCTATGGTAATACATAGTAAGTCCGTTTAGACCGGCTTGTTTGGCTGCAATGATTGGAATCCAATCTTTATCCCAAAGGTTGCGTACTGATTCCTTTTGAATTAATCTCAAAACGTCTGCGTACAAACTTTCGCATTGACAGCATAGCTTAGCAATCACCAAATCTTTCATATTATCTTTGATAGCCTTTAGTACAAATACTTCCTGGGATTGCGCCAACATGATGCTTCCGAGGGCTGCTAGAGTATCAGGATTCATATCGCTCGTCGGAGTTTGAGCGATAGCTGCTGGTACCATATTTTTCAGGAACTCGAAAGCCCCAGCGCTTTGTTGAAAAAGCTTAGCTGCAAGTTTTAAGCCTTCATCGCTCTGAAAGTTTTGTGTTGAAGCAATAGCGCTTTGCAGTGCTGCGATGTTGAACATCACGCATACTTTTTCGTACGCCATCGAAGAGATTGTCATACTGGTACGACCGCCGAAAATTGATCCTTTATCGAAAGCATCTTTCCACTTGAATGGTATTTGAAGATCCTGAACTACAATTTTTGTTTCCAATGCGCTCAACTGGTCATAATATCTTCTGATTTCGACAGCAGCAGCGGGCATCGTGGTGATATTCGCGTTACCAGAATTCACGTGAGCGCGGCACCTCCTCCGAGCGTCGCTATTTCTTCGCACACTGCCCTGGCTCTCTCTTCCTCCGCGTTGCTTGCACAATCGAATCTCGATTCCACCGCTACCGACGGTTCCTCTGACCTCACGCACGATCGGAACAGTTCCCTTGCGAGGTCAAGCTCTCTCTCTTCTGTTGATCATTGCCGACCCCTTTCCGGAAAACACGCTCAGGAAGAACATTCGACGTGATTTTGGCCGAGTGCTTCGCTTTCCGGGAGCTAAAATTCCCTCTGCTCTCGAGGAATCGGTGCTCTGCAATGGGGCTTATTCGGGAAATAAAAATGGCGCACACGAGGTGAGGATTCTTCCCTATTCCCACAAAACGTGTTTCACTGTTTCGTCCCCGAAACGGATCGCAGGCTCACTTTCGATGCTCAATTGAGCGGGTCACACCGGGCTTAGCACGAGTGAACTGCCGTTTTTCCGATTTTCCCGGCCAAAAGACGTAAAAATCGACGGAAAATCTACAACGCCGGCACTTTTCTTCCCGCACCAGTAAAAGCTGGATTCAGCCGCGTCGCGTCGGCACACCTTCCACCGTCGAGATCAGAAACAGCACCGCAAGCCGTTTTTCTGCCGCGTGGCCTCCTTTCCTTTTTTTGACGTTTTCCCTCGGTTGTCATTCATACACGCTCGAACGCATTTCATTAATTTAGGGTGCTTAAGCCATATCATACTCAATTTTGATAAACACGTTACACAACACTACCACAAGAGAGAAGTTTCTTGTGAGCTGAGCGAAGCAAGCTCACAAGAAACTCAAACATCTGTTCAAACCAGGAACGACATAGAGACTATTCAGATCAAGATGTTTATCCTCAAGTATATCTTGAGCGGTACGATGAAGCTAAACTTCAACAAAACTAATACACATGAGCCCACAGCTCACCAGATCGGTTGATCCTTAACGTCCACGAAGCCACAAATACATAACGACAATCCATGTTGCCAGAAGTGATCAGTAAACCAGCCAAGCTGGCGAAGTCGTCTCTATGTCGCCCTAACCACTCTACTACCAAACAGTCTTGTGGTAAACATTCATACGAAATCTAATTTTGGTTCAATTGACTAACCAAGAGATCTCACAAAAGGAACTGCAAGATACAAAAAGAACAGATTATTAGCTCAATAATATGGAGGCATGTCTATGTCGGTATTCCTCGGGAAAGGGTGGATTTAGCACCCAAATTGTCATGAGTCCAGATGGAAGTTTTACCGCGCTTCCAATTCGCGTTGCTTTTGAAGGGAAGTGTCATGACAACCCCCTACAACCGAAGACTATCCTCAAAACCCCATGCCTCAAATTTTAATTCACTACCATAGAAATACTAATCAATACTATGCTCCTTGACATTATGCGCTAATTCTAGACTAAGATAGATCAACATAAGATTATGCTGAAGTTGTTTAATTGTCGATAGCTGTATTGTTTCTTAACATTTTAATCGTTCTCGTTTATGGTGCTTGTGCTAAGTCGTGGACGAGGTTTTTTGACTGCTCTGTGTCCTCTAGTCTTACGTGCTGCACAGTTTGTTGTTGCTGCAAGCTTGTTGGTTGCTGCGATGGTCCTGCATAGCTCGGTAAACGAATGGATGAGTGCGTCATGTTCGAAGTTTCACAGCCTACACTGAAGTCGATATGGCGGTAGCGGCCGTCATGAAGTCTACCCCTCACAACTTGCAGTGCAGTGCTGACTTCGTTGGAGTGTCATTTTCGGGAAGTATTTGCGTCGTTTTCTCCTTGACTGATGGCTTTTCTTTGTCGGTCTTTTTCCTGGAAGAGCAAAGTGAAGCGTTCTTGAACGTATTCGGGTGTTGTCGAGTTTGGTGTGTCGTTGCATCAGGTATCAGTCGCCTTCGGGAGTTGTCGCATTCAGGTGTTGTCGTATTCGGGATTTGTCGCATTCGGATACTGCTGTCATAATCGAACGTGACTGGGGCGTTCCGTCCTATTCGGGGTTTGATACCTGCGTTTGCTGGCTGCCTGTATACTTCAGTGAGGAGTATTCTCCGTAGTTTCTATTCGACGTCTTGCTGCCTCGTGCCGTTGGTGGTGTCAAGGGTTTTCACTTTTTACTAGGACTGCGGAGCTTCTTCACGATTGTGCTTGGCATTCCAGCAATGATTGTTTCTCCGATGAGTGTGAGAGGCGAGGTTTCTAGAGTGAGATGTTGGTCCGTCAGCCATCATCATTTCGTGTTTGGGTGGCGTTTACTGCTCGTGGTCTACAACATGAAGTCTGCTTACATAGCTTGAATGTGTTCCTATCGGTCGTTTTTGTGGTTTTTGGTGTCCTGACAATCGTTTCAATTGCAGCGACATGGTATGCAGCGCCTGGCTACGGTGACTCACCAGTGCTACTATCCCCAGCGCGATTACGCTGCTTGTGAATGACAGGATTGCTTTCAGGACACTGAGTGGCGGCAATCCCACGCAAGGTTGCCGGCCCTCCCCAAATTCTGACGAACTGCATGGCGGAGTTCTCAGAGTCTGTACAGCTGACGCTGGTCCCACGCAAGGCCGTTGTCTCCTTCATGAACGCCTACTTCTTCGTATTCGTCGGTGTACTAGCGACGAGTTCCGTTGAGTTATTCGGATGGAAGAATTTCTGCCTAATTTCTCCGATTTGTTGGGGCGAGGTTTCAAAATGATGTTGGTCCTTCAGCCTTCTCCATTTCGTGTTTTCTGCTCAAGTTGAGTTTGTGGTTAGCGTTGCTGCTTACATAGCTTTCAAAATGGAAGCTTAGTCGGCCTTGATGTCTTTGGCGTGATAGCGACCTTGCTTTCCGCTGATGACATCTTCCAAAAGATACAGATTGGCGCCGATAATCTGCTTGATCAACGCCGGAACAAACTTCGGATTCAGCTTTTGATTTATGTGATCGACCTTCGATGATAACGTGAACGATCTTCGCCAAACTACATCTCCGACCTGGAAATTCACCGATCGCTTTCTCAGATCGTAACGCTGCTTCGACTTGTCGTAATTGCTCCGAATCTTCTTCACCACGAACTGCTGGATACGGTTGATAGTAGAAATGCGTAGATCCTGGGCCACCTTCGGATCGTCGGAGGTGTTGAGGTGTTGCTGATCATACAAGTCCGTGTAGAGAATGAGTTCACGACCGAAGTTTGCCATGTGCGGGCTCACACCGGTAACGTCATGTCTTGCGCTGTTGATCGCGGCTAGGATCGCTGGTAGATTCTCGTCCCAAGCACGATGATCCTCCTCCAGAAGCGAACGGATACAGGTTATCAATACTCTATTGACCCTTTCTGCATTGTTGACCATCGGGCAATAGAAAGCGGTCTGCATGTGGGATATTTTGTGCTTGGCTAATAGTGCTTTGAACGATGCCGACAAGAACTGCTTCCCATTGTCTGATAAAACGATCCGAGGTCTGGAAAACTTCAGGAAGATCTGCTGCTCCAAAAACTCGACCATTTTCGCTGCATCTGCCGATCGCATCGGATGCGCAATCACATACTTCGTCACCCAATCAACGACTACCAGCATCACCGTGTTGCCAGCTTTGGAACGAGTGAACGGGCCTACAAAGTCCACTGAAATGAGTTCCCAAGGAAGTTTCGCTGGTTTCATGGCTCCCATACTCGGCATCAACGTTGTGGTTGGTGATTTGCACGCCTTGCAAGTGTCGCAACCCTTTACGTATTTCGCTACATCTTGAATCATCTTCGGCCAGTAGAAGTGAGCTTGAACCTTCGACCAAGTCTTCCGGAACCCTAGGTGTGCTGCAGAAGCCGAATCGTGGAATTTCTGGATGACCTCAGCTCTCTTTTCTGTTGGCACCACCTTCTTCCAACGGTGTGTCGTTGCTCCAACCTCATCCTTGACTAGGCAATTCTTGAAGAGTTCGCCATTAACTAGCCGGAAATCTGGGAACTTTCCTCCTTCCTTCTCGACGCGTTCAACCAATTTTGTGTACCAGGTGTCCTGAACTGTAGAAACTGTGAACACCGTGGCAGTGGCGATCCTTGAAAGGGCATCTGGAACAACGTTGATGGATCCTTTCCGGTACTTGATTTCAAAGTCGAAGGCATTCAGGCGTAACAACCAGCGGCTCATCAACGCCGTCGGGTTCTTCATCTGCTTCAGGTAGCTTAGAGCGGCGTGATCGCAGAAGACGACGAAGCGAACGCCCTCCACGTATCCTCTAAACTTCTCAATCGCCCGAATTACCGCAAGGCACTCTCTCTCGGTGACTGAGTACTTTCTTTCAGACGACGATAGTTTCTGCGAGAAATAGCAGACTGGATGTTCTTGACCTTCCCACTCCTGCGTCAGCACTGCGCCTATCGCTACGTCGCTGGCGTCACACGCGATGGAGAATGGTTTAGCGTAGTCTGGCATGGCAAGTACAGGTGCCGAAACTAGTGCTGACTTCAACTTAAGGAATGCGTCCTCCGCCTTCTCCGACCACTGAAACTTAGTTTTCGCCTTCGTCAGCTCGGTTAGTGGAGTAGCGATCTTGGAGAAATCTCCGATGAATCTGCGGTACCAGTTGCACAGTCCCAGGAACCTCTGGACTTCCTTGCGTGACGTTGGTATCGGGAACTGCACAATGCACTTGATTTTGTCGTCGTCAACGTTCCAACCCTTTTCGTTGAGTACGTACCCAAGATACTTCATCTCCGCTCTACAAAAAAACTTTGATTTTTCCTTCGATATCGTCAGCTTAGCACGTCGCAGTCTGGCAGCGACTTCTTCCAGCGTCGTAATGTGCTCGTCAAATGAGCGCGAACAAATGATGATGTCATCCAGATAGTGGAACACCTGTGGCTCTAGATCCGCAAACAAGTATGTCATCAACCTAGCTAACGCTTGGCTAGCTGTACAAAGTCCGAAGGGAACTACCTTGAACTGGAAGTGTCCACGTTGCGGCACGGTGAACGCTGTAAACGGCCTAGAGTTCTCTTCCAGCGGCAGCTGCCAAAACGCGTCCTTGAGGTCTATCGAAGAAATGTATGTACATCCACTCAAGTTGTTTACGATCGCTGAGATTTGTGGAATTGGGTAGCCTTCATTCGTCATGATGCTGTTCAAATGCCTTGCGTCTAGGCAAACACGATAACTACCGTTCTTCTTTTTTACAGCTACTAACGGGTTATTCCAGGGTGAGAAACGAGCCTCCTCGATGACATCCAGCTGTATCATTCGATCCACCTCTTTATTCACCTCTTCAAGTACATACTTCGACATTTGATAAAACCGCTGTTTCCTAGGCTTGGCTTCACCGATGTCAATCCGATGGCTGTACATGTCGGTTCTTCCCAGCTTTCCGTCTTCGGCTACAGGAAACAGTTGAATCGTCTTCGCTAGGATCTCCTGCTGCTGCTGGCTAAGTGGCTTCATTCTCTCCGACTCGTCGACCTGTTCGGCGATGTCAGCTTTAATGGTGCTACAAATGGCTTGCACCCCGAAGGTATTCCAGAAATTCATCCCGAGGATGAGACAATCTGGTAACGAAGGAAGAAGAATCACTGGAACCGTCTCGTTCTTTCCGTTGTATGCTATCGGAAGCCTAACGAAGGATTCACAACGATGCTGTGTACCATCAGCTGTCTGGATACCTCCCACCAAAGCTGTTTTGCGAAGTCCCAACCGGTTGACTACTTCCACCAAACGACCACCGAGAAGCGAACAATTTGCGCCGCTGTCCAATAACCCAGTCATCTGCTCGCCTAAAACGTCTACAACGGCGTGCGGTCTGTTGTCGTTTTCTAAATTGATGATAAGCGTGTTGATTTGACGAAATTCTGGAATGCTTGAGGGATTGTCTACATAGTGCGAGGATTCTGCTCCCTCTGTGGTTGAGTCCCCGCCTGCGCGTTTCCCGATCGGTGTTGACAAGACGGACAACTTCGGAGTGAATAGCCCTTCTGCCCACAGCGATAACAAAATAGAATGGCTTGAGGCTTTCTGCAATCCGTAAAGCGGTGACCAGCTTCGTCGCAGTTCCAGCATACGTTGTCTGCCTGACGTTGCCTGTTTGCGTCCCTGACTTCTCTTGGTTGCTGCGGCTGAACGTTGCTCTGGATCTGGTTCTGCGATCTCGCTGCTCCTTCGTTGCGATCAAACCTCATGCGTAAGGCGTCGACCTGTTGTATCAGCATCTCGATTTTGCTATCCGCGCTGTCGCCTCGCTCCTCCGATACGGTTGCTTCACCTTCCATTTGCACTGTTTCCAGCTTCGCCCGTTGCACTGCATTCGCCTCCATCACGTTGACACGACTGAAGCGTTGGTTCTGAATCGCCGTCCTGTGTTGACGCGTTGGTGCCGGAGTTGCTAACGTTGGTTCTATCAGCGCGCTGTGAGGCACTGTCATGCGCCGCATGTTCTGCTGAAGTCTGTTGAAGTCGTCGAATTCTTTGCACGCCTCCACTAGCTGATAGACTGTTCGAGTGTGCTGCGCGGCGGCAATAGCTGCGTATGTAGAGTTGACGTTCTTTTTTATTATGAACAGTTTCTCTTCCTCCGCCATCGGCGGCTGAACGTGGCTGAAAAGCATGTCGATGTCTTGGTAGAAGTTGCTGAACGGCTCATCTTCTCCTTGAAGACGGTGATAAGCTTCTACCCGAACGACGTACGAATAGTTGCTCGGCAGGAAGTGCTTCCGGATCTCTGCTTTGAATGCTGACCAAGTCCGAATACTCCCACGACGGAAGGCGCTGACGTACCATCGCAGAGCATCGCCCTTTAGGAAATGCTTGATGTTCTTTAAGATCAGCTCTCCTGGAATGTCTTCCGAATTCGCGAAGGTTTCGACTTGAAGCAGGAATGTGTTGAGAGAAACTCCATCCGTTTCACCTTCGTACTGTAGCCGCCAGTTGTGAATTGCTTCCGTTCTTCGATCCTCGCCAAAAGCAAAATTGTTTTCTGGAGTTGTGTGTTGTCTGCCGTAGCCTTGTCGCCACAAATCAGCCAAAATTTCTTCCCGCAAACGGTCGTATTCAGCTCGAGCGTTGTCTTCACCCGCATCGAATCTTGGAACCCGGTAAGGTGGTGGTGGAGTATCACCGACACCAAAACCTAATGTGGCTTTAGTGTGCGGCTGCCTCGATCGTTGTGAGTCCCGCGGTTCCCAAGGATTCCAGTCAGCAATGTCGATGTGTTGCTGCCAAGGATTTGAACTAGCTGCTGCTGTACTGCGTCCCCTGATGTTCATTCCCGATGCTCTAGCTGTAGCTGAATCGTGCAAGTTTCGGCTGGCTTGGCCCGGAAATGCTGCTGCAGAACGATGCGAAGCGTTGAAGGACGAGCTGTTGCACGGTTCGTTCCCGTTTTCGTCGAAACCTCGAAAAGCATCTGACGAATTAGCTTGTGAAGTCGTCCTCGGTATCGCTCCGGTGCTCCTGGCTGACCTTCCTCCTTCGTTCGCTGTTGCTTGAGCTGCTGCTACTTTCTCAGCTTCTTCCCTGACATCTGGTGGACCACTCATATTAGATGCACTATTCGCGTTGACAGATTTAGTAGCACGTTTGTTTTTTCTCCCGAGCGCGTCGTCAACATCTTCGAGCGTGAATTGTACGAGAAGAGACAGCGTTGAAAAAGTATCCGACAATTTACTAGGAGCTTCAATTATGTCTAGTCTATTTCGGTAGTGAATCAAGCGAGAACGAGTTTGGCGAATAAAGTCCAAATCGCTTCTCTTAAATGCGTTTTCAATTTCAGGTAAAAGTTCGCGCATTGCGCCTTGGCATATACTAATATTTTGCTCAACGTCCATGACGTGAGACGAATCTTCATAAAATCTACCTCTAATTTCATCTTCTTGCATCAATGCACGTAATCGAACTGCTCTTGCACGGCGATTGATAGAAGTGAGCCGTGGAATGTGCCTCAGAGCCAATTCATAGTTGATCTCTTCCTCCGTTAAACAAGAAGGATCCATAGTGTTGTTTAAATGAGCTGATAACTTATGGTAGTGGTAACTAATTATAGCGTGCGACAAAATCTCAAAAGTCACACAAATTAAGCAAAACGCCACGAAACTGTATCAACAAAAAAAAAACTTCAAAAATTCCCGAACTAATCTTCAAAGTAACTGAAACATTTAATATGAATGGTTCAGTGATAGGTTACATTTACGTTGGGCGCCAATGTAGCGAGTGAGACCCTCGAATTATAAGTGGCGCAATTTGTGGCCCAGAAGAAGAAAAGGCTTAAACTTCCGGCCTAATGCCAAGCACCCTAGAGGATAAATGCGCGTGTGACTCACCTTCCAACTCCGGCAGCAGCGCTGGCAGCGCGGTGATAGGGGCACTGCGAAATACCTCTTCCTTCCCACTGCAGGTTTTCGCGGAGGATGCGGCTCTTTTTCCTGCGATTTCGTCCCTCTGCTTCTTGGCGAGACTACCTGGGATGGGAACCAATTTCCCAGGAGCAGACGATAATCATCTCCAAGTCGTCCATTCAGGCGAACAAAATCTGCACTTCTGCTGACGACGAACGATGATGGTTCTTCTTCGATTCTGCCGTCCTCGCTCGGGAGGAGCTCTAGATTTTTCTTCACCACAATCTCAACACGAATTACGAGTCCATCCTTTTCCGCGAGCTGTACCGGACCCTGGCTCCAAAAACCACACTGCCCCGTTTTTTCCCGAAGGTAATTTCCCGGATTTTAATCCACCGTAGCAGGGAACACAATCGAGTCTTGAAGAATCGACACTCGAAAACGATATTTTTCACTGAGCGCACACACACCCGACGACCCTCGCGGTTAAGTTGGTTGGACGTGAAAAATTTTTTTTTGCTTGAGCTGCTAATTTTGCCTCAATAGGAACGGAACTGGTTCCTTTTTTTTTCTGCCGCGTGGCCTCCTTTTTTCTTTCTTTTTTCTCTTTCTTGACGTTTTCTCCTCGGTTGTCATTTATACACGCTCAAAAGCATTTCATTAATTTAGGGTGCTTAAGCCATATCATACTCAATTTTGATGAAGACGTTACAAGCCAACGTCCCGGTGTGCCATTACCTCAGCTAGACTGCCAAGCGATAATCGCTAAAATGCGAGGTATTGAAAAATATTCATTGTAAGTTATTATCCTCTCAAAGATTTCACCTTGTAACGCGCCCACCTTAGCTAATGAGTCCGCCTTCTTATTGCCTTGAATAAAACAATCAGACGGGATCCAAGCTAAGGTAATCCTATACGAATTTTCGATCAGAGCGCCCAATATCCCTGAAATTTCCAGCAAGAAATGGGAAGAGCGCTTCATCAGTTTCATCGATCGAATCGCCTCAACGGAGCTGAGACTATCCGAATAAATGAAATAGTGGTCTACGGGCAGTGTGCGAATGTGCTCCAAGGTACAATAAAGATAGCAGATGACCTATAAAATGCTTTGAACAGAAAACCTCTGAAAAAGACATCATTTTTCAATTCCCATATTTGCAGTGTATTTTGGCGTATTAAAATTATTTTAAAAGTTTTGAAATTATGAAACTATGAATTATGAAAACTATTAATTACGTAAAAATATTCTTACGTATCTGCACAAACCACCCTACGTAGCAGTGCGGGCGATTCCTTCAGTCTGCTACAGGACGGCAGATTTCGAGAGCACGACTGGGAGAGCCATGAATTTTGTTCGATTTGAGCTCTCCCGGGGGGTTGTGCTTGCTTGTTACAAACCGTTTGAAAATTTTGTCGAATTTCGACATGTTTTAGTAAATTCGGAAAACGTTGCTACAAATTTTTGAAAAACCACATAAAAATCATATCAATCGATTGTAAAAATTAAAATCTATCATTGGGTATATAAAAAGAGGGCAGGTTTGATGAAAAGTTATAAGAAATCACGATAACAAAATGAGTAATGTGCGCATCAAACAGCCGGGTTCGAAAACTAAGATTTTTTTCTTGTTTTCAATCTCGTATTACGAATAACAGTAATATTTGAGATACTATGAGTATTCAGTGAAAATGATGATCATGTTATAAAAATTAAACTAAAATTTGAATTTTGGAAATCGGTTCAATAAGGAATGAGATACAACGCTGCAAAGCAAAAGCTTAAAAATTTAAGCTCGGAGCAGAATCCAGACGTTCGGATAACTTACATCAACTGAAATTTTATAGATTCAGAAACTAGAAGAAAATTTCCTAACTAATATATGTAAAATCGTGAAAATCTGTTAACCCGTGTTTGCGTGTAACTTTTTTTTCGGCATGCCAGTTGGGGCACTTCCGGTGGTCACCGGAAGTTGCTTTTTCTACAGAACATGTATCTCGTGGTTTTAGCATAGAGAACAGACGTAAAAGCTCGAACGAAAAGTCTTCGAAAAAGTGTGTAAAATTTAAAATTCTGACATCAAAAAAATACGTTGAAAATTGACTTGAAACAGTGCTCGGCTATATCCAGTTAATTTGGAACATTCTTGACGATCAGTCTAACCCATCAGAACTGGTTCAAGACATCTCAAAGTGGGTTACTTTCAATAAAGTTTTTTTCATCCCATTGTTCAAAATTTAGTACTTCTAGCTTGAACAAAATAGCGAATAACTTTTAAGATATTTTTCCATTATGCATCGTGACGAAAGTGTTACGAAACTTTAACTGCGATTTTCTTAAACATGCAAAACAGTTCATATGACCTGTTCAAAATTGACCAAAATTTCGTTTTTTTTCTAAGTATGGTTATGACAGTTCTGGTGGCCCAGCCAAAAAACAAAAAACGGTCGAAAACAGTCGTTGGAAATTTTACACAAGTTTCGTGGGCTAGCTTGTACGTCTGTTCTCTGTGGTTTTAGTAATATGTTCCAAATTTCATATTTTTCCGATTTTTTTTTTGAGTTATGACGAATCAAAAATTCGCTTTGTGTCATATTAACCCGAACGGCGTGGAAAGGTTAATTAATTTGATAAAAAAAATTATGATAAAATTCAAATTATAATAATGTTGAATAAGCAATAGAATAAACCAAGGAAAAAAGAAAGGAGAGGTGAAAAAATAAAATGAAGAAGCAAAACAATTTATTGGAAAAAATACTTATTTGGCACACCGTGCCTTCAGCCAAACCAAAACGTGTTTCTTTATTCGGCTTTGTTTGCGGGCGGCTATACCAAGCAGCAAAACCTACTGGCTTGATCCGGTTCGGAAGATGGCGACTAGGACACACGATATCGAAAAAACAACTCTCGATTATCCCATCCAATATCCGTTAACGGGACTCAAAACCGAATTTATCGGATGACTGATGGTTACACATCAACACATCCGAAAGCACCATAGGCAAATAAAAAACTCCTCACCTTTTCTATAAGAATTTAGGAGTTCACTCGTCTCTCTTCATGGGGACGGTCGTGTGAATCGTTGCTCTTCAACCGCGGGAACAATAAAACCGATTTTTAGCTTTGATTTTCAAGCACCCGTTGCGCCATGACTGGCGAAAGCCGATCCTCAACGTCAAGTGATCCACGAATGCAATCGGATGACGGGAATCAACATCCGGAAGAAGACCAACAGGAAGAAGTACCCGAAGAAATTGTAAACCGTATCCGAAGCTACCCAACCTCAGCTAAGGGGCCATTCTCAGTGTTTGTCAGCCAAATTTTTTTTAAATGATTTATTGTCTAGGTTCACATAGTAGATAAGTGAAATTTGTAACTATCTACATCCCGGTCGGTTTTTGGTGTTTCTGTAATATAACAAATCATAGCAGCGAACTGTTGAAGAAAAAGTTTTCTAGTATTTCTTCGGCAACTTCGTAAGTTAGGCAATATTCAGTCCCTTTTTGAAGACTCAAGGTCCTTCTATCGACGCTAGAGAATAGGTTCCTCTGGTAATTTCATATTAACCTGGTGTCGCAACAGCCGAATATGAAGTGCTCCAAGTCATCAGTATTTCCAGGACATAGGTCGCAATAAGGATCTGCTCTCATATTTCTCCTGAATAAAAGATCGTTGTTTCCTATTTTGTTATGAACAACCAAGAACCACGCAGACCGTTGAAGATATGATAAATATTTTAAGTGGATGTTCTTGAAGATCGTTTTCCATTCTCGTTGTGGATCAAATTGATAAGCTCAGAAACGTGCTCCTTGTAGCCAGGGAGCTTCATGAAACCTACGAAACCCTTCTTGAAACAAAACAAGTGAACTTTAGCAAACTGTTATAAAGCAGGCTGGCCTTGATCTCGCAACAATGGTACTTCAAGGCAAAAGAGTTTTTAAAGATCCCAGAATTGCCAATGTAAATGTTCTCGGATGCCACCAGCTAATCGAGTCACGGTACAGCGATGGGCGAAAAGTTTACGTGCCGTCGTTCTCAACGCGAGTTACCTTCGCTGGTACTATCTTGCCAGACTTCCTAGAGGTAGGAATAAGCACCCAGTGCACATGTACACTCCTAAGCCCCTGGTTTGCAAAAAATGCCAAAAATATGGACACACAATTGGCAATTCAATTCACAACTTTTGTGGTAATAAAGCTAAGTGTAAAAAATGCGGTTTACCACACGAGGCTTCTAGCTGCCCTTCCCAAATAGATGCTTGCCTACATTGTAAAGGTACGCACTCATCTATTCGAGAATGTCCGGAATATAAAAAACGGGCACAAGCATCGAAAGCAAATCGCATCCGACGATCGAACATCAGCTACGCAGAAGTTATTCGCCCATCTTTGTCAGATCTCCAGGGACCTAATCGATTTGCTGTTCTGATCGATGCCAATGACGACGAAGAAACACCTAATAGGAATAACGCCCCACAGTCGAACACGCATCGAATGCGACCAAAATCATCTTCTCTTCCTGTAAGTATTGCTACGAAGCGGACTAGGAAGAGCAATAATTGGCTGACGATCGTCGAATCTACAGCCAATCAGAAAAACTTTGTTCAACCACAAAACTCAAGCAGCACATTACCTACCAGAGTACCAGTTCCAAAGCCTACGCCCAAACCAAAGCCGTCGATGTCGCCGCTCAATAACCACGAAAAGATGGTTACGGACCTCATAGTTCTACAGAACTTTGAGTACTTTCCCTACACTCAGAGGAAATCTTATTATAAATTTCATAAGATACATCTTATGAACCACTTTTTTGCGTCCAAACTAATTTTTCATAAGAGTCTTATGAAATTCTTTCAATTTTCATACGATGTTCTTATGAAAAATAGAAGAAACGGCATTGTGAAAAAATGATGAACACATTCATTCATAGCATCAGTTTTTTTTTCATCATCTAACAGTACGAAGCAATCGACAGTTCATAGTTATTATAGTTTTCCTTCAATGTTAAATGTTATAGTTATCTCCGGAATGGTAAGTTCGATTTGCTGTTTTTGGTGTGAACGTTGAATATATTAGTAAACTAAAATACATTATTTGTTTACTTTTCAGCAAGCTGATCGGCAAAAAACGAAAGGTCGAAGATTAAGATGCGGCAAAAAAAACCTTGATGGAGCCGTCTGTTGATGCGCTGCTGATGGTGACAATGAAGGATTTAATTTTAAACGAATTTGGAAAACAATAAAGTGAATGTTTTCAGCGTGAAATATCGAGAATTTTTCTTATTAGAAAGTGATTTACTGTTTCCATAAGAATCTCTTATGAAAAGCAACAACCTCTCATTGAAGTATGCGTTCATCTTCAGAATTCATTCGCGTCATAAGACAATCTTATGAATTTCATTAATTTTTCTTATGGCGCCAATTCATAAGAGAATCTTATGGCATACATAATAGTATTTTTCTGAGTGTAGTATTCAGTTTAGACGAACAATGGACAGAAATGCTGCTGCAATTGAAACCCGTTTGGTGTGCAATCCTTCCTAAGCTTATCGAAACCCGGCCACTCTTGGTAAACTTGTTGCCAAAAGTATGAAATGTATTTTTTTGTTTTAGTTCTAAGTGATACGCGGCGCTTTATGGTTTATGGCCGAGTGTGCCTTTTATAAAATAAGTTGGTGTTAATTAAAAAAAAACTATAAGAATTTCACAACTTTTCGCGATGCACTTACGTTAGCAAAATGACACATGACCGTCTGTTGCGAGAGATGCGAAACGAATGATGAATTTAGGCATAGAAAAATTCTGCATATTGATAGTTTTGGAGGAAACACCATAAAATGGTTATTCTATAACGTGTTTGGAAAACAGCAAGGTTCTTATACTGTATTTGTTTTCTCCACTCGTGGAGTGTTCCACCGTACCCGATAAAAACAAACACAAATCGTCGCCAGTGTATTGCTATCTCACTCACTCACACGCTCTCTCGCAACACTGGCAAAATTATCGGTGGGCCACCGTCCGTAAGCAGAACTCCGACAGGTCAAAACCAGTGCAACACCGTCCGAATAAACAAACAGTTTGACAGCACCTAGTGGTGCACCAGTGCAACACTAGTGCAACACTAGTGCAACACTCGGCATAAACAAATACGGTATTAGATACACTAGGTTCTCCGACTATCACAGTAAGTAGGCGAGGAGTGAGCGGGGCTCTCAATGAGTTTGTTTATTTTTTGCTCAGCTTTTCTGTGGTTTGTTGGTAAACAAACTTCATGAGTTCCGCATAGTTGCATAGCCTACATAGCCAAAATGGCTGAATCGGGAATTCGTTATTCGGGAACACCTCCTGAATATATACCCACAGATCCTAATCGGGTAGTGACTCGATTCACACGGCGATTTCTTTGTCTCGAGTGATCGATTAATATCTGGTGGTTTTTCTAGAAGAAGGTTAACAGTTTTTGTGGAAACCGATACATCAACGATCGCGTTTCGACAATTAACATAAACATTATTTAAATACTGCTGAATTGCCCGATAATCAACGGTTCTAGTTTCGAGTTTATATTTTGTTGGACGACATATTGTCGCTATTGTTCTTTATCCACGCCGTGAGTGACCACAACTCAATTGTTCTGAAGAGCACAATTCCTACCCGCAATGGCGGGATCAAACGAGATACGAGCTAAAGAGCCTCCGGACATAGGTCAAAGTACTCTTCCTGTCTTCATGAGGAATAAGAACTACGATGGTATTATGCGTATTTTTCAACTCAGGATGAAGCCAAAAACCGACAACGATAACACAACACGCCCTCCGCTCCCTCAGAACCCTTTTCTGATTGGGCACTCCGTTGGAAAGGCTATTGGGCAAGAGAATGTCAAATACGTCGAAGCAGTCAAGGAAGCGAGTGGCGCTAGATATGTGCTACGTACCTACTCACCTATAATAGCAGAGTCCCTTCTTCAAATGACACAATTAAGTGATCAAACATGCATCGAAGTTGTTCCACATCCCACGTTGAACATTGTGCAAGGTATTATATACGACCCCGATACCATGTCAATGAACGAAAAAGATATTGAAGAGGAACTGAAATCGCAGGGAGTAAGCGCTGTCCGTAGAATTAAAAAGAAAGATAAGAACGGAAAACTTCAAAACACCCCACTTCTTGTTATCTCTTTTTGCGCTACTACTTTACCCCAGTACGTGAGATTCGGCCTTTTACGCATCAGCGTGCGACCGTATTACCCTTCGCCACTCGTTTGCCGCAGCTGCGCAACTTACGGGCATACGAGTAAGAACTGCACCAGCAAAGGCATCTGTTCTACTTGTTTTAGAGAGCACCAAGAAAACGAAAATGAAACATGTGAAGCCGTTATTTTTTGCAAGCATTGCAAACAGGAGGGTCACTCACCGATCAGCCGCGACTGTCCCTTCTTTCAAAAGGAAGAAGCGGTGATCCGCCTGAAAGTAAATAAGGGAGTTACGTATCATGAAGCAAGGATGGAAATAAACCAAACGTGGAAACGAGATACCTTCGCTAGTGTAGTCCAAGAGCGACTGAAACAATCTGAGAGTGATAAGGACAAGACTATCGTTGAGCTTCGCACAGAGCTTATGAAACTGCGGAACGAAATAGAAGCCTTGAGAAAAACCACTCATATCAAAGATCACCCACAACCTTCCCCTACACAGAAGGAACGACTGTCCAGGAAAGATACACCTAGACAAAAACTACTAACATCCAACAACCAACAACCTCACTTTCAACACACTCAGTTGCCCAGTCAATTACCGCAAAGTAGCCAAACAACCATGACCTCCCCTTACGGAACAAGGAGTGTCAGCAGAAAACGTGTTATTGGCAATTCTTCAAAAGCGACGGAAGCGAAATCCAAGAAACTCCAATCGACTCATCCTGAACCACCAGAGACCTACGGCGAGGATACCTCCAACATGTACTGCGATGTCTCATCCGACGACGGAAACTGAAATGGAGAACAACCAGATTTCAACACCGACAAACCATGATGACCTCAGCGCCCGACCCGGATATTCTATGGAACCATCTCTAAACTTAAACAACGCGATGTCATCAAACTCCGGACCCAGTAGACCACTGGGTTCGCCAGGTGACGTACATTATTTTTACAATACGAACAAATCCTCTCGTTTCTTCTTGTTACAGTGGAACATACGGGGGTATTGGCCCAACTACAACGAGCTAGAGAAAATTATTTCCGATAATCCCCCTTCGGTAATCTGCCTACAAGAGATGATGACAGATAAGGTATCAAGATTTCTGAAAAGCTACTACGACTGGTATTTCCTTCACCGCCCTCACCCCAATGGTAAAGGAACGTCTGCCATCGCTGTTTTAAAATCTATTTCACACAGCCCACTGACCATTCCTCAGAGCCGTATCCACGCAGTTGGTGTACGGTTAAAATCGCCCATTAATGCTGATGTTGTATCTATTTA
The DNA here is from genome assembly GCF_029784155.1 of Uranotaenia lowii. NCBI lineage: Eukaryota > Metazoa > Arthropoda > Insecta > Diptera > Culicidae > Uranotaenia > Uranotaenia lowii. Next base: position 238,152,898 of record NC_073692.1, on the reverse strand, counting down.
TGTTGAGCAAATGAAGTACCATGAGCTACAAGAAGAAATTCGACCATTGTTACACAATCTAGCTTCAAACGTTATTCTGGCCGGTGATTTTAATTCGAGACACTTTTCATGGGATAATCAGCAATCTAATAAAAAAGGTGACATTCTTGCCGAATGGGCGGCAAATAATGCATTAATAGCCTTAAATGACGGATCACCTACTCGTATTGACGAACATCGCGGGAGTTCCTCTGCTATTGATGTCACTTTTGTGTCAATCGCACTTGTTCACCGCTTCCAATGGGCTGTAGAAAATGATCCTGTGGGAAGCGATCATATGCCAATAAAAGTTGGTCTTGATTCCCCTATTCCGAAACATCTCACGTTCAAACGATGGCTGCATCAAAATGCTAATTGGGAAACCTTCGAGAAGATTCTGAACAGAAGTATACCTGCTAGAATGACCCTCAACGTTGACGAAATCACTGAAAAAATACTCCAAGCTGCCAAAACTGCCATACCTACAACCAGTCAGAAATGTGGAACCAAAAGTGTTCATTGGTGGAACGACCATGTTAAAATGGCAATAAACGAACGACGAAAAGCTCTTAGGAAAGCCAAAAAGCTACCCGACAATGACCCTCGAAAAATAGAAGCGATGTCCCTTTTCCGACAGAAACGACAACAGGCCAGAAAAGAAATTGATCTTGCAAAACAACAAGCATGGCAAGATTTTGCCAGCAGCTTCAATCCTCAAACTCCAATATCACTGATGTGGAAGAGATTCAACTCGCTATGTGGTAAAAGGTCCAATAAGCCAATTGCGCTTACTGTTGAGGATGATTTTATTGATGACCCAACACAGATTGCAAATAAATTCGCTGACCATTTCGCGAACGCCTCGTCGTCAACTAACTACACTACAATCAATAACCCTGCAGAAGTGTACCGAAACCAAACAGGTAACCAAGCCAACAATCCATCCTCACTTGATCAAGAATTCTCACTGAGTGAACTATTTCGAGCTCTAGATAAATGTCACGGCACATCGGTAGGACCTGACATGATAAATTACTCTATGCTTAATCATTTGCCTCTGCATTGTAAACAATGTTTACTCGACTCATTCAACGATCTTTGGAAGAAGGGAGATTTTCCAGAACAGTGGCGTATTTCAACGATTATCCCGATCCCTAAACCATCAGAAGGACAAAGAAACTTAAATTCATTTCGCCCAATTGCTTTAACGAGTTGTATAGGCAAGCTGTACGAACGAATGATTAATCATCGATTAACTACCCACCTAGAATCTAATAACCTCCTTTCCAGTCGACAGCATGGGTTCCGTTCTGGACGAGGAACTTCAACTTATTTTAGCAATTTGAGGGAGATACTATCGAAGATTGAAGAGGGACATGACCATGGCGAAATTGCAATTCTTGATTTAACGAAAGCGTATGATAGGGTGAAACGATCAACAATCCTAAATGAAGTCATCAAACTGCAACTTGGGAGAAATATGAATGAGTTCATTAATAGCTTTTTATCTGATCGCAAATTTCGAGTGTGTGTTGGTGGTAGTATGTCTGATATGAGATATCAGGAAAACGGAGTTCCTCATGGATCGGTGATAGCTGTCACACTTTTTCTATTGGCCGTTGATCCTATAAAAAATCTGAACCTAAAAGATACATCATTCCTAATCTACGCAGATGATATTGTACTTGTTTGTATGGGTAAAAAAGACTGCAATCATCAGGCGCAAGCTACAAAAAAGCTTAGACGAAGTTTCGAGTTGGGCTAGAAAATCTGGGTTTGAAATTAATGCTCGGAAAACTAAAACGCTTCATTACTGCAAATTGCGAAAACATAAAGGATGGAGAAATTTACCTGAGTTATCCATAAACACAGAAATCATTGACAGAGTTAAATCCGCACGAGTGTTAGGAGTATACATAGATAGCAAAGGAACATTCCGACGACATGTTGAAGAAACAAGAAGGGAAGTTAAAAACCGGCTTAATTTTCTCGCTTCATTATCAAGGTATGGGTGCAGAAAGACATTATCGCAAATAGGCACTGCTGTTGTACTATCAAAATTGTTCTACGGCTTGGAACTCTACAGTATGGGTAACTTTCAACGCTTAGAACCGTGTTATAACGCAATATGGCGCATCGCTTCAGGGGCATTTAAAACATCTCCTGTTATCTCTTTGGTTGTTGAAAACGGTAAACCTGATTTTTTAAGAGCTAGTACAATATATTTAATTTCAAGGGCTATTAAAATTTCCGAAAAAAGAAACCAACGAAATTCAAAAATTCTAGAATGTGCCAATAACATTTTCAACAACTTGACTGCAAAAAATCTTCCCCAAATCCTCCCCGCAGTTCGTGTTGGTCCGAGACCTTGGAACTCCACAACTCCACAAGTCGATTGGAGTATGAAAAAATCTTTCAAAGTCGGACAACCAGCTTTCCAAGCAAGGCAATTGTTCAACACCATTGTAGAAACGAAATATCATCAACATGAAACTCTCTATACTGACGGATCGAAATGCGAGGATAGTGCAGGATATGCAGTGGTTGGAATCGATTGGCATTCGTCAAAACGGGTCCCTCAACAGTTCTCGATATTCTCAGCAGAAGCTGCAGCTCTTTTAGAAGCAACTAAAAGTGCACATTCATCTTCAGAGACGGTGGTCTTTACAGATTCAGCCAGTTGTTTACAAGCTCTAGAAAGTGGTCAATCTCAAAATCCGTACATTCAAAAAATAGAGTTGATCTCAGTACAGAAACCAATTACATACTGTTGGATACCTGGTCATTGTGGGATTAAAGGAAACGAAATGGCGGACATCAGAGCTAACGAGGGTAGGGCAGGTGAATTTCGTTCAATACCAATCCCTGCATCGGATGTAATAAAATGGGCCAAGCACGAACTACTACGAATTTTCCGAACAATGTGGTTTGGATTGAGGAACAACAGTCTAAGGAACGTTAAACAAGACACCGAAGTATGGAAAGATCGAAGTAACCGCCGAGAACAAGTGGTGCTAACCAGATGCCGCATAGGTCATACTAGGATCTCCAAAGAACATCTCTTCGACAAATCAGACAACACATGCCAGACCTGTGATGTCGAGAATTCCATCGAACACATCATCACAAATTGTTCAAAATATGATGAAATTAGGGAACAGTTAGGGCTTTCGAACAACATTAACTTTGTACTGAATAACAATGCTCAAAATGAGGATAAGATTATTAAGTTTTTGAAAAAAATCCAAGTTTATGATCGAATATAAAATGTTAAATAGATTTAAGTTTGCAGGGGAAGAACGACCTTAGACGTTAAATTCTCCTCTAAATAAATAAATTAATAATAATAATATATACCCACCTTGGAAAACAGCTGATCAATTCTAGAGTTTGTTTTGATTAGGTCGTATGAACCAATATAACCAAAATCGAGTTATTCACTGCAGACGGTTGATAAACATGTATTTTATCTTTGGTAAAAAATTGGTTTCATTTTATCATTAAATAATTTTTACACAATAATTTGAATTTAGGACGTATGTTGACTTTTCATTTTTGAGTGCAATTTGGTTTTTGCGTCATTTTGCATTGCAGTGTATTTGCCGCGATGCAAAAGGTCGCTAAAAACAATTCAGCAGGTTGGTTTTTACGACGTATTGCTTCGTCGCAAAAAGTTCTTTGCAAAGTGATGAAAATTCGTGTGAATAAAAAAAGAAACTGTCTCCAGGAGTGATCATAGCTGTGCTAATATAATAAATGGCTCAAAATTGGTGTTGGGTGAGTACTATAAGCTTCACTATTTCTACTGTGTGAATGGTCAGTGTTATTTTCTTCATTACAGAGGCAAACAAAATAATCAAGAGATGGATGCTTTTTCACACTCCTCGAACGATCAGTAGCACCTATGGTAATGGTTGGAAATGTCCGGGTGGACTCCCAATGACCAGCATCACAATGCAGTAATTACAAATTACCATCGATCAAGGATTTACGTGTACTAACTGGATAGGATTATCATTTAAAGCCTTTCTTCAATCAACTTTGAATCAATAAGTGAAGATTTTGGCCAATCATCTCAGTTTATGCACACAAAATTATCTATTGATCAAAAGGACGTTTGCGCCAAAAGAAAAATGCAATATGTCGTAAGTACATCTTCATTGAAAAGAAATGAATTAATGCAAGTTTCAAGGGCATCATCATATTCTGCGTATAGTTTTACATTAAATTTCGCATTTGCAGACGAATTTGATCAGCAGTCATAAAATAAGAATTGAAAAGGTGTTTCGAAAATTTAACATCGATTTTCTCAAAACATACCAAGTGGTTCATACGACCTAATCAAAACAAACTCTAGAATTGTCAATCGATTTCGATTCGTTTCGACCAAATTTCATTGAACACACAGTAGGTCAATCGATTATTTTTCCAATTACTGGAAATGTTAAGTTTCAGTGTAGTTGCTCAATATTCGACAGCTACCTGCTCGCTCGTGGCGTGAGAGAAAATTGAGCAAGAGAGGACTCTTCTCATGCATGCATGCTGACTGCTGGCCGCTGGGCGATGATGCCGCCGCGCGTATCCATTCGCTCTCAGAATTGTCATAAGATTAGTGGATGAAATCACAACGGACGTCGTTCGATGTAGATACGTTTGTAAGTTTTTTATTAAAATCGGAAATGGAAGTGTTGGCCAAGCCTAAGCTTTTAATGAGAACAGAGTGTCCTTCCGGCTGTGTTCCGGTCTATCATTTTTCAGTTCATGGGCCTTTCCATCGGTCATATGGTGTTATGGTTTCTGGTGAGTTTCATTTTTTTCTATTCATATACATATTTAACGACAGAGCTCGTGCTCTGGCATTATAAAATGAGGAGAGCCTATACGTTTTATGGCCTTGTGTCAAACTCCCATCGCATATTAGTAGGCGTTGAGTGCGAAGGAATGTGAACTTTCCGCAGAGTCCTTGTTGGAGTGTGAGAGGAAAAATTACATAAAACATAAAAAATTTGGTACTGCCCCAATAAATGTTGTTCGAACAGATTTGTAGTACGGAATTCCTGTCTTGTAGCCGATTTCTTGAAAGTTCTTGACTTCTGGTTGAATGCAGAATGAAAAGTGTACAAGTTTAATAACCAGTTCAACTGAATTGTTTGGATTTCTGTCGGGTTTAAGAAAAGGCAAAATTACAACATTGTCGTGGTGCTCTCGATCGATAGCTGGCAAAGCAAGCGTTTTTCAGCAACGACTTGATTGGATTGGAGGAAAGTAAAATATTTTTCTGGTTCAACGAAGCCGTGCTTGAAGTAATTTTGCAAGGATTACTAGAGTACTGGGGCACATCTATTTTGGTTAATCTAATTGACCTGAAATATAAAGTGCATCTTGGAAGAAGTGAAGGACATAGTGCTTTAATAGTATTTCCAACTCAGAAGCGATGGTCAATACTCTTTTAAGCTCGAAAATTGAAAAACATTGTAGAAGGTCGCTCCAGATTCATTGACACAAGTCACTAGTGTAAAAAAGCCCATCTACTCCTCGATAATATACATGTTTTACTGAAAGCGTTGAATAAAAAACCTAAACTAGAAAATAACGACGCTTTGATTGTAATAAATGCATACATGCGGCTTTTCTTCTTTCATCTGTTTTACCTAAAATAGTTCCGTCTTAAACCATCCGAGAGGTTTATCTCGGCTAATTGCAAAAGTCACGGACGAGCTTTGATGTGTAGAGAGCGTGTTGATATATAAGCGAAAGAAACATATAACAACGCCACGAAAGCTCGTACCTATTTGGCCGCAGAAAAGAATAAAAAGACTGGTCAATACAACGGAGGTACAGGCCCAATCCTATCTTGAATCCCAAACCCATCCAGAAAGTCTTCACCGATTACAAAATTGGCCCAACCAGCTCCACGTTCAAACACCAATGGATTCTATTTTCCATCCTATCTAAATGTTGTGATGCGATGGTACGGTCTGCTGAATAGGAACATGTTCTATACATCACATACTGCTACTAAATAGCAGACTCTGCTGAGTGCTTGTAATGAAAAGAAGAGTGTAGACATTTTAAGCCAACCCGCTGCTGCCGAAAATCAGTCGAGTGCGGTTAATCCGACTTTGAAGCAATCCGCAAATCGTTGCGATCGAATGGGCTAACACTTTATTTCGTGTGAGTATACATGTATGTTGATAAACACTGACAATATCAAAGCAATAAATCATTGAAATTGTAGCGAAATTTAAAACTTGATCGCAGGTTTAACAAACTAGAGTTTTATTTGTGTAGATTGAATTACTAGATAATGCCTACAACGAACCACACAAAACTAAATTTTATATTTATGCAAATTTCCAAACTATAGATATGTATAGTGGGAACTTGTCTACAACCTTAAGATTTTTAGCATTACCTTCTTTATTATTTTTATTTTATTTTTTTTAATTGATCATAAGGTTTTTAAAACCAGGATGTCATTCATCCCTCTGCATTAACTTCAAAAATATATTTTGGTAAATAGGTATTGGTTAAAGGATATCAATATTCTGATCACAGAACTGTATTAGAACAAAATTAATTAACAACATATTCATGTCTTCAGAGAAATCATTTTATGTTAGTTTTCACTCATTTCCAGAAGTTTTGTCTATGGCCCAACTCTACGAATTACCTCACCAAAACTGTCACCAATGGCACAAAAACGTAGCAAAAATGACTCAAATCACTTACACAGGTCTTGTGAGTTCGGGGTATTGAATATTGAACACTCTATGAACCTTTCTTAAAAGTATTTTTTGACAAACCAGAATGAAACATTTGTTTCGAAATAAAACTAGAAAAAAAATTACCGGACAGCAAAATTTAAAGTTTCTCAGAGGACCAAACTAACTCCAGCGGGTTTTCCCTGTCCGAGGAAAAAAAATAAAAAAAAATGTTTGCGTTTTTGAATCTTTATCTACTACTAACCATTTGAATGTGCTATTAGAGATGAAAAATGAAAGTTTAATTTTGAATATTTTCTAAACCGGGCATAGAAAAAAATGGTACGCGGTCATAGACAAATTTAATATTTCGTTTGAACTTCCGTTTTGTTATTTTATATCTATAATCGAAAGATAAACAACCAATGATGTTGGTTATGTGCAATTCACATTTTACAAGCTGAAAAAACTGACCACAATACAAATGCAAAGTTTGGGCGATCCTTTCAGTACTACTAGGCAAAAGCTTCCGATGTTTATCATTGGTTTACTTTTATAAATTGGATTACCATCTTTCAAACACCAAATCAGGCTGCTGGTTACTTTGTTTCCATGGTGTTAAAACCAGGGGACTGAGATAAACGGAGAATCATCGTTAATGATCACACAAATTTTGCAGTCAATGATTGAATTTGTGGTAATTTGTGGCAATTTGTTAGAGAGAGTAAGAAGGTTTTAGTAAAAATGGGAGAAACTGGTGGTCAGAGAGAAAGAAAATGAGCTTATTGTTGCAAATTGTTGCAATTTGTGAAGCAGTTGTGGAATTTTCATCATTACCATTCCAAATGCAAAGAATTCTCTCTCCACTGCAATCCCTCGGTTAAAACATTATTAGGATCAGGGTGACAAATATCCGTCTCAATCATCGAAAGCCGAACGCAACACAAGCTCAAAGTCGCGCAACCAGGCGGCGGCAACGCTATTCAAACCGTATGGAGCACATCTCTCAGATTTCCCCTTTTTTCCCCTCGTTTTGACAGATTTAAGCTTTTTTCCTCAGATTTAAGCTTTAGGGTGCTTAATCGCTAAGCGCACGGCACCCTCCCAAATAAACGCAATTCAATCAATCAATCAGATTTAAGCTTTCGTCTCCTATGCTATCAAGGCAAAAAAAAGCTTAAATCTGAGGAAAAAAGCTTATAAACGAGATTCACGACCACTTATTTAAAAGATGTTGGTCACACGATACATAGACAAATCGTGTATCGTTGCCGCCATCTGCGCGCAACACTCATTCCTGTCAAAATAAAGCTATGCGGCTTTCAAGCAGATGGCGGCAACGTTACACGATTCGTCTATGTATCGTGTGACCAACATCTTTTAAATAAGTAGTCGTGAATCTCGTTTATAAGCTTTTTTCCTCAGATTTAAGCTTTTTTTTGCCTTGAGAGCATAGGAGACGAAAGCTTAAATCTTAGGAAAAAAGCTTAAATCTGTCAAAACGAGGGGAAAAAAGGGGAAATCTGAGAGATGTGCTCCATACGGTTTGAATAGCGTTGCCGCCGCCTGCTTTCAAGCTCACGTGAAGCTATCTTTGCTGTCAGTCTTTTCTAATCGAACGAATACTAACCCGTTTTTCAGTCCAATGGGAGTATTGAGCAAACACTAGCGACACCATGTCTTCCATAGAAAAGTTTAGATTAGTTAGGGAGCTTTTGGAAAGCTTTTGAAAACGGCCATACATTTGTCCTAACTACAAAACGTCAAAAATTTACCTGGCATCGCGGATAGGAATGAAAGCTGGAAACCGCTTTTCAATTTTCGATGACTGTGTGAGCTGTTCATATTCATATTCATTTGAAAGGCATAAATTTTCCAAATTTTCAGTCATGAAGAAGTGAAAGAGCACCAAAAACCGTTTCAATACAGCAGATCCCGGCAACGATATACTATCCGTGTGGAGCACATCTCTCAGATTTAAGCTTTTTTCCTCAGGTTTAAGCTTTTTTCTTCAGATTTAAGCTTTTTTCTTCAGATTTGAATTTTCATCTCCTATGCTCTCAAGGCAAAAAAATGCTTAAAACTGAGGGAAAAAAGCTTAAAAACGAGATTCACCAACACTTATTTAAAAGATGTTGGTCACACGCAGGCGGCGGCAACGCTATTCAAACCGTATGGAGCCCATCTCTCAGATTTCCCCTTTTTTCCCCTCGTTTTGACAGATTTAAGCTTTTTTCCTCAGATTTAAGCTTTCGTCTCCTATGCTATCAAGGCAAAAAAAGCTTAAATCTGAGGAAAAAAAGCTTATGAACGAGATTCACGACCACTTATTTAAAAGATGTTGGTCACACGATACATAGACAAATCGTGTAACGTTGCCGCCATCTGGTCACACGATACCAGATGGCGGCAACGTTACACGATTTGTCTATGTATCGTGTGACCAACATCTTTTAAATAAGTGGCCGTGAATCTCGTTCATAAGCTTTTTTTCCTCAGATTTAAGCTTTTTTTGCCTTGATAGCATAGGAGACGAAAGCTTAAATCTGAGGAAAAAAGCTTAAATCTGTCAAAACGAGGGGAAAAAAGGGGAAATCTGAGAGATGGGCTCCATACGGTTTGAATAGCGTTGCCGCCGCCTGCACGATACACAGATCTCTGCAACGATACAGGATTTGTCTATGTATCGTGTGACCAACATCTATTAAATAAGTGTTGGTAAATCTCGTTTTTAAATTTTTTTTTTGCTCAGATTTAAGCTCAAATCTGAATAAAAAAGCTTAAATCTGAGGAAAAAAACTAAAATCTGAGAGATGTGCTCCACACGGATCGTATATCGTTGCTGGGATCTGTGAAGGACACACCCGGCTGCAATGCTACGGGATTTCTATGTATCGTTTGACCAGATCCCGGCAACGATACAGGATTTGTCTATGTATCGTATGACCAACATCCTTTAACTAAGTTTTGGTGAATCTCGTTTTTAACCTTTTTTTTCCTGAGATTTAAGCTTTTTTTTGCCTTGAGAGCATAGGAGATGAAAGCTTAAATCTGAAGAAAAAAGATTAAATCTGAGGAAAAAAAAACTAAAATCTGAGATATGTGCTCCACCAGATCCCGGCAATGTTATTCAAACCGTGTGGAGCACATCTCTCAGATTTAAGCTTTTTTGACAGATTTAAGCTTTTTTCTCAGATTTAGGCTTTCATCTCCTATGCTCTCAAGGCAAAAAAGCTTAAATCTGAGAGAATAAAAGCTTAAAAATGAGAGTCACTAAAATTTAAAAAAAAGTTGTTGGTCGCACGATACATAGAGAAATCCCGTAGCATTGCAGCCGGGTGGGTGTTTGCAAATCCGATTGCACACAAGATTGTTTAGATGTATTTCGCGCAGATCCCTGCAACGATATACAATCCGTGTGGAGCACATCTCTCAGATTTAAGCTTTTTTCCTCAGATTTAAGATTTTTTCTTCAGATTTGAGCTTTAATCTCCTATGCTCTCAGGGATCTGATCCCTGCAACGATACAGGATTTGTCTATGTATCGTATGACCAACATCTTTTAACTAAGTGTTGGTGAATCTCGTTTTTAAGCTTTTTCCCCTCAAATTTAAGCTTTTTTTTGCCTTGAGAGCATAGGAGATGAAAGCTTAAATCTGAAGAAAAAAATTTAAATCTGAGAGATTGCTCCACACGGATCGTATATCGTTGCCGGGATCTGGTTTTTAAGCTTTTTTGCCTTTAGAGTATAGGAGATGAAAGCTTAAATCTGAAAAAGAGCAGTGTTAGGCACATCCCTCACATCCGGCACATCCCGGCACAACAACATTAATCATTATCAATTGAATTTTTTTTCCTATAAATTTTCCGTCTTAAGTATGGGTAGCCGAGATTTTTAAAAAACAAGACTGGATTGATAATTGATACGACCTAAGACAAACAGATGATTGAGGGTTGAAAAGCAGTAATAGGTTTGAATTTCCAAACACATCGGTTTTGTATTAGTTGGTAGTATTTTAACTTTCGCCTGAAAATTAAAGAAATTGATACTCAAATTAGGCAACTTTTAATATTTCATTCTTATTTTTTTGACATTTCTAGTATTATGTAAAAATCAGTTTTTTTCTAATTATATTTATTTTCAATTGCAGGATTGCGTTTTTTGCGAATGTGCCTCCATTCGGTCGTGTGAAGGAATTTTCCAATCCATTTTGAGTGAAATAGCAGCGGTAAGCAGGAAGCAATAAAGTGGAAAACTAAACCGAAATGCAACTGAATAGCGTGTGTGTATGAGTGCGGAAAAGCGTAATTCTGCTTGGGTTTTGGTTATGTAGCAACACAGTCTAGCTCCAATATCGATCACCGGACTTAGCAAACACTAAAAGGAAATATTGCGCTCATTGTTCCGACAGAAGTACGATAATCTATATAGTGTTGTGTAGTGCAGAGGAAGAAGTGGTTTCTGGGACCGTCCGTCGTGTGTCATGTCAGATTGCGTTATCCCCTTGCGGAAGGATTCACTCCACATATACAGGGGAATATACTACGGGAGATAGACAGCATAACCAAAAATTGAAAACAGGACGAGGACAACCTAAAACGGAGTGGTAGATTGGATAGGATACTGGTTTCTCGCGTATTGCTGGTTTTTCCGAATCCCATTCAAAAGAGCAAATTGAGAGAGAAAGTGGAGAATTTTGAGCGCGTCGCGTGTTGAGGTTCCAATTTTCCATCGTGTATCCTCTTCGCTACATAGTGGTAGGTACCTACTGCTGATATTAGATCGGTTCGTTTGGTTGACACACTATCCAGCAGATACCTTTGGGTGTACGACGGTACATTGGAGGATAGTAGAATTTTCTTCTGCCTCCACACTGCTGCTGATGATTCGACAGAAGAGCATGATGAGCGAGAGTCGCTGCTGAGTCGAGAAGAAAATCCGAAAGAAAAACTCACCAGAAGGAAAGAGGGAAAGTTGGCAAAAACTGCTGCTGATGTGCTGTGAAGCTATGTGTGTGCTGCATTGGAAAGAAAATTTGTGAAAATTTTCCTCGATTTATAATACCCTCGGAAGGTGGCAGCATTTGAAATACAGAAAGGAATAAAATCGTTTAGAATTATTCATTAGCAGTGAGATCGGTTAAACAAACCTGTGATTCCATTTTTGTTCTGTTGAATCTTTCCGTGTGTTACGTCTGATAAAACGATATCCTGAATTATTCCATACAGTCAGTTTTGGGTATTACGTTAGAGTTCTGTGTGTGATTTTGGATCTGGCAACGAAATTGTTACTATACTATACTAAAGCAATATAGGCATTTAGTTCATAGAGTGCAAAAATCGAAACCTCCTTTTTTCGTCGGTGCATTCAGATCCACGTCGTCTGAGTGCAGAGGAAAAGTTTGGAAAGGCTAGTTTCTGTAGGGAAAAAAAAGTCAGTTGCAAGCTTTAGTTTCACACGGTCGATCTAGAAACTAGCATAGATCGCAATCACAGATAAATCCTCCAGTGCTGCGTTTGCTGAAAAAAGAAGAAGAAAAACAGTGGATTAAATAATCAGCACCTTCGTGTGAGTGAGTAAAAAACAACCCGTCACGACGTCGACCAACAGAAATCAGCAGCCACCAAAACCATCCTCTGGAGGGACAGTAGCTACCGGGGCCGGACCATCTATAACTTCAGCGGCGGTTGCAGGGCCGGCAGGGGGAGGGGGAGGACGTCGTCGTTCTCGAAGTCAAGTACCGCAAAACAGTAGCGGCGGAGTAGGGGGGATCGGAGGCGGTGGCAGTGGAAGTGCCAGTGCCAGTCGTCGAAGCAGTAAAACGGATTACGCTCGGCGGAGGAGTCCTCCCTCATCAGCTACTGACGACTCTTCCTCCTCACTTCTGCTGTCTGTATCCGCCGCCGGGGGAGGTGGCACTGGTGGTGGTGGTGCTAGTGGTCGCTCGATAGGAGCCATTGAACGGGAACGCGACAGCGAGCGAGGCGGTGGTGGTTCGGCTACCAGTCATCAGCACCATCCACATCCGCCTGATTCGGCCTATGAGAAGAGTCACAACATGGCTTCGTCCAATCACCGTGGCATTCAGATTGGCTCCGCATGGTTCCAGCGGAAGATCAATCTTCGACCACAGCACCGGGGTGTCCATCTGGTGACCGAGGAGATTCTGCGACAGATGCCCGAGTTGGGTCAGTTTTCAGTTGGATTGTGTCACGTTCAAAGTAAGTAGCTGATTTTTATTTCATTTCTTATAATGGATCATGTAGTTAAATTTATTTTCTCACTAAAGTTGAAGAACCATTACGACTAAGTTGAACCATTATAAATAATACTGTGACCGAAACCAGAATAGTATCACTATGTGTTTTGCATGTTGAAATATGAACTATTGAAAATCACAAAAAAAATCGACTATTTATTATAAATTGTTTAACGGATGGATCAGGCATAGGTTTACTTTTTTTTTAACGAAACAATTGGCGTACAGGACCAAAACTATGAAAAATGGTGCTACACGGAAAATAAAAAAAAGGTAAAATTTACCTTTTTGCGAGGTGAATTTTTTCCACCCCTCTTTCGAGGTAAATTTTACCTTTTTTCAATTTACCTAGCAAAAAGGTAAATTTTACCTTTTTCGCATTCACCTAGCAAAATAGTAAATAATACCGTTTTCCCATTTACTGATTTAAAAGGTAAATGCTGGTTGGTTTGATTGTTTTCTTCAATAAGAATTAAAAAAATACAAAATTCTTTCAAAAATGATATTTATTGGAGATAAATAGAGACTGGTAATTCAGCTTCGCGTTCTTCTGAGCCGCTATGGGGCCGCTGAATCCACCTGCTTTGCGTACATTCATGGCCTCCTCCGTTCGAATAATCCGGTCAGGTTCGGCTTTTCCGGCTGGAGGATGACGTAGAATACACCTCAAAGCTCTATTGGCCGATCTGAAACAAAATCAATAGTATTATGACGAGAACCAGCACAACTAAATGATATTTAAGAACACTTACCATTCTATTCCGATTTTCACATAGCAGGCACAAAGCAAAACTTGTTCCTAGAATGACAAAACAGCTTAACCTCAATGAACGGGTTCGGCGAATAGTTACTTTTTTTTTAGAAGAATTGTACCATTTTGTTTAGCTCAATCCAGGTCAATTACACCTCGCTACGAGGTAAGTTTTACCTTATTTGGATTTACCTTTTTTTCTAGGTGAATTATACTTTTTTATCGAGCTCAATTCACCTCGCTACGAGGTAAGATTTACCTTTTTTGGATTCACCTTTTTTCTCGGTGAATTGTACCTTTTTTCCAACCTCGATTCAGGTAAATTTTACCTCACTGTGAGGTGAGTTTCACCTCGAAGAGGTAGAAGTTACCTATTTGGCTTTCACGAGCGTTCACCTTTGCTAACTCGGTAAATTTTACCTTTTTATTATTTTCCGTGTAAATATTCTTTATACATTAAGGTTGCCAGATTGTCCGGTTTTATCCGGATTGGCCTGGATTTTTGATAAAAAATTTTAGAACTTGCCAAATAAAAAAAAAAAAGAAATTATTTTGTAATTTTTTTATTTATGCGTCCAAAACGAAATTGTTTTTTTTGGAAGTCTAAAATACGGTTTAAAATTTGCTAAAAAGTTTTTCTGATAAAAAAATTCGAGTTTTTTTTTATGTTTGTTGACTTTTATATTCAAAGGTTTGAAGAACCTCTTAGCTGAATGGAACTATGATTTCAAAGTAGTCGATGGTTCCTTTGAATTCAGCCACAGTATTTGGAAGACCCAAATACTAGTATTTCATTAGCTACTTGCTAGCATCAAGCCGATAACCCACTGAGGAAGCTAGCAAGTAGCTAGGGAAATACTAGTATTTGGGTCTTTCAAATATTGTGGCTGAATTCAAAGGAATCATCGACTACTTTGAAATCATGTTTGTTGAGTTTTTCTGGGTTTTGACCAAATTTTCCCGGATTTTGGTCGACGGTTTTGAAACCAGTGAGTAAGTGGGCTTTTTGTTAAAACTGAGATACAGATTTTTCGAAACTTAATGCATAGGTATATTTAAATACTGTAAAAGTCGCAGGTCTAAATTAAAATTATTTTTCTGCTCATTGAAAAATAACCACAAAGAGCACCTGTATCCGTGGTCCAAACAGCCGGTTTAGACCCGAATTCCGACCATAGCACCAGCACTGGTGGTCCATTATACCAGTTTCATCTCAACATTTTTTAGAACTGGTATAAGGATTGCTCCAAAATTGATGAGATTTGAATCCAATTTGACACAGTTCTAAACTGTTTGACAGTTAATAGAACACGAGTGGGGTTGCCAGTTTTTTCACTGGATTGGATTTTATTTCGTTGGTTCAATTCTTGTATAAATTAAACCCAAGAATAGACCACGGATACAGGTGCTCTAAGATGATGTCAAAGAGAGTGAATTTCTTTGAATTCAGCCACAGTGTTTGAAAAACCCAAATATCTAGCGTAACATTTAAAAAGGGCGAAATTGCCAAATGTAAACAAATCGAGTTAACGGTCATTCCGGATGTACGCAGTTCCACTTTACCTAATTAACGCGGTTTCATCTTAAAATCACTTAAAACTTTCAAAAAATTGATAATATTCAATTGGGCGAAACTTCCTGTTGATGCATTTTTGTTGGAACGTGAAGTTACGCCTATTCAAAATGGGGTGAATTTTTCTATTCGTGTAGGGCCAATAGGCCTAACTGAGTTGACCGTGTGTGACAAAACGGCCTAATTAGTTTTTGCGTGTAGGACCAATGGGCGAAACTTCAAAACCAAAACAAAAACGGCCGATCAATTCGGCGAAACTTGCAGGCGTAACTGAAATTGAAAACAAAAAAAGACGAAACTTTAAAATCTCTGAAATTTAGTGAAAAAAGTTAATGATTTTGATAACCAACGAACAATAAGTGAATATAATCCCCTTTTTTTTTAATTTGTTTAACAAAAAATGGTCGATTTTTTAAATAGGATTTGATTAGATGTTCCGAAATTTCAACGCGTTTTTCTCGTTTCGAGCTAACTGATAGTTTCGCCCTTATGGAATGTTACGCTAGATATGTACTATAGTAAGTATACTATACTAAGTATACTATACTATACTATACTATACTAAGTATACTATACTATACTATACTAAGTATACTATACTATACTATACTAAGTATTTCACTAGCTACTTGCTGGCATTCTCAGTGGGTTTTCGGCTGAAGAAAGTGTATTATTTCCCTCCGTTTAATTATCCAAACTGAATTCCACCTTCGAATAATAACCAATTGTGCCGTTGTCGGTTTCTTGGACCTATCTGCCATTTTCTGGGTGTCATCAGGTAGACTATATTGTTACCCGCTCTATTCTTTACTTCGGTCCAGTAATTCGCTGGAATTAAATGTAGCAGAAAGTAATGAAATTTTTCAACAAAAATTCTGCTAATCTATTGAACGTGGACAATGGACCAGGTCATAGTCGGTTGTTCAAGTTCTTGTACAAGAAGGTCCCATGCCGCTCTGAAGTTTGTATAGGATCATGATAGATTTTGTTTGAGAGGAACATGAAAAACCAGTTTTTCATCAATAACTTTGGTACCCTTTGGCCACCGCATGTGAAGACCGCATTAAAGTTAAGATAAAAAAGTTATTAGGCTTAAAAAAATGGGCTTTCATTTTTAGGATAACTTTCTTCACTGTTAAAGAGGCGGGGCAAAGTACAACCGCAACACTTTTTCGAAACTAATTCAGAGATGTGTCAGTAGAGCGCTGATGTGGTCTAGTGGATAGGCTGGCGCGAGTCTGGTAACCCAGGCGTACTGGGTTCGATTCCCGGTATCGGCAAGAAAAACTTTTGGGTTCGAATCCCATAAGTTGCCGATAAGTAAGATGTGTTTCATTGTATAAATAATTATATATTTCAGAGGGAATGCATCTGGGGTAAATCTTAAGAGACTATACAAGCGGAGTGGATTGCCAACCATTGTAGGTCTCTGAAGGTTGGATGCCTTCTCTCGACGAACCGTCGGCCGTGGAAGCCTGAGAAGCAATTCGAAGGCCAAGCCACACAGACATAGGCTAGACCTTGCTACCGATGGGGGAACCATACATTGTAGTCGGTGCTGCTCTGACTATGATACTGTGCGGCTTACATACGTAACAACATACATACATACATACATACTAATTCAGAGATGTGTCAGTATATAAGTCTTTAAATGAAGTTAATACATATTCTGGTTTGTTGTTTAAGCTTTTATTGATATATTTGCTGTTTTCGGGCAGTATAAATTACATTTTAGGACTTCATTGAGTTTATAGTTCCAAGCAAAAGTCCTTAATTTACAAAGCCTAATGCCAACTAATTTGGAACATTCTACAAAGCACGAAAAATATGCATTGATAAGTACTTTTGTTCCCACGTTGTTAGAAACGCGCGCTACCTGCATATGTGAGTGCAGTTGTTCGACCATTGTGTGTTTTCGATGCAAAAAAGAGATTTGTTCCATTTTTTCCATTAATTTCATTCGAAAGTTGCGTCAAATTGCGTCTTTTTACATTTTACTTGAGAAAAATCAATTAACATTACCAATTTTATCATAATTTTTCAATTCAAGAAGGGTTATTTAAAAATTTATCCAAAATTTATATAAACATAAAAAATTAATTTTGAAAAAAAACGAACAAAACTTTAAAATTCTGTCAATATATGCTAAATTCTGTGTTTTGAGACACAGATTCTGTAATAACTGTGATAACTTATAGAATTTTCTGTGATTTCGGCAAACTTGCTGTACACTGGTATTTTTTGCAAAATATTTAGTGATGCAGACGGTACTTTAAGACACAATTTTAAAGCTTATTTGCAATTTTTCATGTCAAAGATCATTACTTTTTTTTTTTAAATATTTTAATCGTTAAGCTGATAAAATTCCAATGCGTTTTGATGTGCTATTATATGATTTCCATTAAAAAATTACAAAGTTATGTAGCTTTGAATATATGTTTTTATTTTATTTACAAAAAAAATCCAACCGAATCTAACTCGAAAAATAAAAATTTTAGAAATCTGAAAAAATACATATCTTTTGAGGTCGTAAAGACCCGCGGCGCAAATTGTCAAATAATAAAAAAAATCTTCATATGCTAAATTTATTATATTAAGCATTTATAAAGATTGCATTAAAACTTAATGAATTTACGGTGATTAACTCTTCATTTCAATAATAATTTCTATTTTAAAAGGCTTGACGTTCAAAAGAATGAGCTGTCAAGGGAAAGATACATGAGCTTTCACTCATTTCACCCACTCTGTATTTGATATATTTCTAGATGATTAATATGGTGACGTTTTTATAAAGGCGTTTAAAAAGTTAATCTAGATATTGCTGTGGGGAAAAATGAATATGTGATTGACCCCTCATTCAGTTCCGCGATATTGACATATTTATTGCGCCGATATAATTTCGTTAAAAGGGAAAATACCCAATACAAGCTCTGAAACAGCACGTGTAGAACCCACCAGGCAAGCATTAGATGCAACTTGACTAATGGAATAATCATCGTACAGAAACGTGTCGAACAGGTAATAGTAGGACCATAAACATGATTCTCGAGTAAAAAGTAGCTTGTTATTGCAAAACATTTACCACTGCATTTGACGCTAGAACGCGAATGTCCTTTTTTCCTTCCTCATCCGTGTGGGTACCTAGCACACAAGTCAGATGGTTCGTAAACTCGGATTGTGGTAAAACGGCAAAAAGCGGCATCAACTGTGTAAGTGTTTCCACTTTTCACAGAAAGAAAATGAAAAATGGGCCATGTCAAAGGTAAGTTGGCTTTCCTGGTGTGTAACCATTAACTTTTCTTTCCGCATAGCCGTTTTTCCCTTTAACCCTTCATTTCATGATTTTTTATTTTTTCTCGAAAAAATTCTCAATAGTGCGCAATGATGAATACATTAAGGGAAAAATAAGGAAAAAATATTATTTTCACATATTTCGGTTATTAAGCAAAAATATTAATTGTTGCAAATTTGCAACAACATGAAACGGTTACACCTTTTTTTCTTCACACTCGACAACTGGAAATAAATGCTTATTCCTAATTTCTTTTGCAAATCTAGATTTCTGGACACCGGAAAGTTAAGAATTTATCTGAGAGTAGTTATGAATGTTGGTTTTCCACCATGGGTGCACGGATTCACCGCAGTTTCTGCCTAAGTATGTGCTCACATGCATTCTTGGACCGACCCCATGGCTTCGTATGTAGGTATATTTTGGAAGAACGAGTCAATCAGGTTACTTAGAGGTATTCCGGCATCCGTGCATATACCTGGCCAGCTGGCAGCTGGTTAAACATTCATATTATCAGTTATAAGAGGAAACACATCTTACCTGTCGGCTTCTTATGGGATTCGAACCCAAAAGATGTCTCGCCGATACCGGGAATCGAACCCACCCTGGCACATCGGAACCAGACTCGCACCAGCTTATCCACTAGACTACAAAGACTCTCGAGAAATTAGCTAGGAGTAGTTATGCGATAATATACCACCTACTGAGGAAATTATTCCTTACGTTTGCTTGAAGGTGCTAAAAAAAACGAACCCACACATATAGGATCTCAGTGAAACTTCATGTTTCTTTGAAGAGATCTAATTTACTTAACTCTAAGGCGTACATCTTTCAAGGATTTTATGGCTAGCATCTTACCACCAGACCACGGAAAGAGCACTATATGTGCCGTGATCGGGATTCGATCTCATGGACTCTGGCTTAGATGGCTGGAACACTATCCTCTAGGCCACGACCGGCGGCAAAATGGAAAGCTTCTTACCTATACAACTTTTCTGAACATAACCTTGAACAAATCAACACAAATCAATTCCGAAAACGTATTTAAATTGGTTCTGATAAAGATTCTTAATCTTAAATCATACCATAACTATATGCCAGTTTTAATAAACAAACTTGATATTGAAGAGCAAAGTCTCAATTTAGTTTTGAAGGAATGATCCAATTACAAATTACATTGAACTATTAAATATCATTTGTTGGTAAAATTAAAAAAACAATAAAGATTTCTTCGGAATGAACATTAGAATTTGGAACATGATTCTAAAATTAGAATTCAAACTTGAAATCAGTTTAAGAATAAAAAAGAAATAAAAATAAAACTAAATTCGAGAACAAAAAGTTTCAATTTAAAATCAACTTCCAGAGCTTCCAGGAAAAGGTTGAATAGTATAAATAAAGAGCATTTTTCGTCGATTGATAATAAGAAACGGCTCATACTTTAGTAAAAAATAATGAGCATTGTAATTTTCAATCAAATCATTCATTCATCTCTAAGAAAAAAAAGGCAAAACAATACTTCAAATCTCGGTTATCGAATGTTGGCAGATAGTACTGAATTTTCAAGGGGAAAAATAAAAAAGCGTATTCGTTGTTTGTTTTAAGATTTTTAAACTCTCTGGATAAAGCCCCGTACTTGAGTTTGAATCACGTTGAATAACATAGAACTTTTGAAAATTGGTGTATGCTTATTTTGCAAGTTATGAAGGCATCCGACATTTTTTTTTATTCAAAATATGTATTTGTCATACCAATGGGCCGCGGAAAAAAAATCAAAATAATGTGTTTTACATACGCTGAATTACAAATCCTAAATAAGTTAATTATTCGGACCCGTCCTAGTTTAAAGTTTGATAAATTTTGAACTTTTTATAATATTTTTCTAGTTTTGATAACGGTTTAGAGCAAAACTTTTATTTTTTTCACCTCGGGGGCCCTCTTTATTCAGGGGGGGGGGGCAATTTTTCTCATCCCCCCCCCCCCTCTTAATACGGCCTGAACATGATAATAAATCATTAATAACGAAAACATTGTCATCGGGAAACAAATACACTGTTTAACGATGCAAGTTTCGAAAACACACTATGGAACCCATATAACTACCTAGGGTACTACCGTTGCATGGTGTTGCATATTTGCAACAGTTATTGAAAACACATTATATCAGAGAAAAAACAAAAAAAAAAATCTCAAATTTTGTTTATTATGTAAATTACTTTAGTGGGAATACGAAAATATTTTTTTTGAGTCGAAAAAAAATTCTCAATATGAATTACACTAGGCCAAAAATTTGAAAAATTAGGCTTTTTCCACATTCCATATTTTTCAGATTCAAGTGGGTTTTTTTGGTTCCTATAAACACTAAAAATATTTTTTTTTAATTGAACGTGATCTTGAAATTATAAATATTATTCCCATCGAAAAAAAAATTTACTTTTTAGCTAAATGTGAAGTTTAGAACAGTTTTAATTAATTGTTGCATATTTGTAACTTTATGAAACGAAGGGTTAAGGCAGTTTTACTGACCCGGTCAGCTAGCAGCACAACTTTATTCGGAGCTACAGGAATAGCTTCCGAGGTTTGAACGTGTATTTTTTTTCAAATCTTGTTTATGCTGGTTGTTCCTGTGCTTTAAGGCTATTTGAAGTGTGGGTTTCACACGTTTGTCTGTGCTTATCTTAAATAAATACAAAGGCAAATTTTATCCATTGATTAAATGCTTGCTTATGTATGTTATTTCAATGTAATGTAGGTATTACTTTGAATACTGCGAATATTTGATTAAATTCATACATATTCAGTTTTATGTCATTTTGGTTGAAAGTTCCGCAATTACCTCAAATTTGAGATTTGAAAAACGTGTTACTTTTTTCGACTAAATCACAATCCTGGATCTAAAAGTATTTGCAATAAATATCAAACATTTGATAATCGTCGATAATCGTTGTACAATCATTTGTAAAACAAAATTTTTATTTTTATTTAACTTCATATCTCGAACAGGTGAATTTGTTTTTTAACACTAAACATACCGGCACTTTGTATATACCTATTTATACCGCCGGGGGTCAAATGACCCCTAACACCTTTTCCGCTAAAACTCTCTTGTTTCTCAACCGATTTTTACAAATTTGATAGTTTTGGAAAGCTTGTAACGTGACTCAAATATAGTTCTCAGACAATATTCAGCTACAATCATGGATTTTAAAGTTATTCGTGGTCTAAGAAAAAAAATCCAAAAAAACATGCTTCGGGAAAATGGCTGTAAGTCAGTTTATAGGAGCGCGAAAAAAAATTCATTTAGTGCCTGGAAAAGCTGAAGTTAGAAACTATACGTTGCACACATGAAAAAAAAATTAAAATTTTTTTTAAGATCATGACCACAAAAAATGTAAAAAAGTGGTCTAAAAATCGTACTTTTTAATGAACCAATCGCCAAAGCTGTCCCAGTCACAGTAGAAATTTTTTGAAAAGTGAATTGGAAAATTGAAGTAATTTGTGACATTTTGGAATCTTTAGATTTATAAAACACGAAACACAGAATTTTTGACAGTTGTTCAAATGTAGCTGTTTTTAGACTTTTGTATCAATTTACTTTTTCTGAGACTATTCTTACACTTACGATCGGCTTTGCACTGGATTTTGAGTATGTTAACAAAAGATTTAAGGAATAAGTTTATATGCACAAGAAAGGAAATTTCATACCGATTCTAGTGATGTGATTATATTGGCGGTGCAATGCGTGACAAAAAAATGATGAATATTTTTCTGAAAGTAAAACCAGAAAATTTCAACGAATGCTCGTTTGTTTTTTCGTTTTCTTTCACCCGTCTTGGTGTGCAAAATAGCTTTGAAATATTACCACCCACTGCGCCCGTCTGCCAAGCAAGAATTGGTGCTGACTTTTCAAAATTCTGAAACAACTTCACTATTTCTTTTATCATATTTTTGTCACGCATTGCACCGCCAATATAATTACATCACTAGAATCGGTATGAAATTTCCTTTCTTGTGCATATAAACTTATTCCTTAAATCTTTTGTTAACATACTCAAAATCCAGTGCAAAGCCGATCGTAAGTGTAAGAATTGTCTCAGAAAAAGTAAATTGATAAAAAAGTCTAAAAACAGCTACATTTGAATAACTGTCAAAAATTCTGTGTTTCGTGTTTTATAAATCTAAAGAAGTCAAAATGTCACAAATTACGTCAATTTTCCAATTCACTTTTCAAAAAATTTCTACTGTGACTGGGACAGCTTTGGCGATTGGTTCATTAAAAAGTACGATTTTTACACCACTTTTTTACATTTTTTGTGATCATGATCTTAAAAAATTTTTTAATTTTTTTTCCATATGTGCAACGTATAGCTTCTAACTTCAGCTTTTCCAGGCACTAAATGAATTTTTTTTCGCGCTTCTATAAACTGACTTACAGCCATTTTCCCGAAGCATGTTTTTTTGGATTTTTTTCTTAGACCACGAATAACTTTAAAATCCATGATTGTAGCTGAATATTGTCTGAGAACTATATTTGAGTCACGTTACAAGCTTTCCAAAACTATAAAATTTGTAAAAATCGGTTGAGAAACAAGAGAGTTTTAGCGGAAAAGGTGTTAGGGGTCATTTGACCCCCTGCGGTATAAATAGGTATACCACATACGTATTTCGAAATCTACAAACTTAAAAAATTATATTTTGATGCAAAAGTACGTGCATTTTGAAAATAAAAATAGTCATGAAGCAAAATTTGCGAAAAAATGAATACAATAGGAGTTATAGTCATTTGAAGTTCAAAAAATGTCATTTGACCCCCTCCGGTATAAATAGTGTTAAATACAAATTACATTATTTTTCTTTATTTTCAACTTTGAACAATTATAAAAAATCAGCAGTGGATCAATTTTGATAAAAAAAACTACGTTCAATGTGATCCAGAACATGTTGTTTACGCTGAAGAGATGAGCTTAATGGGGTGAGTGTGGACGGTAAATTTTTCCTTTGATTTCTTGGGAAAATTTCAACTAATTTGTGTTTTCTTGATCGAATACGTTACTTTATTGCTTGAATCGTCCAAAGTTTTGAAAAAAGTTCATGGCACTATTAGTAAAGCATCTTTCAATTGTGTGCAGGGCCGGATTAAGCCATCGGGGGGCCCGGGGCAATTTTTCTCGGGGAACCCCTATGATTCAATTTTTTTCAAATGCTATCTTGAACATTTTAAATGTGTTAAAGAACTGGAAATGAGTTCTATATACTTTTTTTCACATTGCCGTGTTGTCTGTGTAGAAGATGGTTTCTGGTATTTTCAAATAAAAATTATTAATCAATCAAATGCAAACATTGCGGAAGAGTTAAGAAATTTCTCACAAATGAAAGCTTTGATTTCAGTTTCCAAATGCAAAATTTAATTCTCAATTTTTTTTAATACCCTTATCACCAACTAAAATTCTCTGATTTAGAATAATGACCGGATAGATATTTTAAATGTTTTTCATGTCATCATTGATCGTCTGGCTTGTGCTTCATCGAGAAATTTTCACCTTATGACAATTGGAAAGTATCATGAAGATTTGAAACATAAAATACAAAATTCAAAAAAATAAACAAAATAATTAAATTCAAATCCCATAGAGAAACAAATATAAGAGTTTAAAAATAATTCAAAGCTTTAAATACGGTTATTTTCTGAACCACAGTTCAGTGTCTTAAATCTCTTATCATAATTTCAAATCAAGTTTTGAGGAACGAAATATTAATAAAATAAAATAAATTGAGTTACAATCAGAGTCAAAGCAGAAATTGCATCAAATGTGTATTTCAATTTTATACATTTGAAACACGAACAAAACGTTTTCGTGAGATGTTTATGAATATGATCAGATAAAAAAAAGTTATCAAATTGTTGTTCTGAATTTGACAAAAGTTTCATTCGATGCTCCCGAAGCCAAAGGGGTATAAATGATCGTTTGAAAAATACAATTCAGAATAGAGATTAAATGTTTAAAATACAGAATCAGTTATCATTGAAAAAAGTCAGATGAGGAATCCAAATGAGATAAGAAAATGAAACAAAGATCACGAGTTCTCAAAATTCAGAAAAACCATGGAACTGAACTTCAGTAACTGAAGTAACAACACAAGGCTTGAATATCTCAATGAATTGAATCTGAAAAAATAAAAGATGAAAAAACATAAGAATATTCCTGTTCAAAGAATCACTCAATGATATTAACAACTCAACTATGAGATAATTTGAGAATGATCATTTGGAAAATGATATGCTGAATTCAGGATATTTACTTCAGTATATGGTAGAACTTTGGTTAAATCTGTTGAAAATGTTTAAAAACGAATTTTAAACCTAAGACAAAAATGTTGTTGGAAATTCAATAAAGAAACTCAGTACTGTCGATTGGTCCAATTTAAGCAATTACAGTTTTTTTTATAGATTTTATTTTCAAAAAATTCAAAAGGGTTTATAATTTATCAACCAACGAAATTATAATGATTAAAAAGTGAAAAGTTAAAATAATACCCGGTATTAATCCGGATACTGGTAAAATTTTGAAATGTTTATCATGAAGCTTTTCTGTTCTCTTTTAGCACTGTGAGCCTGTTTTGACGAAATTAGCTGATATTTTAGAGCAGTAACCATTACTTGGAAAATGAACGTAACGTTAGCATGTAATAAAAATGAGGAGGTGTTTTTCTTTATTTTACCTGACTGAGATGTTTCGATAAAAAAAAAGAAAATTTGAGGTGTTTTTCCTCATTTTCTCTTGATTTTTTTCGAATTCGGTTAACATTATTTTTGTCTAGATTTTGGGTTGAAATTCAATACCAAGATTTTGATGTTCTCAGCAAGGAAAATGCGGAAGAACTTGTTCACTGCTTCCTCTAGGGCCCCCCCCCTTAATTAATGTAAGAGAAAAATTATTCTGGCTATTATTTGACGGGGGCTTAAGTTTTTATATTTCAAGTTCCCTGAGCCGTGGGGCCGGGGGCAATTGCCCCTTTTGCCCCCCTCCCCCTTTAATCCGGCCTTGATTGTGTGTAATTTATAATGCAACACACGAGATCCGATTTTATCGAAAATGTATACTTAGGCCGGAACAAATTTCAAATCCTTCTTTTGTCACTAGGAGTTGGAACATCGCGAGGGGGGGGGGGGGGGACAATAAAAAATAATGCGAAAAACAAATAAATTGGAATAAATTGCACGAAAGCTTGTATGCAACCAAATTGCATACTATATTATTGCATAAAACTTATAAATCATGTATTTTTTTTATCGAAAAATTCAATAAAATCAAGAATACAAAATGTGAATTCATTTCCATCTTCCAAAATTTGGTTGTTAGTCTTGTAATCTTTCGGATATTTGAATTTTCATTTGAAATTCACCTGAAATATTTCAAACTTTATTTATTCCCCCCTTCGGGATTTTGAAAATTTCGAAGGGGGGGGGGGGGGGGAGGTGACATAAGAAGAAATTGATATTTGTTCCAGCCTTATTGCAGAACAAACATGTACTTTACCCAACTTTTCATGATCCGGATGCTAAATTGTATTGATATTCATTCATATAGCTAAATTGTATTGAATGAAGCACCAGAAAATTTAAAAAATTTGTAAACATCAAGTCTGTATAAAGCCGTCCACAATTACCCCAGGTAGGGTGTGGAGACAAAATTTTAGTTTTTTGTAAATAAACTCTTTTTTCTTCATTTTTACGGCCTGTTCGTGAATTGATTTTTTCAGTCGAAGTGATTTTTTTATAGATGCTGGCGTTCGTAAATTACAAACAAACGTATGCAAAAGCATTGGGAAGTGATTTGACATCTACCAAACAAATCGATCGACTGATGCATCACCCAACAAAATCATTTAACGAACGCACCGTTAACTGCTGTTTCTTTTCCTAACTGGTTGTTTCGAATGTAAGGATTGTTTCAATGTAGAGTTTTTCGTCAAGAGCCAGCTAGTTTACGAGAAATTTGCAATTGAAAAAGACTCACATCCACGGCATCGTAGTCAAAAAAAAAATAACAAAAAGTCGCTATAAACATCCGCTTTTATCGGAATCGTATCTTTTTTACAGTTTGGATAGATTACAAGTAAATTTAACATTCTGCTTTAATAGTTTGAAAATAAAAACATTGTACACTGAGGTTTTTTTTTACGCGGTTTTTTTTTACACGGTTTTTTTTTACGCGGCTTTTTTTACGCGGATTTTCCAATTAACGCGGTTTTTTTTACGCGGATTTTCGAATTAACGCGGTTTTTGAGAGAAAATATTCTAAGACTTTTTCAAAGGAAAACACTTAGAATCTTTTTGTAGTTGGGAAAATCTTAGCTCTGAGACTAAGAACGTGATACATGATATCTGAGTCCTGAGACATGAGACCTGAGACATGAGACCTGAGACATGAGACCTGAGACATGAGACCTGAGACATGAGACCTGAGACTTGAGACATGAGACATGAGACCTGAGATATGAGACATGAGACATGAGACCTGAGACATGAGACATGAGACCTGAGACATGAGACATGAGACCTGGGATATGAGACCTAAGACATGAGACATGAGACCTGGGATATGAGACCTAAGACATGAGACATGAGACATGAGACCTGAGACATGGAACATGAGACCTGAGACATGAGACATCAGACGATCTAATTGATTTTGTTTTTTATCTTAAAAATAAACTATCATTGTACGCAAATTTTTAAATAATCATGGTTCTTTCGCATTTTTTTAGTAACGTGCTTTTTTGCTCGAATTTTAATTAAAATGGTTTTTTTTCGTGGATTTTCGAAATTCGGGGTTTTTTTTACGCGGATTTTCGAATTAACGAGGTTTTTTTTACGCGGATTTTCGAATTAACGCGGTTTTTTTTTTACGCGGATTTTCGAATTAACGCGGTTTTTTTTTTACGCGGATTTTCGAATTAACGCGGTTTTTTTTTACGCGGGTTTTTTTTTTACGCGGGACCAAATACCGCGTAAAAAAAAACCTGAGTGTATTGTTTAAATAGTCATCGTCCCCACATACCCCGCGACCACACTTACCCATACTTACTCACTTAATGATTCCGCTGAAGTGTCCAGATAAATGCATAACGCACTGTAATGATTTATAATGATCACTCGTTTAGACGAGATCTTCTACACATCTGATCGATGTGCGATCGGAGTCGAAAAGAAATAAATGGTCATTCTGATCTTTGCCGTGACGATAAACGAAGCCATCCTAAAAGTGTATTTTATATTACTATTGAAAATCCCCTAGTTTAAAGATAATTACAAAGTTCAAGAATAGTTGTTCCTGATTTAAAAGCGTACATAACATTCGCGTCGATTCTCCGGCGCGTGGTAAAAGATCTCCACTGTCGACGATCCGGAGCCAGCGTCTTCACTTGGTCCCCCCAGTCAAGACTCTCGTCGACAGTTCGTATTTCGGCGGCTAGGCTTCGCTGCTACGAGTTTCTAGGTCTGCCTCTTCTTCAATGTCCTTCTGGATTCCATTCAAGCGCCTCTCTGCAAATCTCGTTCTCATATCTTCGCAGCGTGTGCCCAATCCATCTCTCCACTTACGTTCCCGAATGTCGATTTCTAGCGCCTTTTGAGGACACCGGTGATGTAGTTCTACGTTTCTTCTTCAGATTCCATTCGCCGATGCTATTTTTAGCACGACTCGGAACTGCCTTATCGACTAGCTCTTATTATGGTCCGGTTACTGAGACTATATGACCAACGTTTTCTATTTATACTCCGTAGAGTTAACAATCTTTTACACTCCGTAGAGATATTTGCATTCTTTTATACTCAGCAGAGTTTACAATTCTATTTTTGTTTCTTTGTGTATTACATTTTTCGTTGTGTGTATGTTCATTTTAACGTCCGTGGACTTACAAAATTTCCTTAACCTAGTTGGAGGCGGCGGGATTCGATCCTCGATCATCTGCGTGCAAACCAGACACGTTAGCCATTAGGCTAAACGACCTTCCCTTAGTTCTATTTACGTTTGAAATCCAATTTCCAGGCCACCAAGCGCCAGTTTTCGCGTCGTTACAGCTTATGTGCACCAATAAAGAAATAAGGATTTGACGTTTGAGTTAAATATTCTAATTTTCGTTCGTAAAGATATCTGACGTGAGCGCCAGACGTTGCGGAGACTCGCAAATGCAAATCGGACCTTTCTGATCCGGGTTTCGATGTCTTTCTTGATACCATTATCAGGCGTTATCTGGCTACCGAGATACTGGAGACACTCAACTTGTTGCCCAGCTGCCGTGAAACTGGAGGGATTTCCTGTGTTGATCTCCATCGATTTGGTCTTTCCGACATTGACTTTGAGACCTGCTGCATTGGAGCTTTCGGTGAGGTCGTCGAGCATATCCGGTTGTGTTTGGGCGAGCAAAACAATATCGTCTGCCAGGTCAAGGTCGTTCAGTTGCTCCATTGTTGAAGGATTCCACTGCAATCCTCGATCCAGTCAGAATCTCATCCATTACGATTAGAAAAATTATTTTATTTACATAGTATTCCGTCTCACGACATAACTTGACGAACATAATTCCTAAAATTCACTCGGTCCATGGCAACCGTTCTCCAATTCCTCGGGCACCACACGTTCGCCAGATCACGCTCCACTTGGTCTAGCCACCTCGCTCGTTGCGCTCCCGCTCGTCTTGTTCCTACCGGATTCGTAGCGAACACCTGTTTTGCAGGACAGTCGTCCGGCATTCTCGCAACATGTCCCGCCCAGCGTATCCGGCCAGCTTTCACCACCTTCTGGATACTGGGTTCGCCGCGCGAGCTTGTGGTTCATCCTTCGCCTCCACACTCCGTTCTCCTGTACGCCGCCAAAGATGGTTCTTAATACTCGTCGCTCGAATACCCCGAGTGTACGCAGGTCCTCCTCGAGCAATATCCATGTCTCGTGCCCGTAGAGAACATCCGGTCTAATGAGCGTCATATACAGGTAACACTTCGTGCGAGGGCTAAGTCTTCTCGACCACAGTTGCTTGTGGAGTCCATAGTAGGCACGACTTCCGCTGATAATTCGCCTCCGGATCTCACGGCTGGTGTCATTGTCTGCGGTCACCAGTGAGCCGAGATAGATAAAGTCTTCGACTATCTCCAGCTCGTCGCCGTCGATCGTGACTTTGTTATTACTGGACAAGCGGGTTCGGTCGGTCTCGGGTCCGCAGGCCAGCATGTACTTCGTCTTGGACGTATTAATCATCAACCCAATCCATCCTGCTTCGCATTTTAGTTTGCGGTAGATCTCCTCCACCGCCGCAGATGATCTGCCGACTATATGAATGTCATCGGCAAAGCAGATAAGTTGACTGGATCTGTTGAAAATCGTGCCCGCATTTCGCCCACCGCTCGTTGAATAACACCTTCTAGCGCCACGTTGAACATCATGCAGGATAAACCATCACCTTGTCGAAGCCCCCTGCGCGATTCGAATGAACTCGACAACTCACCCGAGATCCGCACACAGCACTGCGATCCATCCATCGTCGCCATGATCAGTCTGATCAGCTTCCCGGAAAAGCCGTTCTCGTCCATGATTTTCCATAGCTCGTTACGGTCGATCGTGTCGTATGCGACTTTAAAGTCGATGAATAGATGGTGCGTAGGGACTTGGTGTTCCCGACATTTTTGGAGGATTTGCCGTAATGTGAATATCTGGTCCGTCGTTGACCGTCCCTCCATGAAGCCGGCCTAATGACTTCCCACGAATCTGTTTGGCGGCGTTAGGCGGCGGAGTAGGATTCGGGACAACACTTTGTAGGCGGCATTGAGGACAGTGATCTCTCTGTAGTTCTCACAGTCCAATTTCTCGCCTTCTTGTAGATGGGGCATATTACCCCCTCCTTCCACTCCTCCGGTAGCTGTTCTATGTCCCAGATCCGGACTATCAACCGGTGTAGGCAATCGGCCAACTTGTCCGGGCCCATTTTGATGAATTCAGCTGCGATGCCATCCTTCCCAGCAGACTTCTTTCTATTCAGCTGGCGAATGGCTTCCTTAACTTCACTCATCGTTGGAAGTGGCTCCTCTACGTCGTTGGCTACGCCGGCGATGTACCTTCCCCCACCGTTTCAAGGGGCTGAAAGAGAAGGAAATTTCCGAACTGACATTTCAGTACCGCACTGACGTTTTGGTACCGAAATGCCATTGAAATGAAAGGGGAACTGACGTTGTGGTTCCAAAAAGTCGGTACGGTCCGTTTGTATGTGATTTGACAGTTGCTTCAGTCCTTTGCACCGTTTTGATCTCCTGCATGTGCGCCGTTCAGGTGTTCATCGAAGTGCTGCTTCCACCTTTTGATCACCTCACGATTGTCCGTCAGGATGCCTCCGTCCTCCGATTAGAAAAAGTAGCGGTGATAAGATATATCCCTGTCTCAATCGAGCAGTTACCGGGATTGGATCGGACAAGACACCGTCGTACAGGACCTTGCACGAAAATGCCTCGTACTGTGCTCGGATGAGATGGAGTAGCTTCTCTGGGACTCCTCGTCGGCTAAGAGCAGCCCAGATGATTTCGTGGTTCAATCGGTCGAATGCTTTTTCGAAATCAACGAACACCAGCAGAAAAGGATTCTGGAATTCGTTGATTTGTTCCGGCATTGTTCGTAACATTGTGATGTGTCGATCATCGACCAACCTCCATGGTTCATCCGACATCGTTTAATCGTAGTGATAAAGGCACTCTTGATTCTACACCAATGTTCTTCGACTGTTCCGCCTGTCGGCAGTTCTGAGACTAGGGATACCCAAGTGACCTTGTGGTCGATGGGGAAAGCGCCATCCACGAATCACCATGTTGTTGTTAATATAAAACTCCACAAACAGCTCTCCGTTTTTGCTCATCTGTCCTAGTCCATAGCGCCCCATAATGCGCTCGAGATCCTGATCATCGGAGCCTTTTTTCTATGGGAATTTTCTCAACCCAGCTGATAAGCTGTCTGTAAAACTGCTCTTTCTCCTGCAAATCGGCAACGTCAGTTGTCACATAACACTGGACCATTCTGAGGTTTCTAACTCGTGTTCTAAAACTGGCTACGATTACTCTTTCGTTTATCGGTTCGCATCTTAAGGGGGCCTCTCGCTTAGTGGTAGAATAAGCTCAATAAGATGATCGATAATAGAATTGGATATATCGGCGTTCTGCGAATTTCCTCATAAATTGCACCCAAACACTGATTCAAATGACAACCTGTCCGTTTGAGTTGCCAAAAATAGTAAACTACATCCATCACCACACAACAAAATAAGATACAAATGTACATCAAATGGAAAAAATAATACGACTGAGATTTACCTGATTTTGTTTATGCATAAAACAAAGGCCCATTCATACTGTACCGGAAAGTTTTAATTTTTTTTTTTTTTCATTTAATCTGGTAAACAAAACTTTCCTTCAATGGCGACCGTCAAAATTAATTCAATAGTTTCAATGAGTCCAGATAGTCCCGGAATATTGAAGTCTTCAGTATTTGACATTACATTAGCGTTAAATACCCTTTTTATTTATCGACAGACCCGCTATACACACTACACGTCCCTCTGGTGCCACTGCATGATTTTAGAGATGAATTTTATTATCATCTTTCTTGAGTGAGTCAAAAAAAAATCTTGCTGCCATCCCGTATCCCGTGCTGTCGTTCGTTCGTTTGCTCGTACTTGTATGTATGTACTTTCGTTCATAATTAAGATTTATGCCTGCAGATTTTTCCTCTCGCTGGTACCTCAGCACTGGATTGTCTGCTTCAAATGACGTTGAAAATGAATATCAACTTTTGATTTTTTTTTATTTCTTTTATATTGGAAAAACAGATATGTAGCTCATTTTCCAATACTAAGCAAAGCATTGTTGAATCTTGGTTTTTATTTAAAATATTTTTTGTATTGTTTCGAATTATAACAACCATAGTCACTATTTATTCATTTATAATCATTTAGCTGTATTTTGATAAAATATTTGTTTCACGAATGCCTTCTAAAATTGGCTATACAAAATAAAAAAAATGGAAAAGTTGTAGGTTCTAGTCATTCGTTTCTGTCAGAAAATCCCCGAACTGTTATAAAAACAAACACTTTGGAATGTAGATTTGAAATTCAAATTCGTTCGATGGGACCAAAAGTCAAATCGTGGATATGAAGTGTTGAACTCGCTGTGTAAGACGGTTGAATTTATTACAATGATATTGAGTAGCGCTCGCGCTTGGTTCAGCTAGTTAGTATACGTAAGTTCATGATACTTTTGTTGAAGCCATGACTTCTGGGCGACGCACGCGTTTTTGATTTCTTCCATCAACATTTTGAATTAAATTAAAGTTAAAATAAAATTTTAAAACTTAAAAGTGGAAAATGATTGAACAAGTGGCCGGCGGAAGTTTCCGGAGCGGTTTGTACTTTGTTTCCGAATGCCAAAACATGGTTGGGGAGTGCAGAAGGAATCAAAACAGGCTTCTTATTCAAAAATATAAATTTTCGTAATCGTAATCAAATAAATAGAATTGCATCAAACTAGCTAAAAAAATAATTTATTGGACTGAAAATTAGAAAAAAAAAATCCGATGAAGATTGATGGGCAAGATGGCTAGCAGCTTTGTTGTAGCAGCAATTGGATCAAATGTGGAATTGGGCAGAAACTTAGGCGGTGGTAAAATCTTGAGCTAGTGAGTTTTCGCGAATCCAGGAAAGCTTTCTTCGACGTGAACTACAAAAATACTGTGTTGGAAGTCTACCTTGAAATGATGAATCTACCCAGAAAATCAATATTGAGTCATAATTTGCTGCCATCTACGACTTGAAACTGTAAAAAGTCTGGTATAATGAAAATGAAATCAAAGTTTTTGAAATTCCAACTTATTATCCTCTGATTTATTGTATATAGAATACAGATAAGTCAAATTGAAACACCAGAAATCTCCGTTTCGCATTTAAACTAAACATTTTCGGATCAATTTGCTGTTTATTGTGCCCTGCCAATATTGCAAATTGGCGTACAATGATGAGCCCATTATCAGATGTGTTATATTTTAAACTATTATCTGTTCAGCGTTCGGTTGATCGATTACTGCTACATGTATAATCAACAACTAGACCTGGTTGAAGCGTGATGGGGAAACTAAAATTATTCCCCGGGTGGTATTGACACAAAATGGTCAACGGCGTTTGGGCTAAATTTCTTATTCATGCTCGTAATAAATAGATTATCGTTCGGAAATAAATCTTTGTTGACCTTTGGTTTCACTGAACATAATGTATTGCGTTTTGTTAACGTTTTTTTCCATTTTTAGTTGAAATAGCCCCGTAGCAAAAAAAAAGGATATTCCAAAAACAATTAAAATACACCGTTTTGGGGAGGGGTTTTCGTATAAAACATTTTTGAAAAATCATTAAAAAAAACCAGCAGTGGATCAATTTGAAAAAAAGCTACGTTCAATGTGATGCCAAACACGCTGTTAACATTCTGAATACAAAGCGAGTAAATGAATATTAACCTTCGGTGTCTTTACTTATCCCGGTTTAAGTGGTAAGTGTGGACGATAATTTTTCCTGAAAATTTTCAAAGAGCATATCTTTTCTCGGTTAAATACGTTACTTTTGCTCCAACTTTTCTCTTAATTTTGAAACACGCCGTGCCTTTTCCTCACTTGTTATTTGCGAAAGTTAGTGTACGGAAAAATTGCAATTGAAAATTATGCACTTCAACTCGACATTGTAGTTGAACATCAAAGGCAAACAAAAAGTCGTTGTAAATAATCATTATTATTCTATCTTTCCAATTATCCAATGGTTGATTTGAGTCATTTTAGAATTGTTCAAACCCTGAGGTCTAAAAAGCTTCGTTTTGATTCAAAACTCATTCATGTTCTTTGTAGAGTAACGTTTACATGAGTAAATTCTAACTTTAAGGTTAAATTACAATCTTTTTTCATACATAATACAAAATTTCAACCACCCGGTCGGGCAATTCAGAACGATTTATTGAAATTTTGAAGAAGGATAAATCTGAACAAAATTTAGGCCAAAAACATACAAAAGGGAAGTGAAAGAAAATAACTTAAAAGTTAATGTTTTCATTGACTTATAGCAGCAGTGTTATAATCGTATCTTAGAATTAATCCAAAAATCCTTATCGTTTCGAAATTTGATATCAAGTAATAATAAAAAATATTCCAATAAATAATAAATCATTATTAAAATTACTCACTAAGGAAAAAAGGAGCTTAGGAGGATTAAAAATATATGATCACAATAGTCAAAAGTGTCTGCTGATCAAATCCTTTTATCCGCATTCCCAATCAAAATTGTTTTGCCTAGGATGCAGAGGTGACCTCGGTCCTAGAGCATGAATTATGAATCTTTCAATCCCTTTTCACTCATTTCCTTCTATCAATTGACAACTAGGACGTGGCCGGCGCCGTTATTAATGTTCAAAGAGAGGGCATCATTTTTGGACATTGTCAATGTGTATTCGGCGCCGAGTAAAGCATGGATCATTCTGGATAAACCTGGACGCATTAAAACGGGTCTATCTCGGAGCTATGTAAACGAAATAATGATGTTTTGTACTCAAAATGTAGGTTTTTTTATTGCACTTTAAAGGAAAAATAATTTTAAAAAATATTCTGATGTCGTTTTGATAAAATTTCGAACTTTTCAACTCATCATAGTTTGGACACTCTGTTCGCTGACCTCAGCGGCCATTTTGTTCGACCATCTCTTCATCTCTGTTGCATCCCGAGTCGTCCTACTATTTTTCTTCATTTTCTGCTTGACAATTGCTCAATATTTTTCGATAGGGCGGAATTGAGGGCAGTTTGGTGGGTTGATGTGCTTTTCGACTAAATCCACCCCGTTGTCCCGATACCACTGTAGTACCTCCTTGCTGTAGTGGCAACTTACCAAATCTGGCCCAAACTTTACTGATCCTTTGTGAGATCTGGCAGAATAATAAGACGTATTTTTAGATTTCATTTTTTCTTATAAAGATTTATTGATTTGGGTTTTAGAAAAACTTTAATTCCTTAATTAAATAGTATAATATGAAACAGGGCATGCTCAAGAAATGTAATTTTGCACGATGAGATTTAACCCTTTAATGCATGATTTTTTTTTAATGAAAATTACAGCTATTAATTCAGAGAAATAATAACATTTTAATTCGCAAAACAAAACTCAACAGGTTTGAAGTCGTTACTTTGAGTATTATAAAAGTTATGGCCCATAAAAGTTGAAAAATAATTTTTGAAATTCTCAGTTCATTTCAAAACGGTTTTGCTTATTCCTTCAAAACCTTGTTAATTGAGTGCAGGAAAGTGTTTGTGATTGATTGGGATTGAAAAATTTATTAGAATTTGCAAATCTGAAGAAATAACAGCGATTTTCCAAAAACTACTTTTTTCAAAAAAAAAAAAATTTACTTTCGCATTATTTTCGCATACTTTGTTCGATATCTCACACATACATTGAAATATCGCAATAAAAATTCCATAAGCTAACTTCTTCTAATCTCTAAAATATTTTTTGTAAATACATGACTCAAAAATATCCACACATTTTCGGGATATTTGGATTTTGATTAGTGTTGTTTTAAAACAAGACTATGCATTAAAGCGTTAACACTAGTCAAAAGAGTCTCCTGATTTTATCCTTCACACCACTCCCATCCCCCCTCTCTCCCTCTCCCCTCTCTAGGACGTGGCCGGCGCCGTTATTGATGTGTAAAGAGAGCATCAGTTTTGGTTATTGTGGATTGGTTGCCAATCGAAGGCTCCATTCATTTGACCTGTGTTAAAAATGTATGGCCTCGGTCAATCACGAAGTTGCAACGATTATTGATGATGGGCAATTTTTTCTACTGAGCAGTTTTCAAAAGTTACAGCTAAGAAAAGCCTTAAAACATGAAAAAACTGGAAATTAAGTTTTTTTTTAAAGAGAAATTCTTAAATTATCTTGACATTAATTCCAGTTCATAAATGCGGCTTAAATTTATTTTTGGAAATTCGAGTCCAAATTTTCCTTTGAACAGTGTCTAATTTTGATTCCTTTTGTGTTTTTTTATTATCAGTTTTTGAAATTAGTAATATTATTCTAATTGTAATAAAGCTTCTTAAGACGGGGGAGGAGGGGTGGTGTGGGGTAAAAAAAAACACCATTTTCACGATTCTTTTCTAGAGCTATCGTTCAAACAAATGTATTCAAATTTTTTGCATTATACAAAGCATTGTTAAAAGAACATTTAATAATTTTTTCGTAGAAAAATATTGAAAAATGAGCCGGTGACGGAGCACTTTCGAGAATGCCTTTTAGAAAACAGGATTTGCGGTGGACACTGTATCTCAGCACAGAATCATCTGAAGTTAAAAAATCAGAGCAAAATATGTTTAATAGATGCTTTTCTGGACCCCAAAGTAAAAAAAAATAGAAAAACGTTGGGGTCTGGTAT
Source organism: Uranotaenia lowii (assembly GCF_029784155.1). NCBI lineage: Eukaryota > Metazoa > Arthropoda > Insecta > Diptera > Culicidae > Uranotaenia > Uranotaenia lowii. The sequence continues at coordinate 238,115,810 of NC_073692.1, read as the reverse complement.
TTTAGATGTAGAAAATATGTTCCAAATTTGAAAAGAATCGGATAAGTAGTTTTCAAATGACGATGTCCACGGACTTTAAAAATGTGCTTTCGAGAAAATCGCGTTTGAAGTTTCTGCTTTTGCTCCAATTGACTTGAAAATTTGACACAATATTCTTGAAATGTTTTACAATAAGAAAAGAAAAAAATAAAAAAAAACAATTTTTTGAAAGTGTTAGACCCTACCCCCCCACCCCCCCCCCTTAAGTAAATCATTTTATTGTTTAAATTTTGACTAGCCTTTCCAGTTTTTACAAAAATACTGATATTGGTTGCACAAATGTAGGCAAGACACCCAGCACTTCAGTACCACCACAAACTGGGTGGGTAGTTATGATAATTGAATTCTTTGTCAACAAGAAACACCAAGGCCTTTCATTGATATCGAACCAAGTTAAAACAATAGAAGCGTTTCTTGGAGTTTTCCGTCTGAGGACAGAATTGAAGAACAACATAGCGGGACACAAGAACATGAACGCCGGTTTCCTCACAACACTCTGTGACAACTGACAGCAGCAGCGTCGCCGCATTGTACACCCGGTGGGTGGCGAGGAGTGTTTTTCCTTTTTCAATGAAACTCATACACACAGGTTGTGTGATTACGCGACGATGGGTTCTGTCCGACCTCCTCCGACAAGACCGACCGTTTCCCATCAACCCTCCCGCCCCATTCTCTATCGGAAAATTAAGTCACGCGAAGAGAATGAGAGGCAGGCTTCCGTATATCGGAAAATTGTGATACACATCACATGGAAAAAAGGAAATCCTCATCCTTTGAACGAACATCCTGCGTTCCATCACCGTGTTGTGCCGCCCACAATGCAATCATTTGTAGGCCGCAACGATTTTCTCTTGACTCGTTTACCAAGGGGATAATGCTACTGGCTTTATCCCGACCGACGACTGGATATGGTAAACACCAACAGAGAGGCTCCGAACGAATGTTGCGGAATGTATAAAAACGCAGTTGGAAGAATACTCTTCAGCAATCTGATCCTGATGGACTCGATGGTTCGTCCAGCGTGTCTCTGAAGGATATGAAGGATATCCCTCCAGAAACTGAGAGTATCGCTTAAACACACCCTCAGTGTTCGGAGTTTCATTAGTTCGCTCTAGTCTCATGGTCAAAATGAGGAGAGTATCCCTATTATATGTCTTTTTGGTCTATTTGTGCTTGGAGAAATGTGTTTGTCGTGGGATTCGTTTCTCAGCTTGGAAATCCCTGTGGCAAAGTATTGAATCGGTAAACTTAAAACTCGGCACGATAAAAGTTTATGCCTCAGGTTTGAGTATGTATCTAGACATGTTTGTTTTTGCTTGTCCGCTATCAATCAATGAATAAGAATAGTCTTAGAGAACGATGCAAGGTATCGTCATATCCGGCAGCATGCAACAGCAGTTTTGTATGCAACGCTCACACGATAGATAGCATTCTAATTCATACCGAAGACGCTCTTTAAAACTTAAAGCTCTTCAGTCCACGCTTATTGTTATTTAATTTATGGTCAGCACTCTCCAACATCTATTTTTCTTGATCAATTTTACTTCTTTCTCACTAGTTATACACTAATGACGTTTGTTGTGCACAGATTGCTCGAAACACGAATTAAGAAAAAAATAAGCCTCATCTACTGTTTAGACAGTAAGACGTTTAGTTACATTTAATTTCTCTCAAATCGATTTCGTCTTTAGATTGACTCCTACTTGAAGATTGAAAAACTTAAAATAAACTATTAAATATTGTCAAATTAGCTTAGCTTAGCTTAGCTTTGTTGACTAACCATTAGGGTGTCCCAAATTTGCATAATTTCTGGGAATCTGGGGACTCACCATACAAATGGTAGATTAGGATGTGGAGAACAATTTTTTTTATGGGGCCGACTAAAAAAAATCATGTTTAGAGGTTCCGCAAGGGCGATCTTTGAAAAAAGCCCACTTTCAAAATATTTGATTTTAAATAAATTCTGGGTCCAAAAAATTTTACAAAATTAATATATTTTATATTTTTTTAAATTTGTTTGGGTTAAATACTACACGTAGAAAATGAAAAATGATCCAAATTTACATCAAAATTGAAAATAAGCAAACTTATTTAAGAAAAAAAATTTTTTGGGCAAAAATTTTATATTCGACTGACAAAAATATGTACCTAGCGTACAATATTTTTGATACCAATGCCATCAAAAGATGAGGATTTTTGTGCACTTAAACTTTACTGAACAAAGCATGATAATTATATCATAGTGTGAAGCGCTATTCACGGTTTAAACCCTAATAAAAATCACAATTTACGATATTTTTTATTTAATTTATCCGATTCGTCTTATTAAATACCAACTTAAAAATCAAAACACTTGCAAAAAAAGACTTGGATGGTTTACAGGAATCATCAGGAGGCTTTATGCCAAATTTTAGCTGAATCTGACAACGGAAAAGGGTTGCACTGAATCTCAAGTGTGAAAGGGATTTTGAGACATTGTGTTCTGTAGAAGCATAAAAACTGGTTTTTCATCAATTTTTTTTCCTTCACCAATCGATTGCTTAGTTATGTTGATTTTATTAAAATTTCAACTATGACTAACATTTCACCTCAAGACTGCAACTCAATTGGACTTGAAACAAAAAAGTTATGGCTGTTCAAAGATTGTCCGTGATTGATCGAGGTCATCAATTTTGTGCAAAGTACAATAGGATACTGCTTGGGACTAGCAGTACATCCTTAGATGCTCTTTCTTTTTTATGATAATCGATAGCGGCGCCGGCCACGTCCTAGTAGTCAATGGGTAAAAATGGAAAGAATGTTAGTAAGATACTCTTTTGGTTCATCTAGCAACCCCTCGTTCCTGCATAAATTAAAAAATAATTTTGAAAAAGTGAGAAACAGGGATAAATTAATATCACCAGCAATGGAAACCGTCTATAGGTCTGCGAATTCCATTTTCAAGTATCTCAGAGATGGTTGTATTAGTCAAGAAAGCTACATATTAGGATCCATTTTCTACACCTCCTATGCTCCTTGATATTTCCTAAGGAAACTTCTGACCCAGATGGCTTTAATTTGCAATTTAAAAAGAAATACCATTCGAAATTGCATTTCATAATTAGTTTATTTATTTTCGTAGAATTCCGGGGAAGAAGTGAAGAAGTGTAACTAAACAAGAACAGAGTTTGAACCAACCATTTAAACTTCAAAATTATTTAATCGAACAGTAATTTTATACATTGACAAGTTGGAAACCATTTTATTGGCGATTAACTCTCACAGAATTAGTAAAAAATCTCAAATCAATTACTCTTTACCATATTGTTAGAAAATTGTTTTTAAATAAAACAATTCATGTCATTAAAAATGTTATGCTGATATGAAATTTTCTTCAAGAAACCAATTTCAGTGTCAATTTTATACCCATTGTTTTTGTTTTTCTCAGCACCAAATTTGAAAAGGTGAAACTTTTGAAAACAAAAACATAACATTTTGAAATTAAAGATTTGAATCAATTATCAACTTTCATCAAGACTTCAAGTCACTTAGAATTGTGCGATAAAAATTATAGAAGTTTTCTATTTGTTTACTTTTTCTAATTTAACAAATTTTTTAACACGTTTTCAACTAAATGGAATTTGAAATACTTTTTAAAGCATAAATCTAATAACCGTTTTGCAGGTTTCAACAAATTTGTGAATGAAATCCGGTTTTTCAAACTTTTTGCCAGTAATGTCAAAAATACTTGTGATGATATCTTTCCAAAGTTTCAAAAACAGTTGAATATTACAAAATCAGATTTCTTCTCAAACGAAGGTTTGATAGTTAATCAGTTATCAATGATTGATTTCAATTAAAACTGACACATTTTAAAATTCCATATAATCGAAAATGTGATAGTTCAAATCTGACAAAAAATTCAAGTTCAGGACGCTCAAATCTACCAAATCGATCATTAAAACATAAGCACTAAAATGCTGTTCCCATGAGTTATCAATTAAATTCTATATATAAATTTTAATAATGGCAAGGCGTGTTTGATTAAAAAAAATCCTTCTTTAATGTTGAAAAACCTATCATTTGCATCTACATATTTTGTTTTAATTTTTAAATTAAATCACCAAATTTTTTAGTACAGTTTTTTTTAAATTTTAGAATAAATTCATCGAATTTCAAAGACAAGCTATTGAAATTTGAAGTAATATTTTCGATAAGCGGTTTTTCAATTTTGAATTTTTTTTAATTCTAAAAACATAAATCTTTTATTTTTTTCCTAATAAAAAATTCACATTTCAAATCGCGATTTTTTTTTCGAACTCAAAACACTACATCGGAAATTTTCAATCAACCCTTCAGTTGAAAGAAAGAAAGAAGAAAAGAAATGTCAATTAAGATTAATAGTAAATAACAATTATTGTCATTTTCCTAACAATTTATCATGGTTAATGTTTTACCTGATCTGACATTTATTTAAGCATTTAGATTTTTTTTTAAATCTTTTTATGGAAGTATTTATTTCAAATTTGAGAACTAGACTGCCAAGAAATTATTGTGAAGCAAATTTTGTGTGCAGCCTCAGGAACATCATTTCGAAAGATTTATCAATGAATTCCCGAAAATATAATTGATGTTTAACTTTCTTTGCGATTTGTTTTGGGAATTTTAATTTATTTTATCAGTAAAATTTATTATTTTTTGAGTTTGTGTGATAATCATGAGTAAGAAAACGATGTTAGAAATTCATTTTCTTGTTAATTATGTGGTATTGTTATTATTTTTAGCTAAATTTGAATTTCGAACCCCCCACCCCCCACCCCCCGCCATTGACGAGTCCTTCGCACGGGCCTGGTCAATGCGATGTGATGATGAAAGCTACTTGAAATGTGTTTAGTATAGAAATGATATTTCAATCTTTTCTATAATTTTTTTATTTTCGTTTTTACTTTCGGTAATCAAAAAATGAAAATAAAGTCAATTTAATTGTAAAAAAAAATATTTTTTTATCGTTACTGTTCACATTGTCACAGCACTTTTACTAACATTATTCGTTTTAATGAAAACTCAATTCCGGGACGTCTTACCAGCGAGTTGGGTGTTGAGTCCTGCAAAATTTGAGGATAATTAATAATAAGTATGAGATTATCAAAATGATAAATAGTTTGCCTAGTTAGGATCAGTGGATCGTTTCCTTTTGCCATCAATGGACACTAGAGTGCCTCAAATGACCCGACATTTGAAAAAGTTATGCGCTGCAGGCTTAAATTGATCCTAGGCCTAGTACAAGGTGTCATGCCAAATTTGGGCAAGATCGGATCACGGGAGAGGGTCGCTCAACGAGCCTAAGGCTGATGTCATGCTGAAGCAACTAGCAACGCGACCTACAACGCAACGTTCACACGACTAACCAGCTCTCATTTGATCTCCATGGAAATCGCGCAGACCTGTCATACTGGTCGCTTTGTATAGCGCGACCAATCTGATGCCAATGTGTTTTGTAGCGCGACTAGTAGGAAATCCAATAGGAATATCGTTTTTTCTCGATTTGAAGCAGTGATTCCGGGTTTTAAGCACAATAGTACGAAGATCTGTCCGAACTTGTGATAATAAACTAAAAAATATCTTAATCGGCGAGAAAATTTTCATGAATTCTTAGTTCCCGCAAAAAAAACAAGGAATTTTGTCGGTTCAAATTTTGGCATTCATTTGATGAGTTTTTGATGGCTCCCGAAAGAAAGGAGACGATTCAAAGCATTATCAGATGTAGAGAAGTGATGATTTGTAGGGGATTTCAAAGTCACAGGTCGCGCCAGCATGACATACCAATGTGTTGCAACGCAATCTTATTGGAACGTTGCGTTGCGTTGCGTTGCTAGTTGCTTCAGCATGACATCAGCCTAAGGCTGATGTCATGCTGAAGCAACTAGCAACTCGACCTGCAACGCAACGTTCACACGACAAACCAGCTCTCATTTGATCTACATGGAAAAAGCGCAGACCTGTCATACTGGTCGCTTTGTAAAGCGCGACCAATCTGATGCCAGTGTGTTTTGTAGCGCGACTAGTAGGAAATCCAATGGGAATATTGTTTTTTCTCGATTTGAAGCAGTGATTCCGGGTTTTAAGCACAATAGTACGAAGATCTGTCCGAACTTGTGATAATAAACTAAAAAATATCTTAATCGGCGAGAAAATTTTCATGAATTCTTAGTTCCGGCAAAAAAAAACAAGGAATTTTGTCGGTTCAAATTTCGGCATTCTTGCAATCCGGGTCGTGATTTGATGAGTTTTTGATGGCTCCCGAAAGAAAGGAGACGATTCGATGTAGAGAAGTGATGATTTGTAGGGAATTTCAAAGCGAAAGGTCGCGCCAGCATGACATACCAATGCGTTGCAACGCTTTCTTATTGGAACGTTACGTTGTGTTGCGTTGCTAGTTGCCTCAGCATGACATCAGCCTAAGATTCGTATGGGATTTTGAGACATTTTGTTCGGGAGGAATATGAAAATCCAATTTTACATGAATAACTTTGGTCCCCTTCGGTCGATTTCTTTTGAAAACAGTTTTTGATAAAGCCTAAACTATGACAAATAATTCATCCGAAGACTGCATTTCGATTCGAGTTAAGATAAAAAAAGTTATTAAGCTTAAAAAAATAGCTATCTTTTTTAAAGGTGATATTCATCACTATTAATGAGAGACACTGCTTCGAAGATTTTGACGCAGCATTAACAGTGATGAATATCACCCTGAAATAAGTTAGCCCATTTTTGAAGTCTAATAACTTTTTAATCATAAGTCGGATTGAAATGCAGTCTTGGGATGAAATATTTGTCATAGTTTAGGCCTTAAGAAAAACCATTTTCAAAAGAAATCGGCCGAGGGGACCAAAGTTATTCATGTTCCTCCAGAATAAAATGGCTATATATGCCATGCAAACTTTAGGCTCGTTGAGCGACCCCTTCCCGTGATCCGATCTGGCCCAAATTTGGCATGAGATCTGGTACTAGGCCTAGGATCAATTTAAAGCCTACAGCGCATAACATTTCACAAGCTTGAAATTTCCCATACAAATTTGGGGCAGTCTAATGGACATGGCCTATATATGTTCCGGTAATTTCTTAGGAATCGGGCAGCTTAAATTTCCAACGCTGGAAGCGATTCTGCTTCAGCGGCCGTGAATAACAAACAATAATCCGGGGCCGTTTGACTGCATTCAATTTTCCAACAAGAATTTACTACTATACGCTTGAGAAAAATGCAAAAAAGTTATTTCAATCCATCTACTTAGACTTTGCGTGAAATTCATGTGTCAGTTACATGAAAGACCCATCCCGAAGAATATGTAGCAAAACAAACGGAAAAAAATTTGCTACTCCAGAGGACCTACCGGCGAGCGGAGAAAGACTATTTCTAAATCTTTAAGGAGTATCAAAGCTAAGTATTTGTATAGAAAATCTTCTCATGAGAACAAAACAAAAGATTGATACTAAAATCTTAAATATCAGTGTTATAATTTCCATGCTTAAGCTACATATAGGATTTCCAACTAGAACATCTAGTGGTTGAAGAAAAGATGTCTGCTGTGTATGAAAAAGCTATGTGTTGTAATGAATCATTATTAGTTTTCAATGGTGCAATTATTTATGTTCAAAAACTAGTGAAGGATGCATCAATTTAATTTTGCTTTGTGCAGCTCTGATATGTTTTAGTAGTAAATTTGAAAACGCGATAGCCCTTGGCTTTTGTGTGTGTGTGTGTGTGTGTGTGTGTGTGTGTGTGTGTGTGTGTGTGTGTGTGTGTGTGTGTGTGTGTGTGTGTGTGTGTGTGTGTGTGTGTGTGTGTGTGTGTGTGTGTGTGTGTGTGTGTGTGTGTGTGTGTGTGTGTGTGTGTGTGTGTGTGTGTGTTTGCGTGCGTGCGTGCGTTTGCGTGTGTGTTTGTTTGTATGTTGGAGGAGGGGTGTTTATTATTATTAAGTTTTACTAGTGAAGGTGTGTTGTTGATTCGATTCAGTGTGAAAAGTTCAGTAAGCTTACCTTTTTTCTGCATACTCAGAGATACAATCAAAATTGATGAGTTAGGTAATTATAATCGTTCCGTGGCCGGCTATGACGGTTTATAATTTTTTTTTTTTTTAATTCGTTCTTGAATCGTGTTGTGTGCTTAAAGTTAATCTAGCAGTTCATAATATGAGTTTTTATCAATGGAAGTTTTAGTTTTTGTTGTTACGTTCAGAGCAGAGACAGAAAAATATTACGGTGACTCAAAAATAAGGGAAAGCTTCTGCTACACTACGATAATTTCCTAAAAGAGATTCTTACGGTCACAACTACAAAAATACCTTTTCATTCTTTCAAATACTAATTCTAATAATCGTAATAAATAAATATTTATAGTTGGTAGTCTGATGTTGGGCTTTGTGATCTTCGATTCCCAATAGATGTCTCGGCATCAAAACTAGGGTCCAGTTCTCAATATTTCTGCAGTTAGGAAACTAATTTATTAAATACCTTATTATCGCTAGATTGTGTTTATCGTTAATATATCGTTCAAAGTGTCATTATTTTTTTTCCTTAAAAGACTTGGTTGCCATGTTTCTATCTAGCCCGGTTAAAAGACTCAAGAAGAAAAATAAACAAGAATAAATGTATTGTTTGTATTTAGAGTGGTCAGATATTTGATTGCTACCCACATGAGCGAAATTATCATAGGATAAAATGAATTCAAGAATTTTTTTCACTACTGTTCCAAAGAATATTAGTCATTGGACATTCAAAGCATCACATTTTTCATTGTGAATCCTTGAAATTCAACATGATAGTTATTGATACGACATGCATACGCGTTCAGGTTTTTTTTCTTAAATACACTTTTATTATACTTAAATTGTAACGTTTAGTTAATTATTTTTTCTTTAGGAAAATAGGAGAACAGGATGCTTAAAATCAGATCACACTGGTCAAAAGTGTCTCCAGATCACATCCTTTTACCCACTCCCCACAGTAAAATTATTTGCTAGGATGCAGAGGTGACCTCGGTCCTAAAGCACGAATTATTTCTTTCATCCCTTTCTCTCTTTTCCAATCTATCTATTGACTACTAGGACGTGGCCGGCGCCGTTATTGATGATTAAAGAGAGAGCATCAGTTTTGGGCATTGTGAATGTGCTGTCAGTCCCAGACACCATTCATTTGACCTTTGAACAAAATTGGTGGCCTCGGTCAATCACGGAGTAGCAACCATTGGCGATGTGGAATTCGTTCTACTGAGCCACGCCTGCGATCATGGGATTCGAAATGCATTTTGTTCAATTTCATTGTTATACCAATAAAGAGTTTCTATAAAGTATACTGAAAAAGTTCAACGGCATTGGTCAATATTATATTAATACTCAAAAATTAAATAAAGCATTTCGGGTTCAATGTTTAAAGGTGGATGTGAGTAGTCAATCAAGCTAAGCTAAGCTAATTCATGTGTCAGTTACATGAAAGTACAGTATCTACTACAAAGCACACGTAGAATCGATGTGCTGCATCAGTTTAGGTGAAAAAAAACCCGTATATTTGATTTTTATTATTTTGCGTGTATTTTATTTTAGCGAAAACTCGAACTATGATCTGCAGAAAAAAAAGAACACAAAAACCCCACTCCTATAAACGAGAAATTTCAATTTGGATACAATAGAGGTATACTTAGCTCTGATTTGTAGAATGATTCGAAGAAAGTTTCAAGTGTAGCTGTAAGTTTTCTTCCAGCTCTAGCACCGGCCCCAGCTATTTCAACAGCCAATGTACATCGTCCACTAATTTCGATGATAAACTGTATTTTCAGACTTAAAAACACTAACAAAACTAGATTAAACGCGATGCAAACTCAAATTATTTTTGCATTAATTTTTGTCACAAATAGGTAACAATCCACAAGTAAAAAAAAAAAGATTCAGGAGTATTAGCAGCAAAAATAACCACCCCAGGGTCGTCGCCTACTCCCCTCTACCACTATGTATTAAATATCGTCAAATTATAATCTTTTTCAAATTCTTACGCCTTGCTCACCTTTTTCGGGTAAGTGTAAATTTCATGGAAAATCATACAGAGAAAAAAAAATGTGTAAAATATCTAATACCTACTTAGTACATTTTCTGTGGGCTGATGATTTTGCAAAAGCATTTGCAAGAAGTGAGCCCTCACATTCTGCAAATATGATCGCTTCGTGTTCAGAATTTACAACTGTTCAAAGAAAATAGTGCCTTTTCACACTCATCACCAGGCATTTTACGGCAGTTATGGTTTTCGTTCAAAAACACCATGTTTATCGGCAGCTTCTTTTAATCTTCAATTTTCGACGCCAACAAAATCATGTAAACTGTTACAGAACAGCTAGATTCCCAAATGATTTTATTGATAAAAATCGGTTCAGTATTTTGTAGCTATAACCAAAACAACTGTAATCCAGCTGTTTTCAATTTTTTTTATCCACACAACAAATTTGAATCATTTAAAATGCTAAGTAACGGGTTTTGTTGTCACCGAAAATCGTATTTTATTCATGTGTTTTTTAAATATTCCAGTAAGAGTTATTTCTTGTGACTTTTATGTGTTATTTAATTTATTAAAAAAAAATCAAAAAAATTGAATTACCTGAGCAATTTTAGTTAAAACTTTTGTTTTCTTTTACATAGAACGGAACATGAACTTTTTCCAACTTAAGCGATGAGTTCTGAATGCAAAATAAAATACACGTGATTCTTGTTTTATTGGGGCCGCATAAAATACATCCTGCCAGCCATCCTTCGATTCGTGCCTCCGTGACCGCAGTAGGTTCCCCGGCCCCTCTTCTTCGTTTCTGACCCCAGTTGGGAAAAAGAAAACCCTTCTTCTAGGCCAGACAGCAGCATCAGCAGAAACAGATGGGTTCACACTTGCATGCATCACCAAACACTGCAGAAGTCTTTTGGATTGCTGAAGCTGTGCTGAGGCCTTGTGGTCCCGTCGTTTTCGGTTAGCTGTGAAACACTTCATTCAGTTCATTCTAGGGTAGCATGCCAAATGTTGGTCAGTGACAAAAAAAAACAGTTTGGAAGGAGCTAAATATATTTTGAATCTGCATAAACGGCTATACAAAACTTATGGCCAGTTTGAATGAAAATCTGGTTCCTCTCCCGTTAAAAAGAAGAGTGAGTGTTGACCATTTTCAACATCTAAAACGACACAATATCGTTTGTGCTGACATATACGAAAAAGCGCCCGAGGAGACAAAAGTGTTGTGCCGTATACATATTGTGGTGTATCTGCGTCCCGGTAGTCAACGTAGAAATATCCTTAGTCTTCCGCCTCATCCACTACTGACTACACCGATGCTGGGGCTATGTGTTAAAAGACTGCAGTCAAAGCCGCTTGTTTGTGCCACGAAGGGCGTTAAATGAACTGATTTGGTTCGGGAGTTTTTTTTTTGTTATACATATTTTCACTAGACTATTGGAAATGTTTTACAGGCACCCATTCATTGCAAAATTGCTAGCGAAAATTACACACAAATCAATATTCGTTCGTTTTATTCTGGAATGGTAGAGATGTTCAAGAACCAGAGTTTAAATTAAAAAGTTTAGTTGGAAATGTATAACGAATCTCGATTTTCTACCAGTATTATTAATATCCACCGGAAAACAGGTTTCCAATCGTAGAAATGTAGGTTCACGTTATATCGTGCTACTGACCGGTATTTGAATTTCTAACATTCTGAAAAATTAAATCTTCACCCTCAAAAAAAGCAGAGCAAATAATTTGTCGATAAACTTCTTCGCCTAGAATTGTTGAATGAGGTCAAGGTAACAAATAATGTATAGGTTACTTTTAGTTTTGCATTCACCGAACCGCTGGAAATTTTGCAAATCTGTTTGTTCCTTCTCGAAAGTCCTTAATGGCTTGAATTGAATATTGAGATTCTTTATGTTCTAGGGCATTGCCTAGAGGTTGTTTATAACATTTCTTTTTACGTGATGATAAGGTGCAACTTCCTTTTCAATGAAAACCAAAAAAATTACATCAACAAGCAAATACACTTTTTTTTTATTTTGTTGGCTTCACCAAATAGGGGCCGTTCAAATATTACGTAACGCAATTTTCGGTCATTTTCAACCCCCCCACCCCTCTACGTAACTCATTTTAATCATATTTTCTATCAAAAATTCACAAACCGTTACAAACTGCTATACCAATTTTATCCCAATTTTTGTCCGAGACTTGAAATTCGTTTTGAAATATGTTCAACAGAATTAACCAAAATTTTATCATCTACTGAAGTAAATATCCATAATTCAGCATATCATTTTCCGAATGATCATTCTCAAATTATCATTAAAACGATCTCATTGTTTAGTTGCTAATATCATTGAATGATTCTCTTTACATGAATATTTCTATGTTCGTAATCTTATCATTTTCCAAATTCAATTCATTGAAATTTTCAAGTCTTGTGTTGTTTTCTCAGTTACTGAAGTTCAGTCTCATGGTTTTTCTGAATTTCCATTCTTTTACATAGAATTTCGATAACTCAGGATCTTTGTTTTAGGTACTAAACTCAATTGGTTTCCTTATCTAATTTTTTCATTGATAACTGAATCTGTGTTTTAAACATTTAACCACTTTTTTTTCAATCGATCATTTCTGCACTAAAGCCCCTTTGGCTTTGAGGGCATTGAGTGAAACCTTTGTCACATTTAGAATAACAATTTGATAACATTTTTTTTATCTGATTAGAATCATATTTATAAACATCTCATGAAAACGTCTTTTTTTGTGTTTCAAAGATATAAAATTGAAATGGTGCAGTTTCTGCTTTGGCTCTGATTGTAACTTTTAATATTTATTATTATTATTTTAATTCATTGTTACTAAAAACTTTATTTGAAATTATGATTTAGATTTGATACACTGAATTGTGGTTCTGAATATAACCTGACTTAAATTTGAATATTTTGTTCATTTTTTTGAATTTTTTTATTCTATGCTTCAAATCTTCATGCATGATACTTCCTAATTGTCATTAGGTAAATATTTTTCGATGCACCGCAAACCAGACGATCTATCATGAAATGAAAACATTTAAAATATCTATCCGTTCATTTTTCTAAATCAGAGAATTTTAGTTGGTGATAAGGGTATTAAAAAATGAGAATATAATTTTGATTATTGCAGCTCAAATCAGAGCTTCCATTTTTCAGAAATTTCAAACTCTTCCGCAATGTTTGCACGTGGTTAATTAACAATTTTTATTTGAAGACACTAGAACGTATTTTTCTAAGCAGCTATTTGAAGACTAAGAAGAACTAATCTCCAGTTCTTTTATACGTTTAAATTTTTCTTGTATTCTCTGGGATAGCATTTGAAAAAAAAATCGAATCATAGGGGCCCCCGAGAAAAATTGCCCCGGTGCCCCTCCCGGTGGCTTAATCCGGCCCTGATCTAAAAAAATAATGTTTATGCTTAGGCTGATGTCATGCTGAAGCTACAAGCAACGCGACGAGTTCACACGACAAACCAGCTCTCATTTGATCTCCATGGAAAAAGCGCAGACCTGTCATACTGAGCGCTTTGTAAAGCGCGACAAAACCATGAGAGATCAAATGATAGCTGGTTTGTCGTGTGAACGCGTTGCGTTGCTTGTAGCTTCAGCATGACATCAGCCTTATTCATGTTGATGAGAATAAAGGAGTACAGAATACCTAAACTAAGGCTATGATAATTTAGAATCCGTACAGTTACAAACGTGTGTATTTTAAAAACTATTCATTTGATTGAAAAACCTTCTATGGAGTAAATGAAGGTGTTAATATAATATTTAATGTAAAAATTTTAAAAAAATATTGTTGATTACAAGAAATGCTCTTACTTTATTATAAAATCAGTTTTTTTTGTACACTTTATTCAGTCATGTATTGATCTATTATTTTTACCACAGAAGCAAAACCTTTACAAAGTCATTATTTTTACACAAATTCACCTGGAAAAACCAATTGGAATCTGGTTCGAACCTTTTCATGAGTAGGCAGAATTTGATCTTTTAAATTCGGTTTCAACAGAAATTGCACAAATTGCGATCTATGAAACTGCTCACTATCAGTTATTTACTTGATGTCTTCTAGTCAGGCAACACTTTTTGCCTACCGGAAACGGATTTACTGCATAGTGAAGGGGTCTATTTTCAATTATTCTCAATAACCTTAGTCTTTTCACCCATATTTGAGATCAGGGGTCTCACTCCGATGCTTGGTTTGAACTTCGTGAGCATCCTAGAGTGGCTCCTTATACTTCTTAACCATTTGGGCCAAAAACAAATCAGAAAAAAAACAACAGTTTATAAGAATTTCCGAGGCGATTGTGCAAAATTATTTTTACCATGTCTTTTTGCATCGTAAATATCTCAAACACACGTTATTTAAAAAAAATAGGTAAGATAGTCATTTTCATAACCAACACAACGCTGCTAAAATTTTGCATATCCGAGCTCTATAACGTAGCTATCACCGAAATGAAGTGTCCGGATACTAAATGATCATAACTTTAGTTTCATACAAAACTTTCAAGCAGTGTTCCGAATATCACTCATTTTCAATGAATATTTCTGATTGCACTTCGCACCTGAACGTACAATGGTCGGGGTTCGTTATTGATTGCTACTGGACCTACCCGATCATCGATCGTTCAATTCATCGCTAAAATACAGATCACCTCGTACGATGCTTGCTGTCAAAACAGTGCAGCACCATCATCAAATTGGAATCTCACCAATGCGCAATGCATATGGCGAATCTTGTTGGTCTTCGATCAGGAGTAAATGGATCAGGCAGTGAGTGAGTGATACATGAAGCCGATCATTAGCGTATTTTGTTTGATTTGATATATAGCTAATTAATAAATTTATTTGTTGTTATAACGTTTTTTAACATCAGTATGATCAAAATCAAATTGAAGTTGTGTTTGTGAGGGAAAGATGTTCGCTTTCGCCATGTTTTTCAAATTTTACAAGTTCTCTTATTAAACTGTCGTCCGTCACGTTAAAACTACTGAGAATTTATGGAGTCCCGCACAACTGTTTGATTTTTCTCGTCCTGCAAAAAATAATTTTAAATTTCATATAATTCAGGCAGATACTGAGTGAGCTACATTCAGAATGGATCAGTTTGTATCTCACTCATCTCCGATATGCGATGTTTGCTAAACCGATGATTCTGAATGATGCGACTCGGTTTGCATAGCTGATAGGAGCGCTGATCGAGATTGCATACCAGCCAGGCGAAGCAGTTGCGAGAGGCGCTATCACATTATACAATCTGAATGTTTCCAACAGGAAACGCATCCTGAGTGTTTGTTTTGATTGATTTTCGGAAGACTGCTTTCAAGGGCATTTCAATGTATTTTTAACATTTTCTTTTGGGATTAAGGGCATGTTATTTAGTTATTATAAGCATCCAGATCCTAAAGCATGGAGTTTCTCAACTCAAAGATGTTCCAGAGGATTGTTTACTTACTTACTTAATGGTTCCGCGTTGATTCTCCGGCGCATAGAGCCGTGATAGAAGACCTCCACTGTCAACGATCCAGCGAGGACGATTTCGTCGACAGTTCGGATTTCGGTGGCTAGGCTTCGCCGCCACCAGCTTCTGGGCCTTCGATGTACTTCTGGATTCCATTCAAGCGCTCTCTGCAAATCTCTTTACTTTGTTTAAAACTTTCAATTCTGTCAAATATATTGCTTTTTTTTGGTAAATGTTGAAATAAAGTAGATATTTAACAAATGTGTTCAACATTGGAATAGTTTTTACAAATTTAAACATTATTGGAAGGTGTAGCAAAGTACACCGGGGCAGCTAGTTTATTATATACACTGCCGGCCAAAAGTTTGGAATCACCCACTAAAAAACATGCAAATTTTGATCGTTCAATCTCAGCCGCCTTAGGACATATTGCAAATCTTCTGATCTCATTTGAAAGATAATGAGCAATAACTATTTCGGAGGTATTTTGCCCAGAAATAATGTTTTTTTTGCACCTAAAACTTAACATAAAGTTAGAACATTTTCAAAAAATCACACTCAATATTCAAAGCCGATCATCCCGGGATAGGGTGGACCAAATTTCAAAATTTGAGTTGAATTAGAATCTTTATTCTATACTTCTCAAAACACAATCAAAAAACTTTGTGCAAAAATTTAAGAATGTACTTTTTATTAATAAAATAGACACTTAAGTCATCGTCCAAAAGTTTGGGATCACCCCTAGTATGGTGTACCGGCCAAAAGTTTGGGATAATTCTTTTAAAAACATGCAAATTTATCTCATTCATATCTTTCTTATCAAACATCGTATTGCAGATCTGAAGGGTTCATTTGGAAGCTAAGGAATTGTTGTTTTTTTTTGTAAATTCATCCAAAAATTATATTTTAAATCGATAACTATAAAAAATTCAGAATCAAAAGTGTGAATTTTCAAAAAACAATTAATTTCAGGTAAATTTTTAATGGTTATCACTTTAAAATGATTTTTGTATAAATTTACGAAAAATCAACTATTCCTTAGCTTCCAAATGAACCCTTCAGATCTGCAATACGATGTTTGATAAGAAAGATATGAATGAGATAAATTTGCATGTTTTTAAAAGAATTATCCCAAACTTTTGGCCGGTACACCATACTAGGGGTGATCCCAAACTTTTGGACGATGACTTGAGTGTCTATTTTATTAATAAAAAGTACATTCTTAAATTTTTGCACAAAATTTTTTGATTGTGTTTTGAGAAGTATAGAATAAGGATTCTAATTCAACTCAAATTTTGAAATTTGGTCCACCCTTTCCCGAGATGATTGGCTTTGAATATTGAGTGCCATTTTTAGAAAATGTTCTAACTTTATGTTAAGTTTTAGGTGCAAAACTAAAATATTATTTCTAGGCAAAATACCTCCGAAAAAGCTATTGCTCATTATCTTTCAAATGAGATCAGAAGATTTGTAGGAAAAAAGATAGTGAATTTATTCGCGGTTTATACACTTTTTACCCGTTTTGCAATGGCTGAACTTTTAAATTATTTTAAAACCTTTTTTTGTAATTTTAAACAACTTTGTAGAATAGTTTTCTAATACTGAAGGTTATCAATCTAGAATCAACTTCTCAAGAATCGCTATTAATTTTAAATTTTATCGACAGGGTTTTCGACTATTTTTAAAAGGTGCGGTATGCAAATAAGAATCTTGATCGTTATAATTTGGAACATGTACCCCCAAGAGAAGACTTAAAATTGTGACACTGTTACATTTTCTCGTTAAAATGTGTACTAATCCAAAATTACATTGCTTTTTTTATATTTATATTCTTTTTTTTTTATTTACAAAAGGTTTTATTAAGGCATTTTACTTATAAAGTTTTTATGTGCCGGGAGTATTTTTCCTAACTTTGGGCCGTCCTAGGAGGGAGGCCGTAATCGTCGTGGCTACTCAACTGTTAATTCAACTTATTATAGGAAAGGAAAGGGAACTAACTGGGGTCACTTCCAAGAACAGTTTCCGTTAGGGTCCGGTGGTGGCTTCCTGCAGCTGTGGTTTCGATAGCTACCTCAGGGTTTTCGACTTCCTGGCCAGCCTTCTTTGTGGTGTTGTAGGACCCGTCGGATGAAAGTTTGTTCTAATAAATAGACGAAACGAGCATTAGATAGAGTACAGACAGAGTGGAAGAGGACTAAACGACCAAGTCAGACATTTTAAGATATTTGTATATAGGGTACAAATATTCAAGATCTAAGTTTGCCAAGATGTCTCGAATTGGAACACCAGGTAGTTTACATCGGGCCCTAAGGGTATCCAGTAGCCAAGCCCTCGATCGATCAAACCGTTCACACGTCCACACAACATGATCAATGTCGTGGTAGCCATCCCCACAAACACAAACATTGCTTGTAACTAGTTGTATACGAAACAAATGCGCGTCAAGCCGGCAGTGATTTGACATGAGCCGAGAAACCAAATGAAATCACGACTCATGTTAAAATGCTTAAACCATGCCTTCGTCGGAACCTTAGGGATAATCGTATGGAGCCAACGTCCCTTTGTGCCATTATCCCAGCTAGACTGCCAAGCGTTAATCGCTAAAGTGCGAGGTATTGAAAAATATTCATTGTAAGTTATTATCCTCTCAAAGATTTCACCTTGTAACGCGCCCACCTTAGCCAATGAGTCCGCATTCTCATTGCCTTGAATAAGACAATGAGACGGGATCCAAGCTAAGGTAATCCTGTACGAATTTTCGATCAAAGCGCCCAATATCCCTGAAATTTTCAGCAAAAAATGGGAAGAGCGCTTCATCAGTTTCATCGATCGAATCATTTATATTCTATTTCTGCTGTTTTACAAACGAACCACAATAAGAAATCTTCTGTTGGTTCTTTTCCCAAAAGTGTTTGATACATCTGTTCCGATAATAGCAAGATTACTGCAAGATCGGATTTGAATTATAATTTACCGCTTAGGAGCAACACTTGACCTAATTGATTGCATGAAAACTTCAAATTAAGTCTTCACATTCGTTGCAAAATTGATATTAATTATCGTGTTAAAATTTACCGGTACAAACTGGCAGCGAATTCCCAGGCCCCTATTAGGCAGAAGAAATACAGGCGCACGACATTTCTGGCCGGCAGCCTTCATTGCTCTCTTATTTTTCCGATTCCGAAAATCACGGGTGAACTTCGTCTCCCCAGCAAATCTGGATTGAGGTTTAGCGAAGTAAGTAGATGGGAGCCGAGGTAGGAAAAAACAATCCAGGAAAAGCGGCACCCTGTCTGGAATGTTCATAAAATTCCGGGTACCATCGCGTTTACGTTGTATAGTGGAACACATTTTCATAAACAATTTTGATTATCTTGCCGTCGTTTTCGTGTACAAGTCACATGGTTTAAAGCACGGAAACTTCTTTTTCCTTCTCGTGCAGTGTAGAAAAGTAGAAGTTTTTTGTAGGTAGTTGTTTCTGCACACTACTTTCATGATTTTTGTGTTTTGTTGGAAATTTCAGGTTTTGAAAATACAAGTTTTTGGTTGATATAAGGAGGAATATTTATTTAATGCGAACATAGGATATTTTTCCTCGCTTTTTTTTCAACGTTAAGAATTAGGAAGGTCTGCTCGAATGCCTACATACATTTCACATATTCTATACAACAAATTCAAATTCGTTTATTAAACAGAAAAATGGAAACGGCTATTATTGTGATGAGAATACACTGATGAGCGTATGTAAGTAAAATTTCCAAAATTCAGTTACACTTCTTTTGATTGTTGTGAAATCTCAACCTCACATAGATATGTAGCTACAATGTATATGCTTCCTGTACCTATGTATGTATATCCGAGCCTCGGCTCATTATGTTTTATGCACGAGATTGTCAAAATGAAAAAAGTTCTTCCTTTTGCCATAAACAGACGGAGGTCGTGTGTCGTCAAATTTTGTGGCCGCATCGGAGGCTTCTACGATATATGTACCGTCGTTGGCTGGCAATGATGAACGAACTCGCTCGTTGTGCTTATACCTACCTACTAGCTTAACTGAGGTGAGATCCCAAAAGGCACGGAAAAATTCGTTCCACCGGCTTTAACCTTCCCCTGTTGACACGAAACGGAAAAGCCCCTTTCCATACATGCATAGCTGTGGATTGCACGGAACAACAACAGAATGTTCGGCATTTCCACCACTAGCAGGATAAATGTGAATGGACGTTATCTTCAAAGCATAATCGGACTGGGTTAGAGTTTAAAATAACAATTCTTGTGGTGTAAGTCTTTTTCCTTTTTAATTCAAATAGACATTTTGATTGTTCCTATTTCCTATATTTAAGTATGAACGCGTATTTAATTTCATTCTTTAAACCTTTAATGGACAATCTAAACCGACTAAACTAAACTAAGCTTTTTTTCGATAAACCAATTTTTCGTTGAGGCCCAAAAACAAGGAATAAGAGTTTAAAAAACAGCAACCCAACACATTATTTGTTAAAATTAACTAAAGCTTGCTTCAGATAGAATTGGAAAAAAAATTGCCAGTATATCAGTTATTTATTATTGAATTCAAGATCTTTTTTATATATAAATGTAGCGTTTTCTTCATACTTGTATGAAAAAAAAACATAACGGTTTCTGCGGAATGAAGAAAATGTCAAAACTGTTGCTGACGTCTTTTAAAAAAATTTATTTGGAATTATTTCACAAGAAACACCAAGACAGTGTTCCTGATTGCACTTCGCAACTGAACGTACAACGGTCGGGTTTCGTTATTGATTGCTACTGGACCTACCCGATCATCGATCGTTCAATTCATCGCTAAAATACAGATCACCTCGTACGATGCTTGCTGTCAAAACAGTGCAGCACCATCATCAAATTGGAATCTCACCAATGCGCAATGCATATGGCGAATCTTGTTGGTCTTCGATCAGGAGTGAATGGATCAGGCAGTGAGTGAGTGATACATGAAGCCGATCATTAGCGTATTTTGTTTGATTTGGTATATAGCAAATTAATAAATTTATTTGTTGTTATAATGTTTTTTAACATCAGTATGATCAAAATCAAATTGAAGTTGTGTTTGTGAGGGAAAGATGTGCACTTTCGCCATGTTTTACAAATTTTACAAGTTCTCTTATTAAACTGTCGTCCGTCACGTTAAAACTACTGAGAATTTATGGTGTCCCGCACAACTGTTTGATTTTTCTCGTCCTGCAAAAAATAATTTTAAATTTCATATAATTCAGGCAGATACTGAGTGAGCTACATTCAGAATGGATCAGTTTGTATCTCACTCATCTCCGATATGCGATGTTTGCTAAACCGATGATTCTGAATGATGCGACTCGGTTTGCATAGCTGATAGGAGCGCTGATCGAGATTGCATACCAGCCAGGCGAAGCAGTTGCGAGAGGCGCTATCCCATTATACAATCTGAATGTTTCCAACAGGAAACGCATCCTGAGTGTTTGTTTTGATTGATTTTCGGAAGACTGCACCAAGAAAAGAAGACGTCACCGAAACTCTAAGTACCCGGTCTGGTTCAACAGACAAATCATGAACTTAAAGAATCAGAAACAAAAAGCACATAAATTTTAGAGAAAGCACAATACTAATGAAAATTTAGCATCGTATTTGAACTTATGCGGTCAACTGAACTTGGCCATTAGCAATGCACCTGAAGAATACAATTCAAAAACTGAACTTGAAATAAAGAAATTTTCCAACTACGTGAAAACAATGTTGAAAACTGAGAATTTTCCGTCAAAAACGCACATTGACGAACATGTCGGGGATAACTCGGAGCAAATTAGCAATCTTTTTCCAAATTTGTTTCCAGAAATTTATACGACATTTAATGAAGAAGATCGTGATCGCGATTATTTTTAATTTTTTCCTGAATAGCAGGATATTCTGCAAGGACTTAAAAAATCTAGACGCTTCGAAAGGTCCAGGACCAGACGGAATTCCTCCTGTATTCATGAAAAGTTTGGCAATGGAACTGACAGCTCCATTGTTTTGGCTTTTCAATATGTCATTGGAATAAGAAAATTTTCCTAAAATCTGGAAAAGCTTATTTTTAGTACCTATATTTAAATCTGGTTGAAAGTCTGACATTCGAAATGATCGCGAAATAGCAAATATCTCTTGCATTCCCAAGCTTTTTCAAGCAATTATAAACGAAAAATTATTTTCCCAAATTAAGAACCGAACAACTGACAGGCAACATGGCTTTTTCAAAGGCCGTTCAACCTCAACTAGTTTAATTGAATTTATAGACTTTTCATTGAATGCAATGGATAATAACAACCATGTGGAAGCTCTTTATACAAACTTTAGTAAGGCATTTGATCGCAAAGACAAACCAATGCTTCTTTTCAAACTACAAAAAATTAAAACTAAAAATCATTAGGAGATCAGAATGTAGAAAAATGTGAACGAGTCAGGGATTTAGGAATCATCTTAGACTCCAAACTTACTTTCACAGACCATTACAATACTATCATCCATAAACATTGCCTATGTAAGGTCTTTACTGGAATATTGCAGCGTTGTTTGGACATCATTTCCACTTCCATCATATAAAACGCGCTGCATGCTCATTGACATACAAACTCTAAAAGAACGCCACGAATATGCAATGGTTTCATTTGTAAACGATATCGTTTCGCAGCGTATAGACTCATAAGAAATTGTATCAAAATTAAACTTTTATGCACCTTCTCGGCAACTCCGAAATCGAAATTTATTTTTCACTAATCACTTCGCACAAACTACGCGAAAAACGAGCCAATAAATAGCATGATGGCCTCTTACAATCAACACTGCGAAACTTGACTTTACAATGTCTCAGCAAAAACTCAAACAATATTTTAATCGAAGATATCTAAGCTCTTAAGAAAAATTGTAAAGCAGACATTGCTTAAACCTATTCTTAAGGAAATGCACTTGATACATACTAGTCTACGTTACGGTTGACGAAATAAATATCTTTACCTTTATCATGATTGCCCAGTATTTCTCAAAAGTGCGGAACTGGGGCAGTTGGGTGAGTTTTTTGGAACAAACTGGACCCCTTTTTCTGCATACGACTTGAACAACTTTGCTCAAATGACAGCTTGCCAAATCTGGCCAAAACATTACGGGATGGTCATGAGATCGAATGAACGGCCAAATTCTGTTTTGGAGACACTCTTTTTGGTATAGTCCCGACGTCATTGTCTTTTTTGTAATTAAAAATTTTATTTTTTGCCACAGTTGCAAATGCCCTGCCAAATTATAAATTTTCGTGCAAATTTGTCGGCAAAAACAAATTTAAATATGGCTGGAAGGACCGTTGCCAAGTAAAATTTCTGACCTGGGGTTAGTCCGAAGTCAGTCAGGTTTCATCGTCTATCCGAAGACACTAGGATTGTTCGATCTTCGGGAAAAGATCGATCTCCAAGATCGATTCAGATGAACGGTTCTGGGATCGATCCTAAAGAAGAACACGAGTGTTGATTTGAGGTTTATTACAGACTAACTTACAATAGTTTACGTGATCGTATTTATACTCTGAGTTTGTTATTTATTAACTACATAGCAACTAAGGTTGCTATGCTACCTATGTAAAATAACTGGAATAGCTAGATTGCTTCGATTTCAACACCCCCTCTCAGTTATTTAAACCTAGCAAGTTTCTCAAAATTACAAATGTTGGAACTGGTAATGATTTTGTTAAAATATCGGCTTGTTGTTTCTGGGTTGGAGTGTAAACTAATTTTATCTTGCCATCAGCAACTGTGTTCCGAATGAAGTGGTACTTAACGTCAATGTGTTTGACGCGCCTTGTCTCCTCTCGTTCAGCCATCGCAATTGCTCCTTGGTTGTCCTCAAAAATTGGTACCGGATACAGTTGGTCATGTTGTCGCATATCACGGATCAAACCAGTCAACCAGATAGTCTCGCTTACGCAGGAACTTATGGCGATGTACTCTGCTTCAGTAGATGATGTCGCTACGGAGGATTGCTTCTTCGATGACCAAGCGACGACATTTCCGCGAACCTTCAGCAAAAACCCAGATACACTCTTGCGTTCCAATTCATCGCTGGCATAGTCTGCGTCCACGTAAGCGGTGACCATGGGCTCCTCCGGATTCCTTCGGTAAACCAATTCCATCTCCTTTGTTGCTTTCAGGTACCGGAGAACCCGTTTGGCGTGCTTCCAATGAACGCCACCCGCAGCATCCTGGAATCTGGCCAAGTATCCAACGATGTAACACAAGTCTGGCCGAGATTCCATCATTATGTACATGAGACTGCCGATGAGTTCGCGATAGGGAAATTCACACTTTCCTTCTCCTGGTTTTAACTGTAATCGAGTTTCGGCCGGTGTGTTGGCAGGATTGCAGTTTTCCGTACCAAATCGAGTAAGCACCTTCTCAATTTGTCGTGTCTGGGATAGTTTAGTATAACCAAGAGCCAAATCTCTGTCTACCTTGATTCCCAGGAAATGATGCAGCTGCTTCATGTCCGTCATCTCGAACTCTCGCATCAGTTTCATTTTTACGGCTTCGATGTCGGACTCATTTTGGGCGGCAATCAGGAGGTCATCGACGTATACCACAATGTACACAACGCATTTTGCAAACTCCCGGACATACAGGCAGTAGTCGTGTTTGGATCGACGGAAGCCTAGATTGGTCAGGTACTGGTTGAGACGACTATTCCAACACCGGGGAGACTGCTTCAGACCGTAAAGGGACCGCCGCAATAAGCAAACTTCACCGGGTTTTAGCATCACCCCCTCTGGACATTGCATGTACACCGTCTCGCTAAGCGTCCCATTCAGAAACGCGGTCTTGACATCTAGCTGGTGGATTGCCAAATCGTTCGTGGTCGCTAAAGCCAACAGCGTCCGGATGGTCGTGAGCCGCGCTACAGGTGCAAAAGTTTCCTCGTAGTCCACGTGCCGCTTCTGTGCATAACCCTTTGCTACCAACCTGGCCTTGTAGCGAATAGGTCGTCCATCAGCATCCGTATTCACGTTGAACACCCATTTGCATGGAACCGGATGTACCTTCTCTGGCAGATTGACAACTGTCCACGTTTGGTTCTTCTGCAGCGCCATCAGTTCGTCTTGGATTGCTTTTCGCCATTCGACCTCGGCTGGATGACCATCAACATCGGTGTATCGTGCCGGAACCTGTATAGAATTGACACCAGCAGAAAGGACTCTATATGGAATAAAATCCGACAACCAACCTGGTCTCCTGCACTCCCGACCACTAGACCTGGGAACAACCACGTTAGGTTCGTTCCTACCTGATTGTGGTGGGAGTGCGGTTGCGCCTTCCTCGTCGCTGTTGTTTTCCTCCTCGTCGTCTCCAACAATGGTGCTATCGCCGGCTTCACGATCACTTTCTTCCACTTCCTCTTCTTTCGGGTGCTCAGTTTCCCCCTCTTGCTCGGGAACCGGTGGTACTATATCCGGAATACACAATCCATTGTTCTCACTTGGGGCTTTAAACGGGAACGCTTCTTCGTTGCATCGAACGTCTCGGGCCACATATATTTTCCGAGACTCCTGATCCCAGAGGCGATATCCTGTCGGTGCGTACCCAACCATGACGCCCTTCCTTCCTGCAGGATCCAGTTTTCCTCTTTTCTGCTTCGGTACCCAAGAGAATGATTCGCATCCAAACACTCTGAACTTGGTGACATCAGGTTTTTCTCCGTGCCAGCGTTCCGCAGGAGTTTGGTTTCCGTTTATAGCTTCTGTTGGGCTCCTGTTGGTAACGTAAACAGCATTCAGGACGGCTTCTCCCCAAAGGTACTTTGGCGCATTTGACTCTGTCAGCATCGCTCTCATTTTTTCCACTACGGTGCGGTTGAAACGTTCTGCTACACCGTTGTGCTGCGGAGTGTAGCCCACCGTTGATTCAACCTGGATACCTTTTTCCTCGTAGTATGCCAGTTGAGCCTTCAAAAAATACTCACGCCCAAGGTCACAGCGCAGGTTTGCAATTTTCGTCCCAAATTTAGCCGTCACCATCGCTTCGTAGACCGTCGCTGGGGTGATTTTTCCGCAAACGTCAGTATGCACCCGTTCCAGTGGCCTGCGTGTTGGTGGTCTCGTGCCGTTGAATGGTTGCCTCGTCATATTTGCCTCAGCACACGTGTTGCAAAACTTTGCGTCGCCATGGATACCGTCCAGTCCAATCACCATCTTGACATTTTTCAATTTGAGCAAATTTTTGAAGCCGAGATGCCCATATCGCTTGTGCCAAAGCTGCAACTCTTCCTTACTATCAGCCGCCAAAGCTGATCCAGTGGGTAGCCGATTCATCCGCCAGTAGAAAAGATTACCACTTGCCTTCGCCACTCCGATGATGTTTCCGTCCTTTGTCAAAATGGCACGATCTGGTTTAAATTCTACGTGCACTCCAATCTTCAAGAGCCTCGCCAACGACAGTAGATTGTATTTCAACTGCTCCACAAACAGCACATTGCCAAATGACAACGTGAACTGGTTTTTCCCAACAAACGACTTTCCTTTCATGGTGCCTTCCTTTGTCGCTACCAGCACCTCACCGTCTTTTGCGCTGTCGATTATAAGTGGCTCCTTCATGTCGTGAATTTTGTGGAAATTACTTTCGTCACTCGCCATGTGGCAACTTGCACCGGAATCAAGGACCCACGCGATTTCATTTTGATTTCCGTACACCTTCGCACCAGAAATAAGGGCCACCGCTCTGTCGATTGGAACACTTGCCACCTGAGCCTTGTTCGAACGCTTCGCCTTGGGGCAGGCGAACCTCTTATGCCCGAACTCCCCACACTGGTAGCACTTGCCAGGAAATTTCGACGATTTTCCGCGCCCTTTTCCAGACTTGGTCACCAAGGCCACTCCATCCGTCCCGTTCGAAACATTTGGTCCAACGTCTCTCCCAGATCGCTTCCTCTCTTCTGCGAGGAGACGAGCTTTAACGGTCTCAAGCCTGATTTGGTCGTCGTCTAAATTCTCCATCGCTGTAGTAACGACATCGTAGCTAGGGGGAAGCGAGATGAAGAGCTGACTCACAGTATCGAGCTCTGTCAATGTGGCCCCAGCATCCTTCAGCTGCCTCACCAGCTCATCGAATCGACGGAAATGATCTGTTAACAAACTTCCTTCCTCCATCCGCAACAGAGCCAAAGAACGGCGAATATAGGTCTGAGAGGCAAAACCTTTCTTCGCAAAGGTGCTTGCCAATGATGACCACATTTCTTTCGCCGTTTCTTTATCGCGCACATACTCCAAATGGCTATCTGCTATGTACGCGACCAGGAGTGCCTTCGCTTTTTCGTCTCTTTCACAGAACGCCGCATACGCCGCTGCATCCACCGGGGGATCCGCCGTGATTGTATCTTTCACCCCGTGAGCCGAAAGTTGCGTTTCCACACGAAACTTCCAGACATCGTAGTTTTCGCCTGCGAACTGCACTATGCCGACTTTCTTCGCGCTGGACATTTCGTTCCCGTAACTTTTACCGAACTACTTTTTCGAAAAAATACAACCGACGAAAAACTTTTACTCTGCTCTTAGGTATGGCGTGGCTGGGCCCATAACCTAAAGAAGAACACGAGTGTTGATTTGAGGTTTATTACAGACTAACTTACAATAGTTTACGTGATCGTATTTATACTCTGAGTTTGTTATTTATTAACTACATAGCAACTAAGGTTGCTATGCTACCTATGTAAAATAACTGGAATAGCTAGATTGCTTCGATTTCAACAGATCCATCTAAAAAATCGGAGCTTAAAGATCGATCTCCGATTAATCGATCTTTTCTATTTGTTACAAGAAGGATAACTGCATTTTTTCAAAAATTTGCAAAAAGAAACAAAATTTCAAATTTGTATAGTCCTTCTACATATGGAAAGAAAAAAAAATTAAGCGCTATTTTGTAAGGTGAACCAAAGTTGGTGCTTTAAAACATCACTAAATAATCAAAATCTAAATATCTTGGAAACGCTCTGATACATTATGTCATATACTGACAAGAAATATTTTAGAAATTAAAAGAAATTATTTCAAGGTATTTTTATTTAGATTTTTGAATGAATGTGAGAGATTTCGAAAAAAAATATGCGGAAAAAAATAAAAAAAAACAATTTTTTTAACAAAGGAGTTTCTGGAAAATAGCTATTATTTCTTAAGACTGGCAAATTCTAGCAATTTTTTTTATTCTTAATCAATCACAAACACCTTGAAAACACACAGGTTTGAGAATGATTTTCGAAATTCAATTGAAATAAATAAAAAAAATTAAAATTATTTTTCAACTGATCATGAATGAAAAAAAAAATCGGCTTGACTCTAGTTTTCTGATTTCCTCTCCGACACCTTACCCCGGTAAATCGTCAGATGTAAACTAGTCAAGCTGTAGCTCTATAATTCAGTTGACTTCATCAAATTATATTCGCTGCTAGATTCTACGACAGAAAACGCTCATCCTGTCCCAATTGATGGTGCTTATACTGCCCCTACAGTGACTGGTTTTCAGATTTCGGCACAAAAATTTAAAATGCATTTTTAAACGTTTATAACAATGATGTAACTCATATATTATTGCTGTTTCCTATGGTTAAATAAGCGTCCTCCTTAAGGTGACCATTATAACCTTATTTTCCCTTGTTGAAAACGCAGGTTTCAGTGGTGGAATAGAGTTATCTTTATTCATGTTTCGTCTGTGAGGCCAGTAGAATACAACTATATTAATTAGCGATAGCTAATTGTCACTTTCCACTTCTTATATTCCCTAACCGGGAAAGTACTCATTTCTCAATGAGTACTTTGATATTCTTACCCAGAATATCTGGCAACACTGTTGTTTTACCACGAACAAAATTTGAGTATTTTCGCCTAACCGTGTGATGATGACAGTGGTCGGAAAATCGCTCAAGAAAAGCAATCAGGAATGGTTTCTAGCTAGAATGATGCTACCTCCGAGTGCTGTGATACGCACGTGGTAAAAGTACCCATTGAATATATGTCGAAAATCAACACTAACTTGATACAAGAAGATATACCATGCCCACCGGAGGCTACCGTTGCTATTCGTCACGTGGCTAATTGACGGTGATCGACATACTTGGTGATACATTTTGAACGTCGCTCCCTCAATCATTCCCGAACGTCTATCCTCGCATCATTGTTGATAATTCTTGTTATTGATAGACGATCATTAATGTTTCAAAAGGAAAAATCTGAATAAATATCAGGACCACATGTTCAAAAAAGCTGTAGCACATGCTGGACAGTTCATTGCGGTTACCTATTCATGATTTTGTCCTTCTAGGCAAAACGAAAAATAAAAAAATCATCTGATAGCCTACATAGATCGATCAGAACTGATACATATCAGTCATGATCCTAAAGGTTGAAGGTCGTTAGGGGAAGGAAATCAGCATCGAGACTTTCGTTGCTGATAGTCTGCGTTCTTTTTTACCTCATCATGTATCGCAAAAGTGTTTCAAATACAGAAGCGTCGTTGTCATGCACGATTGTTTGTATGATTTGGTTGAAGAAGGAAAATTTGACTGCTTTGATTTTTTGGCTCTGAATGTAGTCAAGCATGGCTCAGTGAAAATGATTGATTTTCGGAAGCATGGATGATGAAAACATTTATACCGCGTTTATCATCATCACCTGTTATCAGCAATCATTGATCTATTGTTCTCGATTGCGAATTGAACACAAGAAAGAGGAACCAAAACAAACAATGTTTTGGTTCTGCTGCAATCGGCAGCAATGTGGTTTAGTTTCGTCGCGGTGAAATGGATCGGCCCGATCCGGAAAATCGGTTCTTCTGGCATCCGGAACCGTAAGTATCAACATCCCTAAATGAGAAAAAAAAAAGATCGAAAGATCGGATCGAAAATAAACCGATCTAATCGATTTTTTCCTGGCTTAAGAATCGATCCAAAAAATCTAAAATCGGAGTTGAAAAGATCGATCTTCCAAGGATCGATCCAAGATCGACCAATCCTAGAAGACACCCGTCGAACTTGGTCAGCACCTGGTCGTATAGCTTTTGAGCACAGAACTTGGTCACATTATTCTGTTTTATGGTCCCATTTGGCTGTTTGCTAGCTCGATACGACTTGATACGAATTTTCCTCACTGTACTATGAGCAGCACCGAGTTTTCTGGCCAAATCGTGGTCTGACAGATTGGAATTCCTCTTAATCGTTTTCAAAACCTTACCACGCAGTTTCCGGTCGGTAGTCCCACTTCGACGATTGGCTTGAGGGTTCCGAATCGTTGCCACCTTATACCGTTTGATAACGTGCCATACGTTATTTCTGGGCAATTTCAGCTGTTTAGCTAGCCTAGATGCAGCCCACAATAGCACAAATAACTATGCACAATTTGTTCCCTTATTCCTCGTCTTCTATGTTGATAGTTTTTTGTTTACAAAGTACACTGCCGCTCATAGCAAGTCCGTCCCATTTGCATTTTCATCATTTTTGAGTTTATCCGTGGAATCACCTTAAAATTATCGGTAGTTTTAAGAGAAAAAAAAATTTTGAGTACTTTGTTCTGATGAACATTGAAAAAAACCTCAAGTAAATTTGTCCCATCGTGAAAATGATCGCAAGTCAGTCCCATCGAAAAAATCATCACAAGTCGGTCCCAACGTCAATAGTTATAGTGATAGACGACTATGTAGTGTGCTTTAAAATATAGCGTTGCTACTGTAACAGTTGTGCAGTCTGCAGTTATATTGGATATGATACAGAACAACCCGGTACAGCAATTTCTCGCATGTTATAAAAAAAGTGAAATATTTTTGCTATTTTTCCGAACATTCTACATAAAATTTTAATTGTATAAAATAATAACGCAAAAAAGGTCTTTACTTACAGTTCTCTTCATACCCTACATGAAGCTTTCTAAGCTTATTTCTGAATGTATCCGGCCGGAAAAATTCGATCATTTTCACCAAAAAATAAGGCAATCTCCTGGGCAATGGATTTCTTAATTTTATACTCAAAAATCGGGCCATAGCCGGTCAAATGTGGTCAAAATCTAGGTATTTTCCTATAAAAAGGAAAGAGAAAAGGTAAAAAATGAACACATGAAAACAGATTTTTTTTACCAAGACACGTCAACGGCAGGCATTCAAATCTTATTTTACTATTCCAAAAATCTATACGAAGCTATTTTATTTTACACTGCCGGCCAAAAGTTTGGGATCACCCACTAAAAAACATGCAAATTTTGATCGTTCATATCTCAGCCGTCTTAGGACATATTGAAAATCTTCTGATCTCATTTGAAAGATAATGAGCAATAGCTATCTCGGAGGTATTTTGCCCAAATATAATGTTTTAGTTTTGAACTTAACACTTAACCTAAAGTTATAACATTTTCAAAAAGTCGCACTCAATATTCAAAGCCGATCATCTCGGGATAGGGTGGACCAAATCTCAAAATTTGAGTGGCATTAGAATTCCTGTTCTTTACTTCTCAAAACACAATCAAAAAAATTTGAGAAAAAATTCAAGAATGTATTTTTAATTAATAAAATAGACACTCGAGTTATCGTCCAAAAGTTTGGGATCACCTCTTTGTATGGTGAGTTTGGGATCATTCTTATAAAAAACATGCAAATTTGTTTTATTCATATCTTTCTCATCTAACATCGTATTGCAGAGCTGAAGGGTTCATTTGGAAGCTTAGGAATTGTTGTTTTTTAATAAATTCATTCAAAAATTATATTTTAAGGTGAGAACTATAAAAAAAATCTGAGAACTTTCAAAAAAACAATTAATTTCAGGTGATTTTTTTATGGTTATCACTTCAAAATATAATTTTTGAATGAATTTATTAAAAAACAACAATTCCTAAGCTTCCAAATGAACCCTTCAGCTCTGCAATACAATGTTAGATGAGATAGATATGAATAAAACAAATTTGCATGTTTTTATAAGAATGATCCCAAACTCACCATACAAAGAGGTGATCCCAAACTTTTGGACGATAACTCAAGTGTCTATTTTATTAATTAAAAATACATTCTTGAATTTTTTCTCAAATTTTTTTGATTGTGTTTTGAGAAGTAAAGAACAGGAATTCTAATGCCACTCAAATTTTGAGATTTGGTCCACCCTATCCCGAGATGATCGGCTTTGAATATTGAGTGCGATTGTTTGAAAATGTTATAACTTTAGGTTAAGTGTTAAGTTCAAAACTAAAACATTATATTTGGGCAAAATACCTCCGAGATAGCTATTGCTCATTATCTTTCAAATGAGATCAGAAGATTTTCAATATGTCCTAAGACGGCTGAGATATGAACGATCAAAATTTGCATGTTTTTTAGTGGGTGATCCCAAACTTTTGGCCGGCAGTGTATATTCGAAGTAATTTGTCCCAAAAATGATACATTTCATGAATTCAACAGAGTTTTTGGTTTCTATTTTGCAAAAATTGTGAAAAAAAAACTCAGAAAAAACGGATTTTGTTCCTCGATATCCGGGCAACCGGACCAGACCGGGTATTTCCCATTTATTCTTTAAAGATCCGGTAGCCTGGTTAAAATTGGGCAATCTGGAATGCTTACCATAGGTTGTTCAAGAAATAGGTTCAGATAGATTGGGACAAGCTTTCTTCTAGCCTTGTTTTTTTTATCAGCGTTAGCAGTTGGCTATGAAATGGGACTGACTTGCTATCATTTTTGCTAGATACCTACCATGAAAATAATCGCATATACGTCCCAGAGCATAATTTTCATCACAAACAAACCAAATTTTGGTATTTTTGAACGAGCAATGATGCAAAAGTATTTGTTTGTCACGTAAGTAACAAATGCTGTTGATTGCCGCCATCAAAACCGCGGGAAAATTCGAAAATTCTCAAAACAAGTAACAAAATTCAATTGCTGTTTTCTCAACTCAACAAAAACGCAAATGGGACGGACTTGCTATGAGCGGCAGTACAGTCGATTTGCGGAATGTCAAAAATACAAAAAATAGGCGCCAAGAACTTCCAAATCTGTCAACCAGGAACGCCACAATATGAGCAAAAGTTTGTTTTAATTCGAAATGAAGTAAATTTTATGTATGTATTATGTATAATTGAATAATAATGTCTCTACGAGCCATTTGAATACATAGAAATAAATCTTAAATTCATGCTAAAGAAATTTTAGCCGAAAAATTGCATTTCTCTCACTACTTCATTTTTGGAACTGCAGCGGATTTTAGAAACTTTGTTTGTTTGGAATGTTTAGGAACTGGTTGGTAAAATAAATCGCTCTAAATCCCATTCTAACCCTTCGTTCCATAAAGTATCTGACCGAAATAGCACGGAACCTTGCAGGAATGCTTGGAATTTTTAAACGCCCGCTACTATTGCGAGGAGGACTTTTTGCCAATTGGAGAGCGTGACCCATTGATTTTCAAATAATCGATTATGGGATGTATGTGACATTAAAGTTGAGCACTTTTTGGTCGTTCCACCCTTTAATATAAACATAAAGCTTATTGATGTCGCCCACCAGAATCCAATAATGGTAGAGAAAACATAACGCACCGCTAAAAAGCTGATTTCCGAAACTACACAGTAAACGAAAATTACCGATTTCGGTAATTTTTTTACCGAAATCCTAACATGTGGAACTCGTTAAACCGTTCGGTAATTTATTTCATGGCAGATTAGTGACAGCTGTCAAATGTTACGGTCCTATTTCGGTA
The DNA here is from genome assembly GCF_029784155.1 of Uranotaenia lowii. NCBI lineage: Eukaryota > Metazoa > Arthropoda > Insecta > Diptera > Culicidae > Uranotaenia > Uranotaenia lowii. The sequence continues at coordinate 238,082,520 of NC_073692.1, read as the reverse complement.
AAAATAATCGAAACTCGGTAAATCATATCTTAGATATCTGTCAAAAATTTGACAGTTGTCAACGTGGCAGTTCGCTACATTACCGAACAACCGGTATTGTTGAACCGAAATGCCTGTAATTATTACCGAAAGGTTGGTAATGATAACCGAAAAACTATAAAATATTTGTAATATGTACCGAACAACGGATAAATTTTACCGAAGTACGTTAAATTATTACCGAAATACCTGTAATTGTTATTGATATATTTGTATATATTACCGAAATACCGCGAAATTTTTACCGAAAATCTGTAAAAGTTCATCAATATTCGCCGAAAAAGCGGTATATTTCACCGAAATATTGGTAATTATTACCGAAATACCAGTAAGTTTCGCCGAAAAATTTGAAAATAATCGGTAATATTTACCGAACTATCGGTAAAATTTACCAATGGTTCGGTAAATTTTACCGAAATACCTGCAATAATTATCGAAAAACCGGTATTCATTACCAAGTAAATAATAAAAGTTCCGGTAATTTTAACCGAAAATTCAGTATTATTTACAGAATGTCTGTAATTATTACCGAAATGCCGGTAAAATTTACCGAAAACAATAAAATTTTCGGTAATGTTAATCAATTTATCGGCTTTATCGCTGAAAGTAATGTTCTTTAAGTAAGCGCATTTCAAGATTATGAAAATTAAAGACGGATAAAAAGTAAGAATGAATTAAAAGACGTTGAAAATGAAAGAGTAGAGTTTTATATAGAAGCCTCTTCACCAAGTCATCGATTTGTTTAGCACCGATTAACTATTTTGAAGTGCTTCTATCAGATATAGTTTACCTCACCACTCCAAAGTTATTCACAAAGTGTGTCTCTCTCAGCAAGTGTAGCTGGCAGTGAGAACGAGAGTTCGTTCATTACATGAGATGAAAATACTTCTGAATAAAATTCTACTCGCTCATTTTCAAAGTCTTTGATTTCTTCTAATTTCGTATCCGTCTAGAATTTTTATAATCTTGAAATGTTCTTAATACAAGAACATAACTTTAATCGATTAAGCCAATAAATTGATTAACATAACCAAAAATTTTACAGTTTTCGGAAAATACTACCGGTATCATCAGTGATCATTATAAAAAGAATCGGTTTAAGCTACGCGTTAATGTGAAATAAAACTTATGGTTATGTTTATGAATAAACACTTATTGCCTTTATTTACTATGTCTGTTGAATTCTTATTATCACATTTTAACTATATTATCACATTATAAGACCTAATCAAAGATTTAATCTAAATTCTATTCTTATGAGAAGATGAGCATTAAATGTTCAGTCAAACTTTTTAACAAGTAGTCTGAATACGTGTATTTGTATTTGAAGTTCAAATTCAAATATATTATTTGATTGAATATTTTGTAAATAAATAGACCATGCCATAATTCTATCAACTACTGATTTTGATTGACAAAGTGAATACAAAATTGGATTTTGTTTAAATTTCTTATCATATAAAAATTAAAGTTTGAACGGCTAATTCATGCCTAGTTACTATCGATTAAGCATACAGTACGCAATACAGATCTTATACCTTTTAAATTTCAATGTTGCATTCGGTTGACGAACGAAGAAAAACACTTTGGCATCGAGTCTCCAGCCTGGCTAAAGTCGTTGGTGGTCGATTGTCCCCTTAGATGCTTGGTACGAACCGATTTCAGCACGTTCTGGACAGCCATGAAAATCACCTGGTCCTCGACAAAGACAGACGTGTACACTGTAAGATGAAAGATAAACAATATAACGACATGGTGTAACATTTCTTAAAAATTATTAAAATAAACTAAATTTGTTCCGAGGGTGAAGTGAAAAAATCAAATACAGTAAACAAGGGCAAGTGCCAACGGAAAGTTCAACTTTCATATGCCCTCGAAAATCTTTGAACGTTACCAGCTATCATTCGACACGTCACAAAAGTAGTTTTTATAAATTACTTTTAAACAAAAACTCAAAATTTATGGCAAAAATAAACCCAACTTTGTGAAAAAAAAACATCTAAGTTAGCACGTTCCCCGTTGGTGGGTGCTAATTTTTTTTTTCAGAAACTCGTGTAAAATTATTTTCCAGGCAGATGTGTACCAGTATGAGCGATTATTAAAATAAAAAATTCCAATCGTGACTGGAATGAAGTTAAGAGCGACGGATGTTGTGTCCACGGAACTGAGTCTCGGATTTGAATCAGAGAGCTGAAAAAGTTATATCAAGAAGTACCTGCATCTGATATTGAATTATACTAATACCTATACTGATTCTGTGAGACGAATTTTAGTCAAATTTTCCGTTCCTTGTATTTCTTTTCACGTTCGTTTCCTGCTGTCTTGTTGATATGTTCCGGTAACGACATAAATGTAACTATTTTTCTGGTCTTCTCCACTCCACTCGGCTGAGCTTAAGCAACTAAACCGGAAGCGATATTGTCGATAAAGTTTCCGTAAAAATTCGTGGAATCATCACGTCGAACTGATTCGGGTTGCTAACCGGCTGCATTGTGGAGTTGTCCAAAAATCATCTTCTCGAAGTTGATACGCCGGTACAATTAACTGCTCTGAAACGTTCAGAGAATTGAAAAGTACACTCAGCGAAAAAATATTTAGGTTTAAGAAAAGTGCCGAGAAAATAAAGGATTATTTGTTGATTGATTCGCACACAGTTGATTCAAAATATAAATTAATTTGAATTCAGGACTCGTATTCTGCTCATTCTAATCCGAGTTTCAGTTTTAAGCCTATTCCTAACGAGGCGGCTTCCCCTAAGAATTTGTAAGTCAGTTGTTTGAAGAAATACTTTTTTGAGGTTCATCGAAAAAACATTAATTTTACAATAAAAACGGTTTTGATGAGGAACGTCGAAGTTTCAATTTCTACGACCAACTAATCAACAAATTCGAAACAAAGCCTGCTTTGAGATTGTCAGTTTTTTATCCATAAATAAATATGAAATTATTATGATAAATAAATATGAAATTATTATGATGACGTACAGTTAAAGGAAAAAGAAATCCGATGAACTTTGAAACTCAAATTGGTTTTTTTTAGTATTTATAGGGTTTTATATTCAGAAAAGGTTTTAAATCATTATACATATATAACTGAAGGCGATTCTCTAATACATGAAAAGTTATCTAATTTTTAAGCAGAACACCAAAGATTGCATAAGTGCATGCGATTTAAGCAAATATTTAAAACTGATGTTACGCCAGGGTAGTATTAATGGTTTAAAATCCCATTATAAATTGAATACTGCACTGCAAAATTTGATTCAATCAATTTTAGCGATGCCAATTGTTGGACTATCGCTTAAGACACAAATTTATGTTTTTTTTTCGAAATTACACTAAGGATACTGAAATTGTCAAATTAGCGCATAAAGGCTAGTCCACACTTGTCGATAGTTGGTCTCGAAACGGTTTCAATGGCTTTTATTTAATTCGGAAAAACTGATACTGTCTCAGACAAAGTTTGTCTCATATAAAAAATCGACAGACAAAGTTTGTCTCATATAAAAAATCGCAGTTCAAGTTGCATAGTTGGACTTGGCTCAAGGAAGGTTTCTATCTCTAGATTAAATTGTTTTTGGACATCAAACGTGTGAAATAAATAGAAAGGTTGTCAATCAAAATGCTATAGCAGGATAGAATTTTAACAATAAATAATAAACAATTGAGGTACTTACTTACTTTTAAACATGCCATCGTTGATTTGCATTTTATGACAAAATTCCTTTCAGAAGCAGATCCGTTTCTAGTCACATCCATACAGCATGTCATCATTTCAATGGTCGGTCTGGTGTCCACCGTATCATCGAACTGATACCAATCTTTGGATATGTAGTTGATCTGAAACAATCGTCGGATAACATTAACATTGCACTTAAGATTAACGGCGTGTTCGTAAATTGATTTTTTGGGTGATGCATCGATTTGTTTGGTAGATTACCTTCCAATGCTTTTGCATACAGTTTGCGAACGCTAGCATCGATAGAAAAAATCATTTCGATAGAAAAAATCAATTTAGAATACGCCGTAAGTTTACTTGAAAAAAAAAAAAAAGAAACTCACCCCAAATCCTTCATTTTTGGTCTTCAAACAGCGTCGTTTTATGTGTAAAACCGGATTGCAGATAGGATGACTTCACAGTAAACAATTGGGGGAAGGTGAAATCGAACTTTCTACCCCCTTTCTACGTTCCGACTGGATTTAAGTTGCTAGCAGTTTTCTCAAGAAAGGCTAGAGGAACCTGGAGGTTTTTTTTCCAGATTGGAATCCGACATCACCAACTGCGCCTTCGCCTCGACTACCAGCCGGATTGACTCCCAGTGGCATTTGCATTTGATGTGATTAGAGCCTTTGCATTTCCTGCTCGGTTTGCATTAGATTCTGGATCGGCATTCCCATGCCTGGTCTGAGTTCATTCCCCTCGCGCCCTTCTCGGAATGTGTTGGCGCCATTCGACTACTGATACCTGCGTGCGATAGCTTGGGTAATCTTTGTTGTGGGTTGAAAAGACGTTATGGAGACCAGACCGTCGACGGTGTCTTCCGCCAAGCTAGGAGCTCAAATGGGCACTGGGGCTGGTCATGTTTAAGCTGCAACAACTAAGCATCAATAAGTCAGGAAAAAAAACACAAGTTATAAACATTGAAACTTACCCTATTATCGGAGAAACCGGGATGTAGACGCCTTAACAGGATGGGATAGAATGTCCGGTGACCTGCCGAAGATGCTGTACAAGTCCCTGTAGCTGCTGGAACCGCAATGTTTACCGATACCGAGATTTATTATTTTTATTTGTGCTTGTTCGCAATGGGGCGGTTAAGACCAATACGGTCCAACATGCCTTAAGACTCGATCGGCTAGGGCTTTAAAATAATTTATTATTTCTGTTTTTTGGTTGATATATATACGATATCGCATCACCACATTTTGCTGCTTTTGGCGGACACGACCTGCTGGGCCCCTGGACGATAATCCAGTCTAGTTTCGCTGGCACTGATTGGTAATTTTGTGACAACCAAAATGGAACTGGCAGATTCATTTTTATAAATTTAAATTTGCATCCCGCATCTGGAGTGTTGGTAATGACGGAACGAGAATAGCTACAGTGAAAAGCTATAATAATAAAGAATATGACGCTGAACATACGAAAAATTTCACCTGGATCATTATAATCATAATCATGAATTACCGGTATTTTTGGCAGATAGCGCTCCGTTCCGACTTTCCGAAAGATAGCCAATCTCACCTGAAAATATAAGCGATTTTGAATCTCAATAATTAAAAATACAAATGGTGGCATCGACTTACCCATATCAAATGTTCTATTAAGCCTTACGGGTTATTAATTCCCTGTAGAATCTTGTTGACACTACCTGAGGGACTTTCCTCGCTTAGCAAACGATAACAGAATGAAAACTGTTAACTAACACTATTTTTCTCTTATTTTCGGTAAAATAAAAGATTTCACTCTGAGACGACACGAAAAAAATGGCAGTGAAACGTTGCCTATTTCACTTTGCCTTTTTTAAAGAGCAGGATGCATGCATCGTGGTTATCAGAGAAAGATAGCTGCACTCAAAGCTGCCAGAAAAGGACGCACGAAATTCGACATCTGTTGACAGCGACATTGATTTACAGATTTCGGTGTATTTTTACCGAAAATTTACTGCAAAGCGATTTGTTTACATAAAAATAAACGAATTTCGGCAAATCAAGAACTGGTTTACCGAACTCGGTAAAAATCAGACGTCAAATTGATCAATTACCGAAAAATTTCGAATTACAGACCTGATTCTGTAAAATAAATTACCGAACTCGGTAATTTTCGTTTACTGTGTAACTACACTAATACTTACTCAGGGAACGTTCTGAATTCCGATCCTGGGTCATGATATCCGGTTTCGGTAATATGGTGTTTCAATCTTTTCAAATCAACAAATTTCCTTCTTGTTCTTTAAAAAGTAGAGCCAGGCTCGCTTTCTTAAAAAGTAATTCATACAAATAAACGAGTGTACTCGAAAAAAATGCAACACTTTGTTTCGTGAATAACTTTTGAATGCATGGATCATGGATCTAGTAATATAATGTGTACGTGCACAAAACTTGGTGACAATCTGTGGTTTTTGAGATAGCGTTAAATACTGAAGTTCATTGACTAAATTTTTTGAGCAGGATCACGAAAAAATCCAGAAAAGCCCCAGTGAAAGACCCAAAAACAGCTGAAAATTAACTATTCGACCAAATTTACATGGTTAATCGTTTTAGAAGTCCTAGAGGACCCAACAGTGAGCTAAGATTTAAATAAAAGTGAAGATTATTGATTCCATGAAGTGAGGGGAATTTGAGAGAGTTTTTCTGACTCAATCCGAAAATATGAATGACGAAGTGATAAAAAAAGTCAAATTTTTCTGACTGGTTCATCTAGCTGACTTATAAATAGGCTTAAATTTATTGCTACAAGGTACAAAAGCAGCCTACCAGTAAAACAAACAAAATACGGTGATCAAATCGTGCGCAAAATATTTGGACTGCTTGTGGAGAGATATTTTGAAAAATTTCGTAATGGATAGCAAAACGAACACTTTAGCAGTCACCTGGCAGGTTTCCAACCAGAAACTTTTCGTTAACAAGTCTCGCCAGCATTTCTCCAAGATAAACAAGGATAAAAAGTTAAAAGTTTTATGTCTAGTACTTGAGGAGGCTAACGATCTGTAGAAACTGCAAATTACTCAGTCTTTCATGACGATTGGCAGGATGAATTTCTGAAATACAAAGAAGACTGGCTCCAAATGCGACCATTTTCTCTGCAAAGCTCTTCGATAGGTCCCACAAAGTTTATACTCTGTTTGAGTTGGATCTGGAATCGTGCCATTACGCTAAAACAATGGTGAAGTGATAAAAAGGCTGATATGTTGCTTTTGTGCCGAAGGAGGACAATCGGCTAAATTTGTTATAACTTTGTCCAAATTTAAAATTTTGAGTTGTTTTGAAGGCCAAGCTTCAAAAACCAGCAAACTTAAACACAAAAAGCCTTGATTTGAAAAAGGTGGTTCATAGTGTGCATTACAGATGGCACACATGTTGCCCAAAAATTGACGTCGAGAAATTTCTTCATCGGACACCATCTCAAAAACGACTTGACATAACATCACAAAAATTTGCATATATAAACATTACATTACCAGGAAACTTAGCTGAAAAAATATTCAAAGTGTTCAATTTTTTTCGAATACACTCCTTATACCATGTAAAATCTGTAATTGTGTTATTATTTTTTGTCTGTTATTGGTTAGTTTGGTCAACTTTGCGGTGGAACTCAACAAAGAATATATCTATGATGTTTCCCTCTAAACGACATAAATAACCATGAAGATAATAAATAAACAATGCAATGGACAACTGTAGGTACCTACATATATGTATACAAACCTACTAAGCACTGTGAAATGAAACAATTTTCACGGGAAAACTAAACGCTAAAAAGCTCCCAGCCTAGCAGCAGTTGCATTCAGTTTCGTTTCATTAAACTCGTGCTCAGTTATTCAACAAGGTGGCAAACGGCGTACCTCGTAGACATTGCAAGTGACATATCCTTCGGAGAAAAACCTATATTATGCTGACAAGTTGTTTCCGGTTTGTGTCGTACGGCCACCAACCAGGGAACCTTTTTGAGGTTGCTTTTCGCGGATGATTTAAATCAGACTTTCCGCCGTATTTATTTAATGGATTGTGGGGTGCAGTTTTTCTATCCTGTTTATGCCATTTTGTACCATTCAACGTCTCACCGACTATATTTGTTATATTTGTTAAAACAACCTGCATAATTTATAAGAAGTTCTTAGATCACGTTCTTTCAACGCTATTGTTTCGGTATCAGTGGAACTGGTCCTTAGCTTTACATCGTAAAAACTAGTCATGCTTGTATGTTATACTTATGCGAATTCACAGTGGTCTATCCGAAAAAATGTTTGGTCATCAGTGTAAAACTTAAATAAACTTTCACTTATTGTTAAACATATGTTATAAATATGATTCTGATTTCCATCGGAATATCTAGGGCTACGCTGCTGAAAATCTGTGTGCAGCTTGACAGTGGCCCTTATTCTGCGCCGCGAGTGACGTGACGATAGTCGACTCACCCAAGTCGCACTATTCCAGTAGTCGGTTTAGGTGAGGAACTTCACTTCGGATGAACTTTGTGAGTTCTTACCCTATTCTGGTAGTCACCGTGGGTGAGAAACGTCGCATTCGGGTGACGATTTTAGGTGACAATTGTCGGTACCTTTTCAGGTGGCGACGAGAGAGAAATTGAATGAAAAATTGATACAAAATGGAATATTTTGGTTCTAAGTATTTATTTACGTTAAAGTTTGATAATTTTGAACACAATCAGATTAATTTACTTAAATTAAAAAAAACTATCTTTTCTCAGTGAAAAAAAAGTTTATTAGATAACTGGTATCATAAGATTTTTTCATTAGATTTTGGGAAAAAAAAATTTCCCTTTTTAAAAGTACATTTTTATTGATTGAATGAAAAGTTTTTTTCCATGATCCATCAATCGAAAATCAATTCCATTGAGATTCGTTGCTTTTCCAGTTGGTGGATACATGTGTGATTTCATCGGTTAAAACTAAAATTTAAAACAATTAATATAAATTGCATTTTATACTTACCTATAGCTTTTCTAGGGCCGTCGGAATGAGGGCATCATTCTCTGCATATATTAAAACGTCGATGACCAGTCCCCAAAGTTCCTCGCAAAGCAGCTGATCCTTTTTTTTCTCTATAGATGCCCGTTTTTCGATCCGATTAATATCTACACTTCAGTCCTATGGTGGCCATCCATCAATTTTCACGCAAACAGAATTTCCAGCAACTTGCAGCACAAGACGAAAATAACTTTACTTACTTGAGAAAGTTTTGAAATTTGGCATTTTATCAGCTCCTTTATATACCGATTGGTTCGGGCGACAGTCGTCGACTTCCACATCCGATGCAACTCGATGCAGGTTCCGGACTCAACCTTGGATAATGAAATATCCATTTGGACCACACAATTTTACCGTTTTTTTTTTCGAGCAGCTTGCTGTTTCCGTACAATCCGAATGCGGCCTTTTTAAACCCGGAATTTTTACTTATTTTGTAGAAATTTGATTCGCAAAATCCGAATTGCGATCAAAATCAAAACAAACCAGAACAAATTCCACCATTTTGACAGACGTGTTCATTCAGTCACTCACGTTGAATGAACGTCTGTCACTTTACCCACATCGACTCCGGGAATAAGTTGACAAAAGTCACGGTGACTCCGAGGTGAGGTGACAATCATCACGTCACGCGCGGCGCAGAATAAGGGCCAGTGTTTTGTTTTGTTTTTCATAATGATGTCAAAATGTATTAAATAATGTCGACTTTGCGTTTCTCAACTGTTGCTGAAATAACTTTGATGCACGATTAACCCTAATCCGCTCTTGGAAATTCGTAATTTTCTTTTGTGAATAACTTTTGAATCCGTGGATGAAAATAGATGAAAATTTCAGCCATAATATGTAGTAAAGTAATTTTTACATAAGCAAAATTTTGTGCGATCTCGTAAGTGGTTCATTAGATAATGTCTATGAGTAAGTTCAATGACCAAAATTTGGTTCGCGTAAAAATCAGTGAAAGTTTTTGGAGAAAAATATTTTTAGCTTATTAAAATATGTGTTTTCAAACATATTTACAAAGCTTCAGGAAAATTGTACGTCTGAAAGTACCTATTTTCCACTATTAAAAGGTTAATGTGTTGAGATTATCTATATGTTTATTTATAAAGGTAGCAGCCTCCAAATCAAACAATTAAGTGCAGCTTCAACAGACGCGCAAATCGCACCATGTTTAAATATAAATAATGAACCAGTCAGCTGGGACCGTCCATGCATCATCGTCGTCGTCGTTCGGTAGCTACTTACCCCTTCACAATCAGCAGCTTCTTTTATTTCGCTAATGTGTTAATTAGAAATGCAACGTACGTTTAGTATGCTAACAGAAACTGTACATAACTCGCATCACTGTAAACGATGCATATCCGTCAATATTAGTCTGGCGCGGTGTGCTGTTGTCAGATAACCATATCGTAAAAAGATAATTAAGAAAAAATGATATATTCATAGGTATTGTTTCCCCCCTTCTTCGTTCACCGTTGAACAAAAATACTGTTGATTAGACCAGAAAACACGCTGTTGAACATGTACGTACGTGGAACAGCTTACAGGGATGTAAACAAATATTCTACTTAGTTTTCGTTTTTTTTATAAATGTTTTTAACTCATAAATCATGTACGTTCTCAACTTGCTCAGTTCAATCGGAAGACACAGTTTATGCTGTTGCTAGCTAGATACAGTGAAAAAAATCATTATCTGCATCAAAATCCAAATTGCTTAGAGGCATAGTTCAATCTTGAGTTCAATTTAAAATGAATGTTTTTAAACTTCGGTGATTTTGTTTTTGAGATTAGAAGGTTACTGTTTCGTTTAAAAACTGTCTACACGCTACACGCTTCCCGAGTCATTAACTCTGTACTGTGTAGATAATAAGCGTAGGTATCACTTTCCAGTAAAGCTCTTTTTTTTAGCTCGAATTGCATTTCCTACCGAGTGCAATTAATACATTAGGTACATACCTTCCCGTCATTCCAATCACAAAAGAATATTGTTCGATTGTATACATCGCCACTTGTTCGGTTACAGTTCGCTAATTCCATTTATATTATTTTCTATTTCTTTGCAGTTCTACACACATCTGCCAGCTTAGCGTTGAATGAGAGTTGGGACCCAGACGTGCGGTAAGTTACATGACATTTATTGGGTTAATTTAAATCTTGAACAACTGTAAAAGGAGAATAGTTGCGTGTAGAAATTAGATGCATCCGAATTTATTCATCAATAGGGTTGCAGGTAGAATGCACAACTCTCAAAACGATGAAGGATAGATTTGTTCCATAAGGGGCCGTTCAGATATCACGTGGACAGAAAAATGAGATTTTTGACCCCCTCCTCCCCCTTCGTGGACAAGCGTGGACATTTGGCAAACCCCTACCCCCCTCCCCGGAGAAAACACCACTTTTAGCCTTTTTGTTATTGAAATGGCTGATTTTGAAAAAAAACGAATAAAAATTTCTTAACATAAAATAATTTTAAAAATTTTAAATTTCTAAATTATCACATTTAGCACTTGCTTTCGAGTAGCTACTAATTGTTTAAACTTTAACTGGAAAGTTTTGCAATTTTTAGATTTTGATTTAAACATCTTAATATTTATGCACCTTTAGAAAATATTTTGAAAGTATGTATGTCCACGTGGACATGACCCAAACCCCTACCTCCTCTACGTGGACAAGCGTGGACATTTCCATACCCCCTCCCCCCCCCCCCCCTCATGTTGTCCACGTGGTATGTGAACGGCCACTAACATATGTACATATATAAAGGATATTTATTTATTTATTATTATTTATTTATTATTTATTATTATTAATTCATCGAACAAATGTGTTTAAATGAATAAGTACACGATCACAAAGAATTAAACAATCTTGATGGGTGTAAACGACGAACAAAACGGCTTGATGGTTCTCCGAACTGATGTAAGTGCTCAGCATCCTGGAATATGCGCATCATTGCGCTGATTGGTTCATTGTAGCCGTAAGATGTCCTATGAGTTCGATTCGACAACAACGAATAAGATCGTGACGTTCTCGACGGAGCTCTAAAGCTGATCATCCTTAGCAGGTTCGGCGATTGCACTTCTCCGTTCAACATTTTTGCGACGAACGTGGCCTGTTGAGTTTTTCGGCGACGTTCAAGAGTATCTAGGCCCAAGAGCTGGCATCGATGAGAATAAGGGGGCAGATCTTCGGGATGACTCCAAGGCAAATGGCGTAAAGCGAATCTAATAAACCGTTTTTGTACACGTTCGATTTGTAAAATCCAGCTGAGCTGATACGGAGCCCAAACGATTGCAGCGTGCTCAATAATTGATCGGACGAGTGCACAGTAAAGTGACTTCAAGCAATACGGGTCTTTAAATTCTCGCGATATTTTAGAGATGAAGCCGAGTTGTCGATTGGCCTTATTAATTACCGAAGAACGTTGATTGTTGAAGGTAAGCTGATCATCAAGGATAACACCAAGATCATTAACTTCGAAGACTCTTTTTATATGCTCATTGCCGATGTAGTAGTCAAATATAATAGGCGATTTTTTCCGGTGAAAGGTTATCACAGAACACTTTGAGACACTAACAGATAATTTGTTACGTCTACACCATCCATCAAAGTGGTCTAACAACGATTGAAGGTATTCACAGTCCGCAGCGCATTCTATTGAAACGAATATTTTCAGATCATCAGCATATCCAATTTTCGTTCCATCGTCTAAACTGGTTATCAAATCGTTGAAAAATAATGCAAATAATAAAGGCCCCAAGTTACTACCCTGAGGGACGCCAGATCGGTTTATAAAAGGCAAGGAGATGCTATCGTCAATTTTAATTCTTATGCACCTTTCAGTTAAAAATGACTTGAGCCAATCAATCATATTATTATGAATGCCAAGCTTAGCAAGCTTAGCAAGAAGAATTTGATGATCAATGGCATCGAATGCAGCCTTGATGTCGGTGTATATGGCATCAACTTGCTTCTTATTTTCAAGCTGATTCAAACATAACGAAGTGTATTCTACAAGATTCGTACATACCGATCTTCCAGGCATAAACCCATGTTGTTCCAAAGCAATATATGGCAATGAAGCCTGTAGTAAGGCTTGACTAACTATTATCTCGAACAGCTTGGAACCTGCGGACAAGCTAGTGATTCCTCGGTATTGTTTAACGTTCCGACGTTCGCCAGTTTTGAAAATCGGGAACATAAACGAAGTTTTCCACATCTCTGGAAATTTCCGTTGCTGGAAAGACCGGTTAAAAATTCGAGCCAGAGGTGATGATACTGCTTAGATGCATCGACAATAAATAGCTGATGGAATTCCGTCAGGTCCTGGCGCAAACGAGCTTTTCAGTTTTTTTGCAGCAGCTTCGACAATTTCTTGATTGACTTCAAAGGTGTTAAAGTCTATTGCATCGATAGGAACACTGCTAATGGCTTCGATACACTCACGTGCAGTAGAAGCATTGTCCGAAAAAACTGACCGGAAATGCTCAGCAAAAATGTGCCAAATATGTGCCAGGGTGATGCAGCTTTTCATCGCAGCCAACAAAGCTGTGGTGGAACGTCTTGCGGAGCCCGAGGCCAGACCAAAAGAGCGAGGGCCGGCAGAGACAGAGGGCAGCCTTGCGTTTGCTGGCAACAGCAAACGTAAGAGAGGGTCTCCCGGGGAACTCAGACCCGGTGACCCTAAGAAAAGAGCGGAGGATCCGTCTGTCCGGCAGGATCCTGCGGCCAGCGCTTCCAAGCGGGCGGAAGGCCCTGCCGAAAAGGCAGATGAGCCGACGAGCGCGAATACCGGATGGCAAACGGTATCGCGCAAAAGGGGAAGGCCCAAAGGTACGGAGACGGGAAAAGCCAAACCCCGACCCCAACGACGCAAACGTCGCATCAGGGAGAGGGGCGAGGCGATTGTCGTCAAAGCACCTGAGGGCACGTACGCAGATGTCTTGCGACATATGCGTACGAACGAAGATCTCGCCGATCTAGGCGAGAAAGTTCGGAGGATCCGTCGGACACGCACCGGCGAGATGATCCTCGAACTGAAGCGTGGTGCTGGAAACTCCAGCGGGACCCTTACGGCTAAGGCCAGCCGAAGCTCTTGGCGACAAGGCTGAGGTGCGTGCCCTCTGTAAGGAGGTGACCATCCGGGTTAAAAACCTGGATGAAGTCACAACGGAAGACGAACTGCGGGTGGCACTGGTCGAGCAGTGCAAAATCTGCTCTGACCAGATGACGGTTCGTCTGCGGAATGGCCCTCCCAAATCTGGTATGCAGATTGGGCTGGTCAAACTTCCGGTTGCAGCAGCAAACGCCGCACTTAAGTGTGGGCGGCTAAAGGTGGGATGGTCTATCTGTCAGATATCCATCCCCCAGCAACCGGACCGGTGCTTCAAGTGCCTGTTGAACGGTCACAAGTCGTTCGACTGCACTGGGCCAGACAGAAGTGGCATATGCTGGCGCTGCAGCGAAACCGGCCACAAGTCGGCTAACTGCAAAAAGCCTGCTAATTGCCCTGTCTGCGCTGGAGACCACGCTGTTGGCAACCCTAGGTGCCCCGCCTACACAAAGGCGCAGGCGGTACCACCCCGGGCGCCAAGAGCATAGAGGTCGTCCAACTTAACCTCAACCACTGCTACACAGCACACCAGCTGTTGCGGCAGATGACAGTTGAGGAAAAGTTGGACATCGCGCTAGTGGCAGACCCATATCGCAGAGCTGCGAATGGCATTAATTGGGCGACTGATGATGCCAAACTGGCCGCGATATGGGTTACAGGTAGTTTCCCCATACAAGAAGTTGTGGCGACGGAAAACGAAGGCATGGTGGTGGCCAAAGTTAACGGGATCTACTTCTGTAGCTGCTATGCTCCCCCAAGATGGTCCTTGGAGAGGTTTGGCACTATGGTTGACAAGATGGTGGATGTGCTAATGGGGAAAAGCCCCATCGTTATTGCTGGCGACTTTAACGCGTGGGCCGATGAATGGGGTAGCCGCCTCACAAACCCCAGAGGTCAAATTCTTTTAGAAGCCCTGGCGAGGCTTAATGTGGATCTGGCCAACGTAGGGAATACCAGTACCTACCAAGGTTGGAACGGGAGCGAGTCAACCATAGATGTCACCTTCGGTAGCCCGGGGTTGGTAAGCGATTGGATGGTGAGCGAGGCCTACACGAATAGCGATCACTTCGCGATTCGCTATCGGCTAGGCTCAAGTACGCGGACAGGTAGACGCGAGTCTCGTACAGGAGAACGCCTCTGGAAGACAACGCAGTTCGACCAGAACGTCTTTGTCGAAGCGTTGCACTGGGAGAGGAACCTGGACAACCTGTCCGCGGAAGAACTGACGAGGGTTCTAGCTCGCGCTTGCGATGCTGCGATGCCGAGTAGGGCCAAGCATAAAAGCACTAGGCCACCCGTCTATTGGTGGACGGAGGAAATTGCGGGTCTGCGTGCCGACTGCCATAGGGCAAGGCGCAGGATGCAGAACGCAAGGACCCAAGAAGAGCGAACGGAGCGTAGGCCACTCTTCACAAGCGCGAGATCGGCCCTCCGCAGGGCCATCAACGCAAGCAAGAGGGCACGTTTCAAACAGTTATGCCGTGACGCCAACGACTGTCCATGGGGTGATGCCTATCGGATAGTCATGGGCAGAACTAAAAGTGGGGGTGCACCACCTGAAACTTGCCCCGATAAACTGAGAGTCATCATCAATGAGCTGTTCCCACAGCACGATGTTACCCGCTGGCCAACAGTCCCGTATGACTGGGACACCAGCGCTGAAGAGAGGATAACGGTGGAAGAACTTCGCGAGATCGCCAAGTCTCTCCAACCGAGGAAGGCCCCCGGACCGGACGGCATTCCGAACGTCGCGGTGAAGGCCGCGATCAGGGAATTCCCCGATATGTTCCGAACATCGTTGCAACGATACGTGACGGAACGGGTGTTTCCTGACACGTGGAAACGGCAGAAACTTGTTCTTCTGCCAAAGCCGGGTAAGCGTCCAGGAGACCCATCGGCATATCGGTCGATCTGTCTACTGGATACAGCGGGTAAGGTCCTGGAGAAGGTGATTCAGAACCGACTTCAGAGATACACGGAAAGTGAGGGTGGACTCTCGGGGAAACAGTTTGGTTTCCGTCGAGGTCGCAGCACCGTAGATGCCATCCGCTCGGTCATCGAGGTAGCGGACAGAGCCAGGCTGACCAAGAGGAGAGGGCTCCGCTTTTGCGCGGTTGTCACTCTGGATGTGAAGAACGCCTTCAACAGTGTCAGTTGGACAGCGATTGCGTCGTCGCTCATCCAAATGAGGATCCCGGCATATCTGTATAGGCTTGTGGAAAGTTACTTCCACAATCGCCAACTGCAGTATATGACCGGCGAGGGTTTGCGAACACAAGAGGTTTCGGCGGGTGTTCCACAGGGGTCAATACTCGGCCCGGTTCTGTGGAACATCACTTACGACGAACTCCTACGAACGAGCCTCCCATCGAGAGCCGAACTCGTAGGATTTGCAGATGATGTAGTCCTCTTGGCGAGGGGCTCCTCAACAGCGGAGGTTGAGCTACTGGCCACGGTAGCTATCCAGGCAGTGGAACGCTGGATGCACTCCAAGTGCCTGCGTCTAGCCCACCACAAAACCGAGATGGTGCTTATCACCAACCTGAAATCACCTCAAACAGGTACCATTGCCGTTGGACCGTGCAATATCGTGTCCAAACGCGCAATCAAGTACCTAGGGGTGATGATTGACGACAGGCTCAGCTTCACGAGCCATGTCGAATACGTGTGCAAGAGAGCGGCAATGGCCACGGCCGCACTCACACGAATGATGCCGAACTCCTCGGCCATCCCAAGGCAGCAAAAGGCGGATCCTGGCAAGTGTGACCACTTCGATCTTGCGGTACGGAGCAGCGGCCTGGAGGCAGGCCTTGGGAGGAAGCTGTAACCTGCAGCGACTTAGCAGCGTTCAGCGGCTGATGAACCTGCGGGTTATCAGCGGATACCGGACCATGTCGTCCGAAGCCGCCTGTGTAGTAGCGGGTGTTATGCCCATCTCGGTTTTGCTTGAGGAGGATGTCTATTGCTACGACAACAAAGACACGCCCAACGTCCGAGATCTCGCCAATGAGGACTCGATGTCCAACTGGCAGCAGCTGTGGGACAGCTCAACGAGAGGAAGGTGGACCCATCGTCTGATCCCGCACATCGGGAGCTGGATCGGAAGAAGGCACGGTAAAGTGGACTTCTATATGACGCAATTCCTGTTTGGTCATGGATGCTTCATGAAGTACCACTACCGGTTTGGACATGTGGCTTCGCCATATTGCCCAGATTGTGGTGATGTAGAGGAGACACCCGAACATGTGGTGTTTGTCTGTCCGAGGTTTGCGGCGGTACGTACTTTCATATTTGCCGCCTGTGGGCCTGACACGACAGCAGATAACGTTGTACAGAGGATGTGTGCGGATTCCAACACTTGGCATGCGGTCAGCGATGGGTTCACCCGGATCATGACTGCCCTGCAGAGGAGCTGGAACCAACGGCAGTCCGCGAACGGTGTAGGATGACTCCATCGGCGGGGAGCATCTGAGTAGTGTGCGTCCGATCCCCTGATCGAAGCTACAAAGATAAGGCATCATCTTCTGCGTAGCGGAGGTCAGGGGTGCGCCGCGAACGTGTGTAGGATACCCCAATGTCGGGGGGTATCCGCAGGGTTGGCATAATTCAACGGTCAACGGTAAAATGGTCCTTCAAACTCATTTGACTGTTCCTTAACGACCAGTCAATTCGTTTGCCAGTCATTCATTCCCCAGTCATTTGAAGCTAAAATGATAACCTAGTCAAGCAATCGCATTTCAACGACCGATGACGAAAAAGAAACGCATTTATTATTATTGTTGCTCCTGCCAGCAAGCCGAAGACGACCGAAGAGGAACAAGAAAAGCATTTATTATTATTGTTGCTCCTGCCAGCAAGCTCGTTTTCAGTTTTTTATTGCTATTGTTGCTCTCTGCCAGCAAGTCGTTCAATTAGTTGTACCTGCCGGCAGCAGCCGATCGAGGATGTGTAGGAGCTTCGCCAGTCGCATGACGGAGAAATGTTGATTGTTGTCGTGCTTTATCCGTCTTGCGAGTAGTGAGGCTCCGTCAATTGAGTAAGGTGCCGGTCGTTTGATGAAAAAAAACTAGTCGGGTCAAGCGTGACGGGCGAAATTTACCAACCCTGGGTATCCGAGTTGTGCCGCTTCTAAGAGGGAAACTGCGGGGATAAGACTTTACCTTCCTCGTAGCGGATCTCGAGGGAAGAGGGTTAACCACTGTCGGGGGATACCCACGGGTAGAGAGGCTCTCGTTGCCGGGCGAGCCTCTCGAGTCGGTGTAGGATGTCGTCACCGTCGGGAAACATCCGAGTCGTAGCGTTCCAAGTCCCGAATGTGTGCCGTGACAGGCGCGAGTCTAGGATAAGCTGCTCTCGATTTGGCACACAACGGGCAGGAAAATCCGCGGGCCAAAAATCCTAGGGTTGCCAACCAAGGGGGATAAAGAAGACCGGACAACGGTCGGAGTAGACTGACCCCATCGACGGGGGGCTGTGACATCGGGGGCAATTGTGACATCGGGGGGAGGGGGGTTCAGCTTGAGCGTGAAATCACTTATCATTACAAAAAAAGAAAACAGCAAAACAATAACAAATAATTTAATCCTAAATTCAACAAAATTATACTTGCACCATTCATTTAGAGAATAATAATACTCACGTAATCACTTTTGGTAAATTTTATGATCATTAGAAAGTTCACAACAACACTACCACTGCAACACTCAGGAAAGTCCGTTCCACTAAAATCGTGGCAAAACGTAAAATTTTCCAAATTTTGCGTGACATCATTTATGAACGGCCCCATTTTTGTCTTATTCATTATCAAATCTCAAATATGTTAAATTATATTGCAGGGCAAGTTGTGTAGGCAAGTGAGCAGATTATGTTCGAAATTATACCACGAAATCGTGACTGTACTAAAAAGAAAACGAGTTCACATAGAATCAAATCTTTCAGATAAGTTGTTCTGTTAACGTAAATATTAGTTTTTTTCATTTGATACTGATAACATATTTTTACTATTCAATTATCTAACATGAATTGCATTGAGAGCTCAAACATCATTAAATCAATTTAGGTTAGGATAGGGTTGCCATCCGTCCCGCAAAAGCGGGACATGTCTCGCTTTTTTGTTGAATGTCCCGCCGTCCCGCTTTTTCCTCAAAATGTCCCGCTTTTTTTTCTTGAAAAACTTTCAAACTTCAGCATCAATTTCAATTGATTGGTACAACAAGGAAAATCTATGAAATACGTCTTTTTTCTCAAAATAAGCAGATTTTTTTCATAGTTTATATAAGACAATACTGAATAACTCTAAAATTACAGTGATATTATGATTCCGTTAAGGGTTCTTAGACCACCTTCAACCAATGTAATGTAAATTTTAACTTTAATGCTTGCTTCCAAATGATTACAGTAGAGAACAGCATTTTTGGTGTTTATGTTTCCATGATTGTTTTGGGATGATTTTGACATCCTGAATTCGAATTATTTTGTCTTTAAGCTCTTGTTTTAGTTATATGGCTAAATTGACCAATTTTGGGTAAAATCGATCATTGATAACTAACGAACCAACAAACCTACTTGAAAAACAAAAACTGATTAAGAATTCTTTGAATATCCTCCATCTTATCAAGGATTTAAATTTTGTCTAGATATTCTATATTCAAAGATACATCGCTTTAAAAACATTAAGTTCTACAATTTTTAGAAAATTTAAAACGATAACATTTCTGACACTGCTGAACAAAGTGAATATTTGATATTAAAGATTTTAAGTTATTTGAGAACTTTGTTGAAGACTGCAAAATTATTGGACTTATTGTTTAACAAATATCTAAGATTTAATTTGGGTAAATATTTCCTGAAACTGTTGTCAAAATTACATTTTTTGAAGAATTGGGAAAAAATAAACAATAAGAAAACTTCTATTACTTTTTTCTGTGAAGTAAAAATGACTCGCGGTCTTCGAGTAAGCTGATCAATAAACTAAAACCTTCAATTTCAAAACCTTTTTAATGTTCTACAGTTTTGTCAAAAAAGTGCACAAATTGATTAAACGAGTTTTTATCTATTTTCCAAAGTTATCTCGAAAACAATAGCTGCTAAAAAATAAACTAATTGCATATCTTAGTTAAATTGCCTTTTATCATACCACTACGAATTTTTAAAACAAATTTGAAATGAATTTGTTATTACTCAAGTATTTTTACGTGGTATCAAATTCGTCGTTCACATACAGGACTTGAAATTTTCTCTCTCTAATAACGTATTAATTTGCGTGTTTTACAAAAAAAACACGAGCCGTGTTAGAAAAACACATCAAAATTAATGCGCGTAAAAAAACCTTAGTGTAACTTTGGCTGATGGTATACGTATAAGTTTGGCTAATGAATTATAAAATTGTACATACAGTTGACTTCATCGAGTTGAATCCGCTGCTAGATGCTACGGCAGAAAAAGCTCATCGTGTCCCGATTAATGATGCTTATGCTGCCCCAGTGGTGGTTCCCATTATGTCCCTGTAGTGACTCATTTTCAGCTTTTGGCAAAAAAATTAAAATTCATTTTTAAACGTTTTTATCAACTTTTTCATGTTTCAGCCAGTTAGGAAATAGACTTTTTCAGTGTCTGTTCACGAAACAATGAAATAACTCACAAATTATAGCTGTTTTATAGCGCACTTCATGTTATGAAATTACAATTTGACCACAAATTTTTTTGAAGTTTAAATTGTTTTGCCTTTCGAATTAGTACACTGAATTTTTGCTATTTATTTCAGGGACGATATGGAGATGATGTTGAACAAAATCGTTCCCGAAGGACTTCCCTACCGACATTCCTGTGAAGGTCCAGACGATATGGTGAGTACAGTCCTTCTAGCATGGTCGTGTTGATTTCCCTCGATTCTTACTCCCCGGTTCCCTTTTTGTTCTTTACTTCTGTTTTTAGCCTGCGCACGTGAAAGCTTGCTTTCTCGGCAGCTCACTGACAATCCCGATCACCGATGGTAAACTCTCGCTCGGCACGTGGCAAGGCGTGTGGCTGTGCGAACATCGCGATCACGCTGGCTCCCGGAAGCTGGTGATAACGCTATCCGGCTGCCCTCGGGATTCCGCCCGGAGTCCTCTTTCGCCGGTGTCCCCGATCGCATCGACCTCCAGTTAGGGACGGCCACGCTCTGCTCGCGATAGTCGGTAATCGTGGGTTAGAGCGGTGCTCTACTGTAAGTTTCATACTATTAAGAGTTATACTGTTGTGGCATTGCTGGGCTACGGAAGCGGGTTCTCCGGAGGAAACCTACCACTGTCCATACACCATTGCGTTAATTATACTATAAGGCACGGCATCCGCGATCGTTTGCCGAGGAGTAAATGTCGAAGAAGCAAGATTTTAATAGACAAACATAAAAACAACTTAGCAACAAAATCGATAGCAAGTTTAAGCGAGCAGCATCGTAATAATATCTAACGACTACCTTAGATACCGATGGGCAAAGGCGAAAGGAAAACATCAAAAAGAATATTTCATTTACAATTTATAAGAAAAAAAAAAGATTAGTATAACTAGATATAACAATAATAGAAATCGCTGAAACAAATTTCGTATGAAAGTACGCAATGGAAAGAATAGCATTTAAGATGTCTATTGAATGGTTACGAGAGTTGAAACTCGTCAAACTAATTTTTACAACTTTATTAAGAAAATAGTTATGTTTTATTTTTTATCGATTTTACTATCAGGCAACGTGAAATAACTAGTGCAACTAATGAATAGCTAATGAAATAAACAAAAAAAAACCAAACCAGAAAGAGAAATTAGATGTGTAGCCTCAATGATGCTTTTTAATTTTCAATCAGTTGTTATTCCCTTTTAATATACAGTTTTCGTTCGTTACCATGAAATAGTCTAGCAGAATTAGGGCAAATAGGCTGAACCAATGCGAACAACACGAATGCACAAAGATGTAAGAGGAAATTTGAGGGAGAAAAATAAGTAGGTAATACATTAGAATTTGAAAACCAATTTGCGAGAGGTGTACCTTTTTATTGAGTACATAGACATGGGGGGTATAACAAGATACCAGACGCCGAAAGACATCAGGCAGTTAGAGCCAGAGCCAGAGCTGGCTGCAGCAGCATTTCAGTTGCAGTAAATAAATGCTCGGTAAACACGAAATGTGCGGCAAAACTAGCTGGTTTTGTTTGTGGGAGGTTGTGCTTCACCGATTTGTGAGTGGGGGTAGAATAGCGCATCGTCTACCCAACCTCCCTTCCTCATTTCATTCGAATCAATCAAAACAAAACAATTCACTATCCCCGGGAGTGGTGGCCATCATAAATTTGACTATTTTGTACTTTTGAACGTTCTTGATTCTTTACGTTATAATAAGTCGGAGTTCTTAAAATTTCGGGAAGAACACAGTTTACCATTGTTCCATCTTTAACCCTTGCCGTTTAACTGGTAATGAAACTTGAAAGATGTTTGGAACATGTCTGGTCAACCTGATATGTCCCTAATGATAGTCGCCCGTGCTGATGTTGAAGAAAATCCTGATTTAGGAACTCAACGACAATATACAGGGTCCTGCAATTGAAGTGCTACATTGAAACTAAAAGATATATTGATGAAAGGAAAAACTTTTTCGTTTAAATTCATCCAATTTCTTCATCCAACTTCAAAACAAATAACAGTTACTGTTTGAAAACTTTTTGGTACAGTTCGACCTTTTCACCCTTGTTTAGGATTAACCACTCACCGCAGAAGATCGAGGAACATAGGAACGGGGACCGCAATTTCAGGCTACACTAGATGTCGCTTCAGGACTTTCATATCCAACCCCTCCGAGGTTGAACTGAGTTTTCTTCGGTTTGTGAGCCGGCGCCGAGTCCGTACATGCTCGAATTTGATTAACCATTTTTGGATCAAGAACAACCATTTTCGACCCTTTTCCGCGCTATGTCATTTCATGACTTCTGCATGACAACAGCGTAAGGAAATCGTCTAATTGGAGGAAGTAAGATCGAAAACCGTATGTGGCTGTTTTTGGTGTTGAAGCATTTTTAACCGGGCCAGATCCGTTCGTCCTTGATCATCCCATCCGGTTTAGTCCTTCAGGAGTTTGTTTGTTTCCGTTTCATTCCGAATGGCTAACTGCAGATGACGAAGGATGATTCTGAATTTTGTAATGCCAAGGGCGGCGTTTCCGGCTAACTCCAGCATCAGTCGCCAGAAACTCCAAGCAGCGATTGGTATAACGAGGTTAGGTATAATTGACTTTTCTCATTAGCTGCTGAATTTGACGGAATGTTTACTAAAATAAACCGCTGTTGTCATGGTGAGAGTGTTGATTTTGACAATGTTAACACTTCGAAGGGGGTAAATATTTTAATGACCTCGTTTCTAACTTGATCTTAGGGCATATAGTCGTTGCCACTGGCCCTTCTCCCCCTTGAACTGCGGCCCAAACAGCAGGCTGTCCAGCAGTAGAAAGAAGATGAAGAACTTGATTTGGAAACACCAAAAACGAAAGTATCGCGTTCGAACGAAAACAAGAATACCTTTTCCGAATTCGTTCAAAAGTATCCGTTCGAACGAACAACAGATTCGTCGTAAACCAGCAGAAGGGTGTTAATTTCGATAACCTAACACAAAATTAGACACCTAGGACCATAAGACTTACCTTCAGCAGATGATGGAGTGGCGTTGATGCTCGAGAACTATCAAAATGGTTGAAATAATATGAACAAAACTTGCTGAAAAATAACCCTTTTTGGTAGTTCTCTACTGGGTTGCCAGGAGCCCCGATTTGTCTGTAAAACACAGACTTTTGATCCTTCCTCCAGGTATTGCTCAGACACAGATTTTGCCCTGATTTTTTATCAGATTTTACAGACTTTAAAGGACGTTGAAGGTTAAATTCAATATTCATTTATCGGATATGATCCATAAGTACCGGATTCTACTAGAAATCTTGCTCGTATGCATTGGTGTACCACCAATATTCCTTAAACTTAAACTTGAACTTAAACTGTGTTTTGTTATATTTATTGACTCAAGAACAACCCGAATACAACACCCATTTTTCTCGATCTCATTCGAAGTTTCAATTTTTTTTTCAAACAAATTCAGCTTTAATCACTGTTCAAGTAATGTAAATAGCAGTTCAGTTGCCGGACCTTGTACATACATTTTTTATAACGGAAAGGGGGATTGGTTTATCAGGAATATCCTTTCTATCGAGTGCATATTTTCAAAAATAATTTATAAATGTAAACTGCTAACGATCATAAAGTCCATCGGAAGCAAAACTAAAGCAAATAAAATATCTACCAGCTTGTAACCGTCCCTCGAATGAGCGGCTTTGTCACAAATAAATTTTCCACCTTCATCTCGCAAATTGGGTGAGCGCGTTCTAAGAGGATCATTACAATTATTCCGCCAACAGGAAATCACTCAATCATTAGCGTCGAAGAACGAAGAAAAACAACAGTAACAACAACAAAAAGTATCCATTTAAGGCAACCCTAAAAAATAATGCAAGGAAACCACATACGGCAAACATTTCTCGTCCATCTTTTTCTACGGTGTATCAAAAAAAAAAAAAATGTAAAGATGTTTGTATTTTTTACGAAATAAAAATGTAAAAAGTAAACAAAAAATTAGCAAAAATACTGTAAATTAGGTACATATAAACATATATTTTGTTACTATCGGCCATTTTTTGTACTGCGAGTCGACATGTGGAACCAACGCAATAGTTACTAAACTAAACAAAAAAAATGCTTGTTAATTTTTTCGACCAGCAACGGTGAAAGAATATTAGGTGAAACTTAAACAAAACAGCTAACAAAGACTTGTTCAATGGGTTATCGGGTCTTAAGCAGTTGTAAAAAGCAAAAAAAAAACAAGAAGAGCAATTAATTAGTCAGTAAGACGGGCGAGTAAATTAGAGGAAATAAAAAAAATAACCATTTAAGAATGTTGTTGAATTCTGTTAGCGTATTTTTTATTCCATATTCAACGGTTTAGGTTTTCAAATTTTTAGCTGCAACGGGCGCATGTGCGCACGTGCATTTGGAACAGCAGGATTTTAAGAGCAACAGTTCACCGGTAAAGTGCCATGTGAACTCATTGCTATCCAAGTCTTCCATAACGAGAGTCTCTTCCCCCTCGTTTTGAAGACTCCAAGTGCAATTATTTTGTATGTAATTGGTTCTGATATTTAGGACAGTTTCTACTGCGTTTTGAAGCCTTTGTTTAAACCCGTTTTTCCGGACCGAACAATTGTTGTTGTTAAAATCTTCTATCGTTGAAGCAAACCGAACAGGAACGGACTGTCTGCAACCGATCAATTTTCATTACCGAAAATCCTGCTGAATCTAAATAAAATATATATTCATATAGAAAACAAGTTTCATTTCCAAAAATTTAATTGCACAAAGTTATTTCTTTCTGCGTTTGTTTGAAAAGAGTCAGTAAACTTGCACAATAGGAAAATCTTGCCAGACATAAACCCAAACGGATCACGAAGCCAAATAAGTACAGAACTTACAAAAGTTAGATTACAAGAAAAATATTGAAAACAAGAAAACCCAACAGCAGTAAAATTCCCCTAGCGAAGAACAAATAACGTTACATCCATTCGCCCAGAAAACGCACTGTTAAGGAAACTTCACCAAAGGCTACAATTACATCCAGATTTATAATCGAACTGTTAGTATTTAATGAATCAATTTAGTTGACCTATGAGAATTTACAACCTACTAAATGCAATATACGCTCTCACACAACGGCATAACACAATCGCCCAAATTTTCAAAAAAAACGATAAAGAAAACAGATAAGAAAACTAAAACTCAATCAACTAATTAGAAATGCTGGTAAAGACAAATTATTACATTCCGTCTTTTTTGTATACTTAACTGAAAAAAAACACTCATTAACAAAATCTCCGCCCTTTTTTCGTAAAGCACTGAGAAATTCAGCAATGTAAAATTTGATTGAGACCCTCCATATATCTGAACCTTTTGTATAAACTTTTCCATTGTTTCTAGCAGTTTGAAATGTTTGGCTCAACAGTTCTTGTTT
Organism: Uranotaenia lowii; assembly: GCF_029784155.1. NCBI lineage: Eukaryota > Metazoa > Arthropoda > Insecta > Diptera > Culicidae > Uranotaenia > Uranotaenia lowii. The sequence goes on along the minus strand of NC_073692.1, from coordinate 238,056,589 downwards.
CAACTGATTACATACTTTCGACACAGAAGTAAACCCGATCCATACGAAGATTTTTGGAACTGCTCGAGCACGTGCTCACTGCTTGTCGCTTCAGTTGTCCGAAATCGAGTTCGCGCACTAGGAATCTAGCCTTACCCGTCCCTTGACGCCATTTTCCAATTTTTTCTTGTATCTAACCAAGAAAACGTTTTTTTTCTGTTTAATCCCCATGAATCGTCAAAGAAAAAGATTCGACAATTTTTGTAGTTAGGGATTGTACACTTTTTTCGCAGCAAGTTCCGCAAGTAGAGCGCATATTTAGAAATTGGAAAACGTTTTTTCGTGATAAAAAGAAAACCAACAGCAAACCAAGCAGTGGATTAGGGTACGTAAATTATGCCGTCTAAGGTGCCTAGCACCCGTAGACTTTCCGAACGTTTACGACAAAGATTACTCTTTTTTTTCTTTCTTAACAATCCTAATTAAGTTCAGAATCACTGAAATGAACTCGATTGCTGTTTTTGTATGTTTCAAACGGTTCTATCTTTGGCCGAAATTACTCAAGTCCGCTCAGTAACAAGATGTCTTGCAGTTCGAATAAGATTTTTTCTCACATGGTTAAAGCAGAGACAAACTTTAAAACGAGCAAATGAATCTATACCAATATAAAAGGACATGAATCTGTGATCCTTAAGCTCCACAGCTCATAAGAAATCTTTTTATGATTTCTATTGCTTTTGTCTGCGATTTTCATCGCGAAGGATGATTCATCCCTGGCATTTCTGCTGCTGCCGGGTAAGGCGAGGTAACAAAATATAGCCAAAATTATAATGTTTTCTGCAAAGTGAATGGAATATCCAACCAACCACCTTTAAAATTCATTAATTTATAAATGTCTTGGAAAATGATGTTTCTGATTATGAAAATAGAAGATTCAATTTTGTTCACACAATTGCACAAATCTTGAAAACGCTTTATGTTTCCGAAAATTCGAGAAATATTAAGACTGCCAAATATTGAAGATTTCATTACGTTTTCCGTGGACGCGGTTTTGGGATGGTAAAGTGCATGCTTTTACGGGAAGAAATCGAAAAGAGATCAAATAATAAATTAAAAATTCATAACAATTCTGATCCAAATATACTTGAATAATACTAAAATATTTCAATATATATATATGAAGGGACAAACATACAGTACACGACAAAATAAAGTACGCACTTGCTATCAAAATTTTCAAATCGCTGTAACTTTTTTCCCATAAGGAATTCAATATATTCTGATGAATTGGAAATAGTATTTTCAATACACTAACGAGTGGTGAAAATATTTTGTCGAAAAATTTAATACGTACTTCACACAGTGTAGTTGTCAAAGTCAGTCTTCGCAATGGACAAGATAAAGTACGCACTCTTAAAAACCTTATCAGATGGCTATTTCTCTGCATAGAAAATTGTTCCGGCTTCAAAAAAGGTTAAATTTCCTGCCAATCCCGTCGGAACAAAGGGTTTTCTTATATGTTTATTCTTTTAATGGACCTCAAGCAGGCGGTTGCAACCCAAGGGGATGGCATCCTTATTCTTTGTCATTGAATTCGACAACCGTCAAAATTACGGGCCCACAATTTTGTGGGCCCATAACATACCCGGCAGTTGGCTGTCAAGGAACCGGACTAAATGTCAAATCCTAGAGAATTATGAATGATTGCACACTAACACAACAATCACACAACAATCATTTCTGGTTCGTAGAAATTTTAACTTTGGCCAGTGGAGAAAACAAAAACGGCATATGTATATTTCTACCATCGTTATTATTTTTTTATTTACATAGTACACCGTCTCACGACATAACTTGACGAACATAATTCCTATAATTCACTCGGTCCATGGCAACCGTTCTCTAATTTCTCGGACAACCCACGTTCGCCAGATAACGCTCCACTTGGTCTAACCACCTCGCTCGTTGCGCCCCCGCTCGTCTTGTTCCTACCGGATTCGTAGCGAACACCTGTTTTGCAGGACAGTCGTCCGGCATTCTCGCAACATGTCCCGCCCAGCGTATCCGGCCAGCTTTCACCACCTTCTGGATACTGGGTTCGCCGTAGAGTCGCGCGAGCTCGTGGTTCATCCTTCGCCTCCACACTCCGTCCTCCTGTACGCCGCCAAAGATGGTTCTTAACACTCGTCGCTCGAATACTCCGAGTGTACGCAGGTCCTCCTCGAGCAATATCCATGTCTCGTGCCCGTAGAGAACAACCGGTCTAATGAGCGTCATATGCAGGTTACACTTCGTGCGAGGGCTAAGTCTTCTCGACCACAGTTGCTTGTGGAGTCCATAGTAGGCACGACTTCCGCTGATAATTCGCCTCCGGATCTCACGACTGGTGTCATTGTCTGCGGTCACCAGTGAGCCGAGATAGACAAAGTCTTCGACTATCTCCAGCTCGTCGCCGTCGATCGTGACCTTGTTACTACTGGACAATCGGGTTCGGTCGGTCTCGGATCCGAAGGCCAGCATGTACTTTGTCTTGGACGTATTAATCATCAACCCAATCCTTCCTGCTTCGCGTTTCAGTTTGCGGTAGATATCTTCCACCGCCGCAGATGATCTGCCGACTATATCAATGTCATCGGCAAAGCAGATAAGTTGACTGGATCTTTTGAAAATCGTGCCCCTCATTTCGCCCACCGCTCGGCGAATAACACCTTCTAGCGCCTTGTTGAACATCACGCAGGATAGACCATCACCTTGTCGAAGCTCCCTGCGCGATTCGAATGAACTCGACAATTCACCCGAAATCCGCACACAGCACTGCGTTCCATCCATCGTCGCCTTGATCAGTCTGCGTGTTGATTCGGCGCGAGTTGATGACGATCATGTTGATTAATGCCCAGACTCAGACCCTTTAAAGGAAGAATGCTACTAGGAGGTAAATTCCCGGGATAACGACTAAGACCCATACAATTTACACCACTTGAAAGGATAATACTGGCCTAGATCAAGTTTTTGGGCACCTCTTGCGTTCCTAGAATAAAATCGTTTTGCTTCACGAAGCATTCTCGGCGAAGCATGATCGTCAGCGAGTCGAGAAGGCGGCGAATGATTCGACGCCGTCTACGCGCAATATTTTTATCGAGAGCAAATGATGACTGTTTGATGGCTACCGTTACCTCAGGAAATAACTGATCACTAGAAAGGGGAGGAAAAACAAACTAGGTATGCGCCCTCGACGCTGAAAAGCGTCGTTTGTCAAGAAAACAGACTTTCTATTTCAGAAGCAACTACACACCTGAAATTAACTCAAAATACAATAACAAGCTCATAGAACTCCAGAAACAGGTTATCCGGAGCCACCAAAGTAAATTTGAGCTTTTAGGTTTTAAAAAACACTTTTTGGACGTTCCACCCTTTAATACCTCGTTGACCTGAACGTTGGCGTCAATATTTTAATTGACTTTTCACTGGTTCATTCTCCAATGATTACTACGATCGCTGAATACCACGAGACAACTACGTTTTTCCGATAATCATTTGTATGCACGTTTTGTAATGAGTACACAGCAAATTTTTTCTGCTGGAAACCAGCAAAATTTTGCAGGTTTTTGTCCCGCTGGCTTTCCAGCAAAATTTCCAGCAATTTGAATAGCTGAAAACGATCAGCAAACTCAATTGCTGGAAATCCAGCAATTTCAATTGCTGGAAATCCAACAATTTCAATTGCTGGAAATCAGTTAGCTCAATTGCTGGAAATCAGCATTTTTTTTTTTCAAAAAACAACCGGAAATTTTGGGATTCTAAATTAGACTTAAAATTTATATATCAAACTTAAATCCTCATGGCAGTCATATCTAAAATTATAAATTGGTTTGATTATTTTTCTTGAACCTCATTTATTCAAATTTTTTAAACCCAAATAAAATAATATCTGCCTATCGGTTGGCCACTTTCGGCTAAGTTCTTGACATCATGCTCCATCTGAAATAAAAATAAAATTAAAAGTTTCTTATGAAACTGTTTCTTCAAAAATTTACCCTTGGTTTCACTGGAATATAAAAAGAAATAAAATTCGATGTCTCCACCGTTGCATACACGAGAAACATACCAAGACTTTTCGCGCGCAACGAAAAATAAATAGCAAAACAAAAACCACTTCTACACACAAAATTTCTGAGGCCGGAATTTAGCAAAATTTTGCTCAAATTTGACCAGCTAGAAACTTAGCAATCAATTTAGCAATTTTTTTTTACTAAAATTTCAGCAAACGAGAGGAAAAGTTAGCCGCCGCAATTTTTACTCAAATTTTTAGCAAAAACCGGAGAAAAAGATTGCTGGGACCCGTTATTTCATGTTTTGTTATTTTTTCTCTGGAAAATCAGGGGAATATTTGATTATTGAATAGAATACACAAATTACATTCACTTATAATTTATTTATAATTTATTTTTCACATTTTTTAAATTTTTTTCACACTTTTCGCTAAACGGAAGGTTCGATCCTGGGAACGCACCTACTGGCGAGCAAAATGCCATGCCATCTTCATCAAACAAAGCACCGGGGTGTTTTCCGGATGCAGCTCGTTGAAATTCCAGTTGTGGTCCTTCTTCATTGCCGGACTGTTGCGGGTTTCGTGTTGCACTTTCAACCTGGAAGGAAAAAAACAAACACACAAATTTCAAATTAAAATATTGGAGAATCAAAACACTTTAAGATTGGACCTTACCTGTAAGCATCTGGAGTCGATTTAGCTACCGTTTCTTCGTGAAGTTGCCCACCAACAAGAACCACCAGCAACGAACATCCGGAACCGCACTTAATCGCGACAGCTTTTTAATTTTCTCCCAACTGGCGCGGCGGCTGGAGCCTGTGAACATAGCGGCTGAAAAACCTTCGTTTTACTAAAATCAAGTAAAATGACCTTTTTCATTACTAAAATCAAGTAAATTTAGCTTTTTGCTAACTCGTCAGTAAAAAAATATTTTTGCTAACGGAAAGTAACAGCGAAATTTTGCTAAGTGGAGCCCCGAAAGTTTTGTGTGTAATTTGACAGATCGATTGCTGGTTTTTCAGCAATGAAGATCAAGTGCTGGAAAAATCTGCAAGAAGGAGAATGTTTGCTGGTTTCCAGCAAAAATTTGGATTGCTGGACATTTCCAGCAATATTTTTTGCTGGAAATCGAGGCAAAAATTTACTGTGTACACACAAAACTTTCGGGGCTCCACTTAGCAAAAATTTGCTGTTACTTTCCGTTAGCAAAAATAATTTTTTACTGTTGAGTTAGCAAAAAGCTAAATTTACTTGATTCTAGCAAAAAGAAAGTTCATTTTGCTTGATTTTAGTAAAATTAAAGTTTTCTAGCCGCTTTGTGTACAGACAGCAGCCGCCGCCAGTTGGGGGAAAACAACAAACCAAAGTGATCCAGTGCGGTTCCGGTAATTCGATGCTTGCGGTTCATTTGGTGGCTGATTCAACGACGAAACGGTGGCCAAATCGACACCGGATGCTGCAGGTAAGGGCCGAACTTGGAGTGAACAGATTTTCCGATTTTTAAATTCAAAATTGTTTGTTTTTTCTACCAGTTTGCAACTGCCGGCAAACACGACGGTTTTTTTGCAACAGTTCGAAATAAAGAGGGACCACTACTGGCATGTCAACGCGCTGCATCCGGCACAACTCAGATGCATTCATTGATGAGAGTCGACCTTTGGCAATTTAACGAAAAGTGGTAAATGAAGTTCCGAAAAACGTGAAAAATAAATTAAAAGTTAAGTTATTCATTAATTGTATTTATTAATCGAACATTCCCTCGGAATTTGCAAAGAATAAACAATAAATTTTGAAATTTCAGATCCGGGGCTTTTTTCCACCGGTTTTTGCTAAATAGCGAGCAAAAGTTGCGGCGGCTAAATTTTTCTCTCGTTTGCTAAAATTTTAGTTCGAAAAATTTGCTAAATTGATTGCTAAGTTTATAGCTGGTCAAATTTGAGCAAATTTTTGCTAATTTCCGGCCTCGAAAGTTTTGTGTGCACACACAAAATTTTCGAGGCCGGAAATTAGCAAAATTTTGCTCAAATTTGACCAGCTAGAAACTTAGCAATCAATTTAGCAAAATTTTCGAGCTAAAATTTTAGCAAACGAGAGAAAATTTAGCCGCCGCAATTTTTGCTCACTTTTTAGCAAAAACCGGTAGAAAAGAGCCCCAGATCTGAAATTTCCAAAATTATTGTTTTTTCTCTGCAAATTCGAAGGGAATGTTTGATCATTGAATAGAATACACGAATAACTTCACTTTTAATTTATTTTTCACATTTTTTCGGAGCTTCATTTTCCACTTTTCGTTAAATTGAATGTAATTAGTTCCGATCCTGGGAACGCACCTTCAGGCGAGCGAAATACCAAGGGCCGATACCCTCATCAACGAATGCACCTGGGTTGTTGCGGATGACATGTCAGTTGTGGTTCCTCTTTATTTCCGGACTGATGCAAAAATAACCGTTGTTTGCTGGCAGTTGCAACCTGGTAGGAAAAAAAACAATTTGAAATTAAAAAGTCAGAAAATCTGTTCACTTCAAGATCGGCCTGTACGCATCCGGTGTCTTTTTGGCAACCTTTTCGTCGTTGAACTAGCCACTAAACGAACCGAAAGCATCAAATTATCGGAACCGCGATGGATCACTTCGGTTTGTTGTTTTTCTCCCAACTGGCTGCGGCTGCTGTCTGTAAACAAAGCGGCTAGAAAACCTTACTTTTACTAAAATCAAGCAAGATTAACTTTGTTATTACTAAAATTGAGAAAATTTTGCATTTTGCTAATTCAGCAGTAAAAAAAATTTTTTGCTAACGGAAAGTAACAGTGAATTTTTGCTAAGTGGAGCCCCGAAAGTTTTGTGTGCACACAAAATTTTCGAGGCCTGAAATTAGCAAAATTTTGCTCAAATTTGACCAGCTAAAAAGTTAGCAATGAAATTAGCAATTTTTTTAAACTAAAATTCTAGCAAAATAGTCGAAAGGTGTCCGGACTAAATTTTTACTAAATTTTCAGCATATAAAATTATTTTTGCTAAAATTAAAGCAAAAATTTATTAACCCCCAAAAATTACTAAAATTTTAGTTAATTTAGAATTTTAAAGTTTTCGTTGGTTTTTTCAGATATTTATTTTAAAATAGAAAGATCGTAATTATTTGATTGCTGTTAATTTATTCAATAAAAACAGCTGCATACGAAAGCTGTAGTATAAGGTAGATTTTTTTCACTAACACTTTACGCCGTAAATTTTGTTACCGGTAGTGTTGCGGTCGAATGGAATATGCCATACGGAGCCCGGAATCGCGCGTGCCAACATTATGGATCCGGAGTTTCCAAGCCAAAATTATACATGAGGGCATTTGACAAAAGCCATAAGACCACTTTCATCTGGGGCCACCAATCAGCTTGGCTGAAATTTTATAAGAGAAAAATAGTTAAAAATTAAAAATACGATTTGAAGCAGAAATATATTTCTGTTGAACTATTAAACAAAGCTTGAATAAAATGAAAAACATACTTGTAGAATGCCCATCTTCAACCCAACATGTTTCTAAATTCTCGCCTTCAACAAACAGATCTAGAAGTGAATGAAGCAACGAGCCCTAATTTTTCCAGCAGCGTAATGATATCACTCGGAAACAGCATCGCAGTGGCGTATCTGTTAATTGAAACACAAATAAAAAATAAGTATCTTAGTCAGAATAAAAATATCATTTGTTATGTATATGTATGTTTTCGGATAAATAGTTTAGATTAGGTAAATTTAAATTCGATTCAGATGTGCTGTTAATGTTTGTCAAACATCTGGTACCGAAAAATCAGATTTTGGAGCTCAAATTTGGATGTGTATCAGATTTCACCTGTCAGATGGCATTGAAAAACTTTTCTTAAAACATGTTTGTTTTTAAACAATATTTGTAGTAACAGAACTTAATAAATTACTGGGTTATTTCTTATGATCTAATCACTTTTCGTAAAAAAAAAGAACTTAATAAACGAAGCACGAATTTGATTAAACACAGAAAATTAAATTATTGCATAAACATTCTAAGCAGAATGCGGGAAACGGGTTCCGGTTTTATACTCCCTGAAAAAAACATAAAATGAGAAAAACCTACCTAATACATAACACATATGACATGATTCCCGGAAAATGGCGTTCGACACGAATTCGCTGAGAGTCGATGATGAGGGCGAAACCGTCAATGGATTGCACAATTGTCAGCGGAAAGTTGGAATTAGAGTCCGGATCCGTCCCAGTCGGATTTCTCTGTTTTCTTATTATCTATGTACAAAGCACTGTTTCCATCTTTAAGATGAGATGAATCATCCAATAGGATGAAAATTCCTGAAAAAAATCCATCTTTAACGTTGTCGCAACTTCTTTCATAATCCACACCGCCGCCACTTTCACCAACTCCGGTGCCTTCTATCAGCTTACCGCTTTTGGAGAACACCTGCCACTGCTGCATCCAGTTAAGCTTTTTGCTATGCTCCGTACTGTACCACTGTTACCTAAAATATAAAATGTTTTGTTTCAAACTCAATCTTGAGCTTGAGCTTGAGCTTAGATAAACCGTACATTTCAGTAGTTGCTACTCCGTGATTGACAAGAACCATCAAAATTGTACATAGATCCAAATAAATGGGGCTTGGGATTAGCTTACCATTTTCTGTGTACACGTTTCGAAAGTTCCTTGTGTTATATGGTCAATAACGGCGCCGGCCACGTCCTTACGGTTCATCGGGGAAAGGGAAGGATTGTTAGTTCGACTTCCGTTGCTACTAGAGACCGAATACACCTCTAAATCTGCACGGTCGTCACAGGAAGGGTGGTTTGTTAGTGGGGAAGGTAAATATGTAAGATCTGGATTCCCTTTGGGAAGGGATGTGATCAAAGCAAAGTTAAATATTTGATGATCGTCGCGTTTTTATTTAGAGCAAATACGTCCTAACGTGACATTGTCATACACGTACAATGCACTTGGCACCGGTGCAACTCACCGAATTTTATCACGCGTTTAAAACGAGAAGAGCAAGAACGAGAGAAAGGGAGAGGGAAAGAGAGAAAAAACCGAATTTTAACCTCATTAGAAATATTTAATATTGGAATTATCATACACGTACAAAACACTTTTATCGCGCGCTGTAGACCAAGAGAAAACACGTCCAAACGCGACATTGCAATACACGTACGAAATAAACGCGGGAAAATTATCCATCACCGAACACTTGTACCTTCGATTTCACGGCGGGTAGTCAAAAAACTCACTACTAACAACAAACGAACTTTATTTCTTTCGAATTTTTGGCAAGCTAATTAAAACTTTATCTGTCAGGTTCACATACATTAAGCAAATTTGAATTGAAATGAAAAATATACTTATCTTAGTATCCTGTTGAAAGGCATTTTTTCTGTGGGCAACGGTATCGGGTGAAAATTCGCCACTCGACGTCATCAAAAAACCATACATCGAATTTTAATGAACTGGCAGCACAAAAATATAGAGCTATAGTTGCGCCATCTCCATTTGAAATGAATAATGAGCTTTTGAAAACTCATAACAGCGCTATCTCGTGATGAAAATCACTTGAGAAAAAAGGCATAACAGCACCATCTTCTTTCAAAAAATGACTTGCTAATTTTCTAAAGGCTTTTCGAGTTGCTGCCATTTTCTCGACTCACAAAGGAAACAAAAAATACAAATATTTAAACATAAATTGCACTTCATAGTTAACACTTTTCACTAAAACTTCACAACTCTTCTAAGCACAATCACCTTAAAATTCGCTTTAACAATTAAAACTCAACAAAAAACAATTATTTCACCAAAAAATCAACATTTTTTCTTCTACTTGTAATAAGTAACACCCCTAAAATTGATCCTAGGCCTAGTACCTGTTTTGTTTCAAACTCAATCTTATTCACAAACTTACTTATCCTCTTACTTCCGGATAATTCGACAGCAAGAACAGTAACCCTCCTTGGTCGTCGCCTCCCCACGCTTCTCGTCTGAAGTGGGGTTGTCTTTTGTTGACCGCTTTAACACAGGCAGGTATCATCATTCTTACCGGAAGATAGTCAGTGCCGGAAGTATCCGGGAAGGTATTTTAAAACAGCCTCAGATGAACGCCCCGGGAACAGATAACTAAATCACACTGGCTCACGAAACAGCCACGACCGATTGATTGTTTGGAATAACAATTCATGGGGTTTTATCTCACCGAATGTAGAAAAACAGAAATGAAATTATTTACAATTTCTTAGCCTGAAACCGCGCGGCCGAACGAATAACACCCGAAAAAAGAACTGTCAAACAAACGCGGTTCAAGCACAGACTATTAGTTCGACTCCATGCTAATATAATTGCTCAATTTAGTAGCAAAGGGTTTTTTTTACTCAAATTGAGCAAAAGTCATGACAATTTGGGAAAGTGCTAACTGAACAGTAAAAAAATTTTTTTGCTAACGGAAAGTAACAGCTCATTTTTGCTAAGTGGAGCCTCGAAAGTTTTGTGTGATATGTATTCACTAAACCACAACAACTATTTTATGACAGAGCTGACTACAAATATGAATAGCTGACTACAGTTCTATCTACTATGTCATAGCCGCTGACATTTTAAATCTAATTTGAAGCAACACTTTTGGTTTGAACTGATGTTAACATGGTTTAAATGTATTACCAAGGAAAATGACCTTTTTTTTGTAATTTAGTTCAACCATATTTGTATGAATTTGACCAAAATTGTAAAAATGGGGCTAAATCGCTTATTTAATCATTTTATTGCATTTAGCTATTGGATATACGATGAAAATGCGACTTTTCCACGAAAAATTAGAGGGCTCCCCTTTGAAGGGTTAGTCTAATGTGTTATTTTGTATTGAAAATTACCAAATTTTGGATTTTTTTCTCGAGTTAAAAAATTAACGCATCTAGGATAATTCCAGAAATTAAAGATTGATATTCAAACCACAAAACGCTGTGTTTGTTAATGTTTTTTGTTTGTCCCAAACTGAAATATGATAGTTTGAAAAATACATCTTTTTGATAGAAAAAGCCTTATAACTAACAAATGCTTCAAGATAGACATTTGCTGTCCGAGACAAAAAAGGTGCGAATTTTGATATGATAAAAGTGTACAGAAGACACTTCTTACGCATAAATTCATTTAAAAGAGTTAGAGCTAAAGAACTGTTTTAAGGCAGGCTCTAACATTTCAAGATTGGAAAAATTACAGCATGTTTCCCGATCCTCATATGAATTTAACACTAAACATACCGACACTTTGTATATACCTATTCATACCGCGAGCGGTCAAATGACGGTTTACACTGTTTTCGCTAAAACTTTCTTGTTTCTCAACCGATTTCTTTAAAATTTATAGTTTTAAAAAGCCTATAACGTGACTCAAATATGTTTCTCAGACAATTTTCAGCTACAATCAATTATTTTAAAGTTATGTTAAGTCTAAGAAATTTTTTATGAAAAAACATGCTTCAGGAAAATTGCTATAAATCTGTTCATCAGTGCTCGAAAAAAATTTCACTTAGTGCATGAGAAAGCTGAAGTTAGAAGCTATATGTTGCAAATATGGAAATTTTTATCAAATTTTTTTAAGATCATGGCCACAAAAAATGTAAAAAAGTTGTGTAAAACCCGTACTTTTCAATCAATCAACCGCCAAAGCTGTTCCTGTTACAGTAGAAAAATTTCAAAAAATGAATTAGAAAGTTGACGTAATTTGTCACATTTTGGCATCTTTAGATTTTTTGAAACACGAAATACATAATTTATGACGAATTTTCAAAGGTAGCTGTTTTTCAAACATTTCATCAATTCGGATTTTTGATACAATTCCTACACCTAAATTCGGCTTTGCACTGGATTTTGAGTATGTTATCGTAAGGTTTAGGCAAAAAAATTATATGCAAATGAAAGAAAATTTCATACCGGTTCTAGTGACGTAACTGCATTGGCGGTGCGATGCTTGACAAAAATATAATAAACATATTTCTGAAAGTAAAACCAGAAAATTTGAGCGAATGCTCGTTTATTTTTTCGTTTCCTTTCACCCGTCTTCGTGAGAAAAATAGCTTTGAGATATTACCACCCACTGCGCCCGTCTGCCAAGCGAGAATTTATGCTGACTTTTCAAAATTCAGAAACTACCTCACTGTTTTATTTATCATATTTTTGTCAAGCATTGCACTGCCAATGCAATTACATCACTAGAACCGGTATGAAATTTTCTTTCTTTTGCATATATTTTTTTACCTAAACCTTACGATAACATACTCAAAATCCAGTGCAAAGCTGAATTTAGGTGTAGGAATTGTATCAAAAATCCGAATTGATGAAATGTTTGAAAAACAGCTACCTTTGAAAATTCGTCATAAATTATGTATTTCGTATTTTAAAAAATCTAAAGATGCCAAAATGTGACAAATTACGTCAACTTTCCAATTCAGTTTTTGAAATTTTTCTACTGTAACAGGAACAGCTTTGGCGGTTGATTGATTGAAAAGTACGGGTTTTACACAACTTTTTTACATTTTTTGTGGCCATGATCTTAAAAAAAAATTGAAAAAAATTCCCATATGTGCAACATATAGCTTCTAACTTCAGCTTTCTCATGCACAAAGTGAAATTTTTTTCGAGCACTGATGAACAGATTTATAGCAATTTTCCTGAAGCATGTTTTTTCATACAAAATTTCTTAGACTTAACATAACTTTAAAATAATTGATTGTAGCTGAAAATTGTCTGAGAAACATATTTGAGTCACGTTATAGGCTTTTTAAAACTATAAATTTTAAAGAAATCGGTTGAGAAACAAGAAAGTTTTAGCGAAAACAGTGTAAACCGTCATTTGACCGCTCGCGGTATGAATAGGTATACCACATGCGTTATTCGAAAACCGCAACACTTAAAAAAATTTTAAAAACACAAAAATACTTGCATTTCAAAAACAAAAATAGTCCTGTCGTTAAATTTGCGAAAAAACAATTATATAAGGCGTAATCATCGTTTAAAGTTCAAAAACCGTCATTTGACCGCCTCCGGTACGTTTAGTGTTAATGTCTTTTACAATGTTGCTTTAAAAGTTATTGGCTACAACTTTCTAGAATACAATTTCACTCTATATTTGCAATTAGAAAAGTTTGTATACCAGAATTAAGAAAAATGACACGTCCTAATATCTTATACTGTATTATTGAGACACATTATTTGATGAACATCTTTGCTGAAGACACCGTTTGTCTAAATCTGATAGTTATTAATTTTGTCTCGCTAAATTCCCGGACCACTGTGCATTGTCATTGCAATCAGTCAAGTTGGTAAATTTCTTTTCGATACCTCTAGATTCTAGAAAAAAAGTTGTTCAAAATTAAAAAAAAAGCGCGTGACTTGAGCAATTTCTTTAACTAAAGTTTGTTCGAACTGTTTTAATGGTCATAAAAACAGCAATCTACAGAAATTGAAAAATACTATTATAACTGCATTAAAGTTCCTTTTTCCAACCCTTTCGGTTGTCATCGGTTGTTCCTAAAAAATTGATATGCATGATTTTAAATTAGTTTTTGTGAATTTCCGCCAATTTTCGCTAGCTCAATGTAGACAAAAAAGCTGTGCTGTTACTTTGCGCCAATACGCAGATAGAACTAAAATTCGTCTTTGAAGATTCGGACGACACGAACTTACAACTTAATAATAAAATTAAAAACACACAATTGCGCACTGCCATCTTAAACAAAAAATAAAACATTTATATTTGTTTCGTTTGATAGTTTATACTCTATATCCCGTTTTAAATTGATGGTTCATTTGATTCTGATTTTGGCTAACGTAAAAATAAGTTTTCTTTTCAGGTAATTAATGGGTTAAAAACTCTGATTGCTGTAAAACAGTTTCTCATTGTAATTGTCTGTTTCGATAACAGAAAAATTTAAAAATAAAACGGAAAATCTAGAATACGGATAAGCGATTTCAATTCTTCTCTATTTCTAGAAATCAAAAAAGTTAATTTTCAAAAAAAAAAACGGAACAAACGATATTAACCAATAATTTACATAATTACACTTAAAAATAATTAAACAATGATCTACACGTAAGAGAGCGTAACAGTTGTTACAAGCTGAGCGAAAACAGAATACACTATTGAGACCGAATTTTAGAGGCAAGAAAGAAAAAATCGACAATATGTACATAAGAAAAAAAAACATAAAGATAAAATTTAATTATTATTTGCAGCAACAAACAATGGAAAGTATATTAATGTTATCACAAAAAGAATAAAATCGCAAAAAAACATTTTGAATTAATCATAAGGCAGAGATACTATCGATAACAGAAGTAATTAAAAAAGAAGATGCAAGACGCGAAATTTACTAGGATTTTCTTGTACATAATTAGACATAACGAACAAAAAAGAAGGAAGCAACACATTTATTACAGCAAAATCATAATATTAAAAAAAAAACAAATAGCAACTAGACACTATATTCATTGATAGCAACAACAACAAAACAAACAAAAAAAACGATACAAAAACACGTGCAAAAAGCGACCGCAGAAGGTAACGCTAATAAATTTAAATCGCAAAACGAAGCACACAAAACACACGTACACAATTGGAAAATAACACAACAACAACAAAAAAACACAGAAAAATAAGCATGCTGGTCGACAAAAGAAGAAACCAGAAAAAAAATGCTGCAAATAATCGAGTAACAATAGATAACAAAAACAACAACTTCAAAACTTAAGACATTTAGCGCAGACACACTTTGCCGATTAAAAGCGAGAGCGGAGAGAAAGAAAAACAAAGAAATCGATTAAGACGATGACAACAAAGAATCAAGAAAACAATGAAAAAATAAATTAACTGAAAAATAACAATTTGTCTGGTGTGTTTTGATTGTAGATATCCGATGTACCTGTAAATTTAGACCGGAACAAATATGGAATAGGGTAAAGGCCCCTAAGACAACGGCTTAAGGAAGCTTTTTTCATTATTTCAATAGAATTGCCTTCCATGTTGGTTTAAAACTAATGTTTAGTAGTTAAACTATATTTCCAATTCTGTTTTTTGAAACTATGTAGGAAATAGATCAATCCATTACGTACTTTTGAGTCAATTTATGATTTATTTTCCTCATTCAAGTTCCTTCATTGTCGTACCAGGTTCCTAATTCCGTCGTACAAGGAGACCGAAATTGTCTCAATTTATTCCACCCTCTTTAGAAACACATTTAAAATGTTGCGGTTGCGGTTCATGCAATTTGCATTAGCTTACATCGAACGGATCAATCGCGCAGGATAACAGCAGAAGTTCTTTCAAGTAACCAGTCGCAATAAGCCAAGAAACTAGGATAGCTTTATTGTAAACAGGTCTACCATTGCTTGGGTAATGCATCTGCAGGCAGCAAAATATTTTACCTTCTATTCAATTCTACCGAAATTGTCTCAAACTATTCCTCCCTGATGAGGGATAGATTTTAAATTTTGCGGTTGCGGTTCATGCAAATGCTATTATTTACTTCGCTCGGATCCACCGCGCAGGATAACTGCAAAGTTCGAATAGAAACTAAGTCGCAATAAAATGGTCTTGCCAAGAAATCTCAAGGTAGCGTTATTGTATCTAGGTACCATTGCTTGGCTAAGGCAATTGCAGGCAGCAAAATATTAGACCTTACAAATTGAATCCACCCTGCAAATGTATTTTCTACCAACACACTCTCCAACGGACAGGGCTGCCATGATCCAGGATTTGTCTGTAAAATAAGATTTTATAACATTCATACAGACACTTAACACAAATTTCAATGCACAAATTTACATAGAAACTACCCATATTTAAAGAACATCAACATTTTTAAAAGAACTATATGTTTGTCTACGTAATGAGACTGAATAGTAAGACATTTGAGGAGAGGCAGAATCACATTTGCGTTTTGTCAACACTTGTATTCTTATACATGTGGGAACCCTGGCGAAAGATATCGAAACAAAGCAACACCACGTTGATGCGTGTAATGCGCATTAGAATGGTTCAGCTCATCTATTCGAGTTTTTTTTTACGAACGATAAAAGTTTTTGCAAAAATGTTTGTGATTCAACTAAAATTAAACTTTTCTTCTTTTTCATTCAAACTGTAATATGACAAAAATTAAAAAAACATCTTTTGTTGAAAATCACTGAGAATTTATAAAAAATGAAGCAAACATCAGTCAAGTTTTAAAACTTATATGGTAGGAATCGTCATATAAAAGGGGTTCAATTTTGTTGAATTTTGACGACTTTATGTGCAAAAAAATCATATCTACCGATTTTTTTAATTCAAACTTGTATTGAGATCCAAACCAGAGACTCGTGAACTCTTATTTCAAAGTATAAATTATTCATTCATCTAAACTTTCTTGTCTTTTTGACCTTCAACGGAAGTTTTTGGCATTGTTTGTTCATGCATCGCAAAAATTAAACAGTAATCGAGGTTTTCAGTCCAGGGATTGAATTTTTTTCCTCGAGTAGTTATTGATTCCCATTTAGAGAATTTCTGAAAACTGGAGAAGTTTTAGTTTTCAAGAATCTTTCAGTGACCATTCTGTAGAGCAAAGCGTTTGGTCGTATGTGATATATTGCAATTTGAATGAAAGAAGTTCAAAAAGTCTAATTTACATTTAGTTGATGTATCTCGTGTTTCAAATACTTGAGAAAGGTTTAGTGTCATCAGAGAATAAATCCAAAAATAATCAAATCTCAAAAAACAAAATTTTAAAGAAACAATGTCATTGAAGTTAAACGTTAGAAATGTGTAAAGTTGGAGATATTCTTGCGTGCACTCAAACGTCTATTTAATATTGCACGGAACTGTTAGTAAATGATTTGTAAAACACCAACCACTTAGCTAAAAAAGCCATCAATTCTTTGTTCATTCAAACCATGCATTATAAGCAATGCTGAATACAATTAAGTAATTTATTAACATAAAAAGACTTTTTTCATTTATCTCCCAGCGCATCAATTTCTAGCTTCAAAATAAACAAAATTACTTTATTGTGTTGTGATTACTTAGAAATCAATTATGTTCATTCTCTATGAGTACGACTGTGATCAGCAAAAAATAGTAAAAATGAACCGGCCTAATTCCAATTCTTGCAAAACGGTTTCCTATTCTTGTCGCAAAATTACGACGAATTATGGGGGCCGAGCGATTCGATTTCAATCGAATATTGACAAATTTATATAGTTCAGATTAGTTTGAAATCATTTTTCTAATTTTATTTAAACACTTTTCTGTTGAATTTGATGATTTTGATTGTTATATGCATTGACAGGAAGCGTTAAAACAAAGAAACACGTTGGGAGGATCACTAAGTTCGTCTTTCAATATGGCGGTGTGCGCCAATAATTAATTTCACTTCGCGATTTCAAAATCAAATATCTCAAAAAATAGTTTCAAAAGTGACAAATTTGTGATAGAAAATAAATTCACAGGCGTAAGTTTATCATGTGAAGTAGCCAATTAAAGTGGAAATTGATTTTTCGGCTCTAAAACATGCATTCATGAATTAAGACGAATCAGAGGGATACGACGGAGGAGGGTACACCTACCCTACTTCTTTTGTTACCAGGGGTGACTCAAATTTTCAAGGGCAAAAAGCAAACCGTGGAAGCTGGGATTATTTTTTATCTTTCGTAATCGTGTTATTTCAAGTTTTTTATATGTAAAATAACCAGATTTTTCGATTGTGTTCAAGTTAGATTGTATGCAATTTGTTGAACACAAGATTTTGATATAATTGAGAGACAAAATGATCTTGTTTCGTTTCGGTACTATGGGCAAATGGGTAGAAACAAATGGTCTCCTTTCAGATATTTAATTGTCTTGCTTTGCTGTCTTCAGAGATACAATTGACGTACGTGAAACGTGAGCTAATGGCTTCAGTGTTTCTAGACATAAAGGGAGCTTTTATGAAGTCTCAATAGAGGTTTTGTCAGACAAGTTGCACTCCCGAGGTCTGCCTCCTCTATTTAACAACATCTTATACAACTTGCTTTGTGAGAAACATTTGAACTTTGCTCACGGAGATATTACAGATAGAATAACCTCTTACAGTGGCCTCCCGCAGGGTTCATGTTTAAGTCCACTTTTGTACAACTTTTACGTAAGCGACATCGACAGTTGTCTCTCTGAAGGCTGCACTCTAAGACAACTTGCAGATGATGGGGTGGTGTCTGTCACAGGATCTACTGAGTTTCATCTGTACAAACCTTTAAAAGATGGGCTTTGGGGCTTGAGATTAAGTTTGCTCAACAGAAAACGGAGATGGTTATTTTCTTTAAGAAATATAGACCTGCTAAACCTCAACTTCAAATCCTTGGCAAAATGATCACTCAATCGAGATGTTTTAAGTATCTTGCGGTTTGGTTTGATTCCAAGTGTACCTGGAGAGCCCATATTGAGTACCCAAGTAACCATAAGCACTAAACTAGCAGTTAATTTCGCAAAATTTGGCTTATAGATCATTTTGACAAGTCATTAGAGCTTATGGTTACTTAGGTATAGTGAACCTACATATCAGAGAAGCGACATCTGATCCCTTTTAAAATAAAATATTTGGCCACATCGCCAAAAGTTTGGACAAAAAAAATCCACAACACTGTTTTCTGGTTCAATGTTCAAGCTCTAAAGCGGGCCACAAATGCGATTCAATTCGATGAAATTTTGTCGCTGTGAAAACGATTTGCATCGTGTATGGCACTGCTTGAATAAGCTCAGATCCCTGGTCGTTCCTCTGGAGATCAGTGAGGGTGGGTATACATCACCATCTTTTGCAATGACTTACTCTATCTTGATCTCACGAAGGCTTGTGCCTACTTTTGGCTCCCAAATCTCGAATGTGATTCGTGCTTTATGCAAAAGATACAATTTGTTTCAATTTATATTTGTAGTTTATTTGGTGTCAGGTGTCATAATAACTGTGTTTTTTTTTTATTAGTGATAACTGTGTGAAGTGTTAGATGTGTAAGCGTAGATGTGTATGCGTATGGTATGTATGTCGCGATATGCTCACTGTTTTGTGCAAGCCTGCGGCGTCGGGACGGGCTCTTAGGGTGGCGGGACTGGCGATGTTCTGCTGGCTTCTTGGCGACTGGTTTGAGGTTGATCGTGGCTAGCTAACTTACAATCAGGCCCATGCAATCCTACTCAACCCGCGTGGAGGACATCTCTTAGATTTAAGCTTTTTTCTCAGATTTAAGCTTTTTTTTCTCTCAGATTTAATCAATACTGATGTTATGAAATTTGGTACATCTTTGTACCTGAAAATAATTTTTACCCGAAAAAAATTTTCGTAGATGATGGAAAGAATTAACACTAGAAAGACCGCACCAGTCAAAATGACTGGTTGGACACTTTGTTTGTTGAATATCTTTCAAATACTTCGCCTTAAAAATTCGCAAAAAATACGACTTTTCATGAATTTTGAATCTTTACAAAACTGTGTATTTTTGATTCCACTAGCTTTTTTAATAAGCGAGAAAAATTTCGCCATGGACACTCGGACTGTGACCAGTCAAAATGACTGGTAAAATTCACAACCCTATAATCAAACAAAATAAATTTTTTTCGCTTGCTTTCATTTGCAATCTACATTCAAGACAATGAGTCCTAGTTGATTTATGGTGGGCAAAAGTGTGTCATTCGTTATGAAATTATTGATTTTCGATGCGAAGTCATGAAGATTTGTATAAAAAGTTCTCGGATAGGTCGGTGTGTGGCGCTTCAAGCACTTGACTCCCAATTTGTTGGTTATCCACCATGGGTGCACGGATTCACCGCAGTTTCTGCCCAAGTATGTATTCACATGCGTTCTTAGATTATTAGGTTCGACAAATTTCCAATGCAAGTTCACTTACAGGTATTCCGGCACCCGTGTACAAACCTGGCCAGCTGGCAACTGATTGAACATTCTTGTTATAAGAGGAAACACATCTTACCTGTCGGTAACTTATGGGGTTTAAACCCTAGAGTTTTCTTGCCGACACTGGGAATCGATCCCAGTACACCTGGCATACCTAGACCACCTGACTATCTGATAGACCACATCGGCGCTAAGATGTTGAAATATGGGTGCACGGAATGGCTGTATATTCGCCGCTGTTAATTATATAGAAATAAATAGTTTTCAACTCGAATCAGAACACAAAATATTTTTGAGTTAGATATGATAGGCATTTGGAATTCAATATTAGTCAATCGAAATACTTTTAAGGAAAAACAAATCAATGTGTACATTTGACAATGTTGATTCATTATTTTTACTTCCACTGTTTTCCATCGCACGACATAACTTGATGCATATAATTCCTTAAAATTCACTCGATTCATGGTAACCTTTTTCCAATTTCTCGGATGTTGATCAGATCTTATCAGATAAATATACGATTGCAAAAACCTGTTTTTTAATAATATATAAGTAAATTTATTATTTCAAGATATAATTGAAATATTTCTTTTCCAGGAATGAAAAAAACAGAACTTAAAATAAAAATCGTCATTTAAATCAATATGTCTCAACATGAAAGACATGGTTTCGACTTTGGTTTAGTTAAGATTTGTAATAATGCTTTTTAAAAAATTGCAGAAAGTCCTATATAAATAAATTTTCATTTGAATCTTTAAAAGTCTTTATTCTTTACCTTTAGCATGCAAAAAAATTGATTTTGGATGAATAGCGGTGAATCCGTGCACCCATGGTAAATTGCTCTACTTATATAAAAAATATGCTTCAAAACCTACAATATCAGGTATAATTTATAGACATCGAGTTGGAAAATTTCAGAGCGATGGATGCTAGAAAATATCTACTAAAACAAAACTGAAGTGAAACCGTGCACCCATGGTCAATATCCATAGCCATCTAACGTGTTTTTATTATTAGATTGATAATGTGTTTTAACTTTTTGATAATTATTTGACATATTCATTTTATGACATACACGCATTCGTCAACTATGCCAAAATGAGGCGATTCCGGGCACCCATGGTGAAAAAATATTTCCATTTTATAACAAAAATGTTATCGAATAAATAACAAAATAATTTCAAAAGAAAAAAGTTAAAAATACTTTGATAGAAAAAATTTCCCCTTTACCAGTCATTTTGACTGGTCACGGTCCGAATAGGTATATTCAATTTGCCGGTCCTTCTAGTGTTAAAGAAATATGAGCTATCAAAGAACGAAAGAACATAAGCCGTAAATATCATGAAATTTTCGAAAAAGATACAACGGCTAACCGGCAGGACTTGAACCTGCAATCTCCGCTTCAGTACAACGGGTTGTACTCCATTTACCCGAAAACCATTGCCCAGAATGAAAAATCCCCAGAATTCCAATCGCCAGAAAGAACCATTCCCCAGAATTTTTTTCCCCAGACGAACCATTCCCCAGAAAAATTTTCGCCAGAATGTACCATTTCCCAGAAATTTTTTCACCAGAATGAACCATTTACCAGAATTTTTTTCGCCAGAAGAACCATTTCCCAGAAAATTGAGAACATTTATCCTTACTAGAAATTATTTAAAAAAAAGGGAATTGCTGCAAAAAAATGGGGTTTCATAACTTTATTCTTTTGCGGCAAAGCCGCAACCAACGAGGATGAAGAGCTGAGGCGGCACAAAGCCGCCGAAGCTCCCAAATCCGAGGAGGCCGCCGACCCGCCGTCGGAAGCGGCGGCCCTAAGACATTGGTCTAGGTCTGCCGGGGCTTCCTAGGTCTGCGTGAAAGCTAGGGGTGATCCCTTAGCCCCGTCCGCCACGCGACAGCGTCAAGGACAAAACGTCTTTCAAGTTCGAACGCGTAGCGTGAGGAGTCGGATACCAAAACGGTTTTCTAAAGGACCATGGTAAGCATTGAATCAATTAAAGTACCCAAACCATAAACAAAGCACAATATTGGTTTTAAAATAAATTTAGTTGGAAAATTTCAAAGTCGTAGTTTCATTTAAAAAATCATTTTGAAAAAATTAATTTCGAATCATATGAAATATACAAGAATTCATTAGAAAAAAAAAACAAATAAAAATACTAGGGGAAAAAATCTGGGATGTGTGCCATTCTGGTAAATGTTCCATTCTGGGGAAAAAATTATGGAAAGTGGTCCATTCTGGGAAAAAAATTTCTGGTAAATGGTGCATTCTGGGGAATTTTTTTCTGGGAAATGGTTCATTCTGGGGTTTGATTTCGGGTATTTGTCATTCTGGGAAAAATTCATTCTGGGCAATGGTTTTCGGGTAAATGGGATACAATCGTACAACGGCGCGTTAGCCAATTTCACCACGGTGAACGTGATGAAACCGGCGAACCCGAGCAATCGAGCTCTGCCGATCAACTGCTGGATCGAAAACACCATCCCAAGTAACAATTAAAGTTTTATAAAAAACTGGAAGAGCGCTGCACGACTTGGCTATAAAACAGCCTTTAGTTATATAAACCCCATTAAAACATCTAAAAAACATCTATAAGAGTAAAAAGGCCCACCTACAGGAGGTTCTGAAGTGAACTTTTAAAGTACCTTACACAACCATATGGTTCTAAAAGGGCTTTGCCGAAGGCTTTTTCCAGATAATTATTTCTTTTGGCAAAAAAACAAAAATTTCGGGATTTTTTTTTGAAGGGTTTTGAAATTGCATTTATGGAAATGAACATTTTTTTCGACCAAGTCTCAAAAATGTCCTTCTATTATTAAATACTTCAAACATCTTATTCGATTATTTCGGCTTCTTTAGGGATAAAGTTGTTGCGCTTTTTATTTTATCGATTAATTTTTCGAAAAAGTCGAATATAAACCGTGCGCCTCCGATATTTTTCGAAAAAGAATGATTTTACAAACATTTTTTCAAATAAAAAATACATCAATTTTTTTCAACATTTTAAATAAAGTTTTTTATGCCAGTTTTCGATGTTTTATTTATAAAAAAATAGCCTTACTTGTTGCAATTATGATAAATATTGCTTGTTTTTAATATAATATTCAATGAAATATTCTCTTGAATTTTCATTATTTCATATAAAAATGGCGATTCAATGAAAAACTTTTTTGGCTTGAAGAAACCAATTATAAATTCAAATACTCTGGGAAAATGCAATTATAGGAGCAACGTTTCTTCAGAACATCAGATTTGCTCCTTATAAAACCAAACGATCTTTACCCGGATCTTTATTAGTGGTCTTATTTCAGTGCAGTTAAAATTTGACACAACAGAAAATAAACAAAAATTCAAGAAGAAAAAGAATACAAGAAGACTTGCGTCCCGAGAAAAAACAAAATATATTTCGCTCGGAGGCTGGAAAGATCCTTCCCCAAGAACAACTAGGACAAGAAGTTCAATATTCTGTCTTCCACCGCTGAACCGATTCGCTGGTTTGCCTTTCTGGGAAGTGTACAGAATTTGCAGGAATGGATCTCATCGCTTTTGAAGCTCCAGGTGAATGCACTTTCAAAATGCATATTCAACCTCAGGAACATGTTTTTTTTTACTCTTCAGTGGTTCGCCTGCAACATTGTACCCAGGATACAGCCCAGGGAAGATTGCCGGAATCCGTCAAACAACCTCAGGGAATCGTTCGTAACGGTTTGACCGTGAATAATCTAAAAAAAACTGAAACGGGCCTGGAAAAAACAGCACGAACGAATTTTTGTCGCATGAGACGAAGTAAACAAATTTTTACATTCTCCGAATCTGGAAGCAGCGAGTTTTGGTGAAAAAATAATAGGCAGTGGTGTTTTTTGGTGAAATATGTTTGTTATTAATAAGAAATTAAAAATAAAATGAATTATTAAACCTGTGCGTTTATTATTTCTTCTGCTGTTGCATATTCAATTTCAACATTCAACGAAACTTGAGATTATTGAAATAGTGAAATGAAAATAGATATTTTGTCGACTTTCTGATGAGGATTTTTAACCAAAATTCGTATCTACTAGCTTGGTAAAAAATGTCTGGTGTCAATGGTGTCTAGGTCCGGTATTGGCCGCAAGTTATACGGTGAAGCGGAGGAAATTATTGACTCGAAACTTCTAATGAATAAACCGAAAGATTCACTTCGAATGTAAACACAAAGTTTCTTCCTTCATCGGGGGAAAATAATTAGTGAAATACTCCATTTGGTGGTAAACATTTGAGACGATACCACACATACACATTTTGACATTTCGATCGGATTTGAACTGCCATTCTTTGTTGGTTTTCTAGAGAGGTTTAATAATTGCTTTGTAGTGCTCTAGAAAACCAAAAAAATTAAAGGTTATAAAACAATCTTTGTTGTTGTTTTCTTCAAGATTAGTTTTCTAGAGAGGTTTAATAATTGCTTTTTAGCGCTCTTCTAAACCAAAAAAATAAATGGTTATAAAACCAACACAAATTTTGACAGAAGTTCTATGAAAAGATTCTATAGTGGTTTTTAAGCTATCTTAAAGGGCAATCATATAGAGTTCCTTATAAATTACGTTACAAAGCATATAAGCTTTATAAATCCCTTATACAACAACTATTTTTTTTTTATAAAACCATTCAGAGTTTAAAATGTTGCTTGGGCAAGTCAAGGGTAAGTTTTTATTGTACAGGTAGATATTCCATAGAAGATACTCATCAAAACTATTTTTACAGGTGGCGGATGATCAACATTTTGGCACAAAGCGGCCACCCCAGAGCCGGTGTGAAAGTTGTGAAAAAAAAGTTTTTTTTTGGAAAATAAATTAATCCCTTATTGAAAATGGGAGAAAATAATTGTATTTATTGCTTATTATATGCACAGCCAATATTAAACTTTAATTTTGAATTGAATATAAATTTCATACTAAATACTGCCGGTTGTGTTGAAAGAAATAGCTGGTTTCCAGCAATCTGGATTACTGATTTTCCAGCAATTTGAATTGCTGGAAACCAGCATTAACGTTTGCTGTTTTTTCCAGCAATTTAAATTGCTGGAAATTTTGCTGGTTTCCAGCAAAAAAAAAATTTGCTGTGTATGATGATTCAGAATCATCAAAAAGTCAAAGACACTTACCAAAAAGACAAAGCTAAATCTAATTATGCTTTCCAATGCAGTTCCTCTTCCGAGGACACACAAATTTTCACAACAGCTGGCTGACAATTCGCTTTTCTAATAAGAATCAACAACCACACGCATGAGACAATTACATATAACGGATTTAGATCATCCACTTGGAATTCACGTGAAAATCATGTGTAAATTATGTGAAAGTAAAGTAGCTTTTACCAGGGCATCCTTGATACTCTGTGGTTACTACAAAATTCACGTAGAATCGATATGATGCAACAATTTACGTGAAAATTTTCAAAATTATTTTGGGTGTACATCTTTGTACCTGAAAATAAACACATTTTTGTAGATTTTTCTCAGATTTGTGTTTTCATCTCCATAATGCTCTCGAGACCTCGTGACTCGTGACTTGACCAGACTTGTAAACCACCAAAATTTTCTCTGACAGACGTACAGCCTGCTTTTATCAGTTTCTTTGTTCGTGCCATCAAACGAATGCGACCAAACCAGTCGACTACCATCAGGCAAAAAAAGCTTAAATCTGTGAAAAAAAAAGCTTAAAAACGAGATTCAGTAACACTTAGCAAAAAAATGTTGGTCACACGATACACACACAAAACTTTCGGGGCTCCACTTAGCAAAATTTCGCTGTTACTTTCCGTTAGCAAAAATATTTTTTTACTGTTCAGTTAGCAAAAAGCTACATTTACTTCATTTTAGTAATAAAAAAGGTCATTTTACTTTATTTTAGTAAAACGAAGGTTTTTCAGCCGCTTTGTTCACAGACAGCAGCCGCCGCGCCAGTTGGGAGAAAAACAAAAAGCTGTCGCGATTAAGTGCGGTTCCGGATGTTCGTTGGTGGTGGTTCTTGTGGTGGCCAACTCCACGACGAAATTGTAGCTGAATCAACACCGAATGCTTACAGGTAAGGTCCGATCTTAATGTGTTCAGATTCTTCAATTTTTTAATTACTAATTTGTGTGTTTGTTTTTTTTTCTACCAGGTTAAAACTGCAACATGAAACCCGCAACAGTCCGGCAATGAAGAAGAACCACAACTGGAATTTCAACAAGCTGCATCCGGCAAACACCCCGGTGCTTTCTTTGATGAAGGTGGCATGCGTTCCCAGGATCGGAACTTCCATTTTACGAAAAGTGTGAAAATAAAATTTAAAAATATGAAAAATAAATAATAAGTGAATGAAATTTGTGTATTCTATTCAATAATCAAACATTCCCCTGATTCTCCAGAGAAAAAATAACAAAACATTAAATTACGGATCCGGGAAATCTTTTTCTCCGGTTTTTGCTAGAAATTTGAGTAAAAACTGCGGCGGCTAACTTTTTTCCTGTTTGCTAAAATTTTAGTTAAAAAATATTGCTAAATTGATTGCTAAGTTTGAGCAAAATTTTGCTAAATTCCGGCCTCGAAAGTTTTGTGTGCATACACACAAAATTTTCGAGGCCGGAAATTAGCAAAATTTTGCTCAAATTTGACCAGCTAGAAACTTAGCAATCAATTTAGCAATATTTTTTAACTAAAATTTTAGCAAACGAGTACAAAAGTTAGCCGCCGCAGTTTTTACTCAAATTTCTAGCAAAAACCGGAGAAAAAGATTGCCCGGATCCGTAATTTCATGTTTCTTTATTTTTTCTCTGGAGAATCAGGGGAATGTTTGAATATTGAATAAAATACACAAATTTCATTCACTTATAATTTATTTTTCACATTTTTTATATTTTTTTCACATTTTTCCTATTCTGGGAACGCACCTACTGGCGAGCGAAATGCCATGCCACCTTCGTCAAAGAAAGCACCGGGGTGTTAGCCGGATGCAGCTTGTTGAATTTCCAGTTGTGGTCCTTCTTCATTACCGGCCTGTGGCGCGCTTCATGTTGCGGTTTTATCCTGGTAGAAAAAAAAAAAAAAACAAACACAAAAATTAGAAATTGAGAAATTATAGAATCTGAACACTTTAAGATCAGACCTTACCCTGTAAGCATCCGGTGTCGATTCAGCTACCATTTCGTTGTGGAGTTTGCCACCACAAGAACCATCAGCAACGAACATCCGGAACCGCACTTAATCGCGACAGCTTTTTATTTTTCTCCCTACTGGCGCGGCGGCTGGTGTCTGTGAACAAAGCGGCTGAAAAACCTTCGTTTTACTAAAATCAAGTAAAATGACTTTTTTTATTACTAAAATCAAGTAAATTTAGCTTTTTGCTAACTCAACAGTAAAAAAATATTTTTGCTAACGGGAAGTAACAGCGAAATTTTGCTAAGTGGAGCCCCGAAAGTTTTGTGTGTACACACAAAATTTTCGGGGCTCCACTTAGCAAAAATAGTCGATTACTTTCGGTTAGCAACTGGGCTCGTTTCACTAACGCGATAGCAAAATGTGAATTTTGCTTGATTTTAGTAAAAACTAAGTTTGTTGGCCGCCTTCTTTTTTTGGCAGCAGCCGTTTTTGCCGCCACAAATAAAAAGTTAGTCCAGTTAGGAAATCGATGCCGGCAGTAACTTTGGTGACCAAGTAGACAACGAAATAGTGACCGAATCGACACCGGAAGTATACAGGTAAGAATCAATCTGAAAGCAGACAGATTTTCTGGTTGTAATGTGTTGAATTTTCTGTGTTTTTTTTCGACCAGGTTGCTGCTGCCAGTGAAGGTACATCATCAACGCCAGCGAATGTACGGGGAGGTTTCCAAGTCCTGGCAAAATGAAACCTCGGTGGTTCCTGTTGGCCGTAGATGGAACCATCGGAAATTGGCAGTTAAAACTTACAGTGACAAATACACTCAGGCAAATTCTTATTATAATTTTTATAAGATGCATCTTATGAGCCGCTTTTAAGAGTGTAAAATAATTTTTCATAAGAGTCTTATGAAATTCTTTCAATTTTCATACGATGTTCTTATGAAAAATAGAAGAAACGGCATTGTGTGAAAGTAATGAACACATTCGTTCATTTCAACAGTTTTTTCATCATCTAACAAAACGAAGCAATCGCCAGTTCATAGTTTTACTTCAAAGATAAATGATATTGTCATTTCCGGAATGGTAAGTCCGATTTGTTGTTTCTGATGTGAGCGACATATTAGTAATTTGAAATACATTTTTGTTTACTTTTCAGCTATCTGATCTAACAAGGTCGAAGATTGGGATGCGGCAAAAAAAACTTTGATGGAAGCGTCTGTTGATGCACTGCTGATGGTGACCATAAATGATTTGATTTCAAACAAATTTGGCAAACAATAAAGAGAATGTTTTCAATGAAATATCTAAAATTATTCTTATTAGAAAGTGATTTACTGTTTCCATAAGAACCTCTTATGAAAAGCAACAACCTCTCATTGCAATAGGCGTTCATCTTCAGAATTCATTCGCGTCATAAGACAATCTTATGAATTTCAATGATTTTTCTTATGGCGCCACTTCATAAGAGAATCTTATGGCATACATAATAGTATTTTTCTGAGTGTAGTGTTTTCAATTATGCTAAAATTCAGAAAAAATAAAAATGAAAGTTTAAAATTTGTGTGTTTAATTTGAAATCTGATACCTTCCTTGTGTTTCCAGAGAAAAATTAAAAATTTTGTTGGTTGAAATTCTGCTCGGTCTTTTCCGTCGGTTTTGCTAGAATTTTAGTAAAACATTCCGGCGGCTAACTTTTTCTCTCGTTTGCTAAAAATTTAGTAAAAAATAATTGCTAAATTGGTTGCTAAATTTCTAGCTGGTCAAATTTGAGCAAAATTTTGCTAAAATCCGGCCTCGAAATTTTTGTGTGTACACACAAAATTTTCGGGGCTCCACTTAGCAAAAATTCAGTGTTACTTTCCATTAGCAAAAATATTTTTTTACTTTCGAGTTAGCAAAAAGCTAAATTTACTTGATATTAGCAATAAAAAAGACCATATTACTTGATTTTAGTAAAACAAAGTTTTTTTTAGCCGCTTTGTTCACAGACAGCAGCCGCCGCGCCAGTTGGGAGAAAAATAAAAAGTTGACGCGATTAAGTGCGGTCCCGGATGTTCGTTGCTGGTGGTGCTTGTGGTGACCAACTCCACGACGAAATGGTAGCTAAATAGACACCGGATGCTTACAGGTAAGATCCGATTTTAAAGTCTACAGATTTTCCGATTTTTAATCGAAAAAATTGTTTTTTTTTTCTTCCAGATGACAAACGCCGGCAAACACGACGGGTTTTTTGCAACAGTCCGGAAATGAAAAGTTGAAATTGGAATTTTGAACCCGCTGCTACCGGAACAAACCCGGTGCGTTCGTGAATTAGGATCGGTCGCTTGGCGTTTCACTCGCCGAAAGGTGTGTTCCCAGGATTGTAAATTATTAAATAAAAGTGCAAATTAAGTTTCGAAAAAATTTGTAAAATAAAATCAAAATGAAGTTATTTGTGTATTCTAATGCTAAATCAAACATTCCCTCAATAAAAAAAAAACAATAAATTTTGAAATTTAAAATCCGGAGCTATCTTTTCCTCCGATTTTTGCTAGCAATTTTAGTAAAAAATGCGGCGGCTAACTTTTTTTCCCGTTTGCTCAAATTTTAGTTAAAAAATATTGCTAAATTGATTGCTTCTAGCTGGTCAAATTTGAGCAAAATTTTGCTAAATTCCGGCCTCGAAAGTTTTGTGTGTACACAGCAATTTTTTTTTTGCTGGAAACCAGCAAAATTTTGCTGGTTTTTGTCCCGCTGACTTTCCAGCAAAATTTCCAGCAATTTCAATCCAGCAACAACTTTCTAACACCGGCTCTGGGGTGGCCGCTTTGTGCCAAAATGTTGATCATCCGCCACCTGTAAAAATAGTTTTGATAAGTATCTTCTATGGAATATCTACCTGTACAATGAAAACTTACACTCAGAAAAATACTATTATGTATGCCATAAGATTCTCTTATGAAGTGGCGCCATAAGAAAAATCATTGAAATTCATAAGATTGTCTTATGACGCGAATGAATTCTGAAGATGAACGCCTATTGCAATGAGAGGTTGTTGCTTTTCATAAGAGGTTCTTATGGAAACAGTAAATCACTTTCTAATAAGAATAATCTAAGATATTTCATGCTGAAAACATTCTCTTTATTGTTTGCCAATTTTGTTTGAAATCAAATCATTTATGGTCATCATCAGCAGTGCATCAACAGACGCTTCCATCAAAGTTTTTTTTGCCGCATCCCAATCTTCGACTTTGTTAGATCAGATAGCTGAAAAGTAAACAAAAATGTATTTCAAATTACTAATATGTCGCTCACATCAGAAACAACAAATGGGACTTACCATTCCGGAAATGACAATATAATTTATCTTTGAAGTAAAACTAGTAACTATGAACTGGCGATTGCTTCGTTCTGTTAGATGATGAAAAAACTGTTGAAATGAACGAATGTGTTCATTACTTTCACACAATGCCGTTTCTTCTATTTTTCATAAGTACTTCGTATGAAAATTGAAAGAATTTCATAAAACTCTTATGAAAAATTATTTTACACTCTAAAAAGCGGTTCATAAGATGCATCTTATAAAAATTATAATAAGAATTTGCCTGAGTGTACCCTTGACTTGATGCCTGGTTGCTAGAATATACACACAAAATTTTCGAGGCCGGAAATTAGCAAAATTTTGCTCAAATTTGACCAGCTAGAAACTTAGCAATCATTTTAGCAAATTTTTCGAGCTGAAATTTTAGCAAACGAGAGAAAAAATTAGCCGCCGCAATTTTTGCTCACTTTTTTTAGCAAAAACCGGTAGAAAAGATCTTATTGGATTTAAAATTCAACATTTTTTAGTTTTTCGTTGGAAATTCGGGAGAAATATCTGTTTATAAAATAGAAAACCAAATGTTATTTTCACTTTTTATTTGACAAATTATTTTTCAAATTTCACTACACTTTCTGCACTTGAGAAACAAAACAGCACTTGACCGCAGTAGCTGGACCATCCGCCGAGCAGAAAACAGATGAGGCCAGATCGGCTTACTTCTTAAGTCGGTCATCCTGATGGCAGCAGCAACCTGTAGAGAAAAAAAACCAATGAATTTTTTAAATTCAAATCCGGACTTTCCATTGGCGAAATCGGTTCTTACCTGTTTGCTCCCGGTGTCAATCTTCATCCAATTGTCCATCACATGCGCGATGTCGACCTGGCTTCCATTCCGTCGTTGTCAGCCCAGTCTTTGCAGGTTCCACCAGCATCTAATTTGTTCAAAAGCACTGATTCGCGTCGAACTATTTTTTTCTCGAAGCCGGCGGCTGCTGTCTAAACGAAGCGGCTAGGTAGGCTGATTTTTTACTAGAACCAAGCAAAATAATTATTTTGCTATCGCGTTAGTAAAACAACTCTTTTTGCTAATCGAAAGTAACACAGTATTTTTGCTAAGTGGAGCCTCGAAAGTTTTGTGTGTAGAGGAAAATAAAATAATTATATTAATTTAACCTAATTTCGTAAAATAGAATCTCACCTTACTTCAGCGTACGAAACAAAAACAAACTCCATTGCTGATTTTCCAGCAAACTAGATCAATTGCTGGAAAATCCAGCAATTTGAAAACCGATTGCTGATTTTTCAGCAAAAACGAGCACATAACCGAATGCTGAAAAATCCAGCAATTCGAAAACCGATTGCTGGTTTCCAGCAAAAATTTGGATTGCTGAACGTTTCCAGCAATTTTTTTTGCTGGAAATCGAGGCAAAAATTTACACACGGAAAATAAAAAAAAGGTAAAATTTACCTTTTTGCGAGGTGAATTTTTTCCACCCCTCTTTCGAGGTAAATTTTACCTTTTTTTCATTCACCTAGCAAAAAGGTAAATTTTACCTTTTTGCAATTTACCTAGCAAAAAGGTAAGTTTTACCTTTTTCGCATTCACCTAGAAAAATAGTAAATAATACCGTTTTCCCATTTACTGATTTAAAAGGTAAATGCTGGTTGGTTTGATTGTTTTCTTCATTAAGAATTAAAAAAAATACAAAATTCTTTCAAAAATGATATTTATTGGAGATAAATAGGGACTGGTAATTCGGCTTCGCGTTCTTCTGAGCCGCTATGGCTGCTGAATCCACCTGCGTTGCGTACATTCATGGTCTCCTCCGTTCGACTAATCCGGTCAGGTTCGGCTTTTCCGGCTGGAGGATGACGTGGAATACACCTCAAAGCTCTATGGGCCGATCTGAAACAAAATCAATAGTATTATGACGAGAACCAGCACAACTAAATGATATTTAAGAACACTTACCATTCTATTCCGATTTTCTCATATTAGGCACAAAGCAAAACTTGTTCCTAGAATGACAAAACAGCTTAACCTCAATGAACGGGTTAGTCGGCGAATAGTTACATTTTTTTAGAAGAATTGTACCGTTTTGTTTGGCTCAATCCAGGTCAATTACACCTCGCTACGAGGTAAGTTTTACCTTATTTGGATTTACCTTTTTTTCTAGGTGAATTATACTTTTTTATCGAGCTCAATTCAGGGTCGCTACGAGGTAAGATTTACCTTTTTTGGATTCACCTTTTTTCTCGGTGAATTGTACCTTTTTTTAAACCTCGATTCAGGTAAATTTTACCTCACTGTGAGGTGAGTTTCACCTCGAAGAGGTAGAAGTTACCTTTTTGGCTTTCACGAGCGTTCACCTTTGCTAACTCGGTAAATTTTACCTTTTTATTATTTTCCGTGCAGTGTAGACAAATCATACATCATTGCCAGGCCCCGGCAACGTTATACAATCCGTGTGGAGCACATCTCTCACATTTAAGCTTTTTTACTCAGATTTAAGCTTCAGATTTGACCTTTCATCTCTCATGCTTCAAGGCAAAAGAAGCTTAAATCTGATGAAAAAAAGCTTAAAAACGAGATTCACTAGCACTTATTTAAGGGGGGTAGGGTCTAACGGGTAAAAAAAACACAATTTTCACGAACTTTTTTAGAGCTATCGTTCAAACAAATGTATTAAATTTTTTTGCATTTATACAAAGCATTATTAAAAGAACATTTAGTATTTAACAAAGAGAAAAGAAACACAAACTAACATGCAACCAGACAAATGTTGCAAACGCAAACAATGTTGATATCTTATCCTTATTTTAGACATTTACGAACAATAATTTTTTACAAAATTTATTTATGTTTTCATCCAAACTGGCAGCAAAAGTCTTACGATTTCTTAAGGAGGTTGAATTGTATAACAAAATTTAAAAGAAATTAGGTTGGTTAAGAATTTCTCGGACACGAATGCCAAAAAGTTGGTAAATTGTCCCAAATTAAATAAATCAATCAATCAATCCAAAGGGGCTGTTCACTAATTACGTAAGCTCGATTTTTCAAATCTTATACCCTCCCTCCCCCCCTGGTAAGACAAAGTAAGATTTTTCAAAACCCCCCCTCCCCCCTAGTAAGATCTTACGTTTTGATAGGTTTTTTTTTCAAATTGATTGAAATTGAAATTGATAGGTTTTTTTTTCAAAAAGAGCTTTAAAATATTAAAAATGTGACATCCATGCTTAAAAGCAAATCCCTTTTAAAGTAAACTTAATAACTGTTTTTCTGGGATTTTCATCCCTAAACTTAATGATTGCATTTGAAAAGCACAATTTATACAAAACCACAGATGAAATGACATAAACGATTTTAGAAACATTATTTAAGACATACCATTTTCGGGGTAGCATAAATCTTCAATAAATTTTCACAGTCTACAATATAAAATCTAAATTCCGATTAAAAAAGAGAGAAAGATCAGGTTAGCACAAAATACCATAAAAAACTGCTATGTTTTTGACCTCAAAATCATATAAATCCAAAAAGAAATCATTCTATAATACTAAAAATGGTGCAAAATTATTGACGACAGTTACTTCGTTAATTAACCAAAAAGCTTAGACTCATTTCAGCGGTAAGCAAAAAAGTTTTAGGATTTTTTTTCTGGTAAGTCGTTTGTAAAATTTAGAGTTGTTAGTTTCTATCACTGAAATTACTGTATAGAAATTCATTATCTAAAGCGCCTCATAATGATTTTCTAAGATTTTTTCTTGATGAAGTCATTTTCAAAATATCATGGATTCGTGTCACATTGCGCCACTTTTCTTTTTGTTTCTATAAATTTCTCAATTAAAAACATTGTTATGATGAAAAGCGAAGATCTTTTAATAATGGCATGTTGGTTTGAATTGATTCACTTTTATTTTGAAGAACCACCAATTTTTTTATTATTTCAAAAACATTAAAGATAAATAACATAATATCATAACCATACCATAAATAGAAGAAAAACATTGAACCTGAGTAAGATGGTTTCGTATGGCTGAGACGAATTATCAATGTAACATTTCTTACGTAAGATTTTTGGAAACCCCCTCTACCCCCCTTGTAAGAGATCGTAAGCAAATGTGAAACCCCCCCACCCCCCTATGTGCTTACGTAATTAGTGAACGGCCCCAAACTGGCCCAAAAATAGAAATTTTTATTGTAACCATTAAATGGATAGTTAGTTACAAATCAAAGTTAGTTTGTACACACAATTTGGTTTAAAATCACAAATATTATGTAGAATTTCAGTTTATTTTTTTAGTTTACAAGTTTTGTTATTGAAAAATGATGATAAATGATCTTCATCTAAAACATCTGAACAAATTCTTTATGTTTCCGGTGTATTTTAATCTTTATTTACATTGAAGTTTTTTCAAAAACCAATTTTCAAACTAAAATCATTGAATTAAAAAATTTAGATCAAGTTTGCAAGAACCAGATTTGAACCGAAAAATTTCAATCTCTTACTTTTATTTTTGAAAATTAGATAAAGAGTTTAGAAGATAAAGTTTATTTTATTTTGTTAAAGAAATTGAAGGCTTTCCTAAAAGTACTTATTTGAGACTCAAACCAAATAACGCTTGTCTAACAGGCTCTTACAAATAAAAAGATTTTAACCATCGATGAATGTGAATTCCATATTTTGTTACTTGAGGTTTCATTATACAAGTTTAGCTTTTAATTTTAGGACGTATTATTTCAAGTTAGGATTTAATAGTTTAATGTGAAAGTAGTCAAAACTGAATAATCATATAGTAAAAAAAATATATGTTTTAAGTTTTTTTTTATTCATGCGGCGAAATCACAGTTATTTCTTGAAAAACTAATATTTTTAAGTGTTTTTATAAGTACATTTCTGTAGAAACTCGAACAGCTTTTCTGTGGTCGAGCGGTTAGCATCCTTTGATGGTAATCGCAACGGTATGGGTTTGATTCCCGAAACCGCATCGTTGTTTTATAGCGCTGATGTGGTCAAGTGGATAGGCTGGCGTGAGTCTGGTAACCCAGGCGTACTGGGTTCGTTTCCCGGTATCGGCAAGAAAAACTTTTAGGTTCGAATCCCATAATAGTTGCCGACGAGATGCTTGGGGAGTAAGTAGAGGCCAATCTCGAACCCACCCTTGTCCTTCCTCCAACTGGTATCAGGAGGGGTTGGTTTATTATCTTGAACTGCTTTCTATCCATATCCAGCCGGAATGGATATAATGAAGTGCATGATTGTCTAACCAACGTCTCATGATCGCTTACAATTCTACGCTGCCTACTCTAAACTTTAAAATTATCTTCTCCAAAAACTATCTCTAATTTTCATTTCCAGCGTCAGCTCCCCGAGCTATTAAAACGCCACAAAAAAAGGAAAAAAGTACATTTCTGTAGAAATTCCATAATTCCATAATACATGTGCAAACAACGGGGAAGTAAGCCTAAAGAATCTAGCTATTCTTTGTTATTCGGATTTCGAAAATAAATCAAAACATTCTCTTGATATTTAGCATCTTTTATTTTGACGAATTTTGTAATTACCCTTTCATTTACATTACATATAAATAAAAAAAGTATTTATTTCCGCATTACAGACCTGCAACTCCTATCCTTTGGAAAGGATTTATATTGATTCATTTTTTTTCGACAACAGTCCTTCTGGCGCATTCAGAAACTAAGCATATCTTTTGTCTCGTTCTCGCTGGCTGATAATGGACAAAAGAGAAGCAAAACGAAAATGATAGCGAAGAGTACATACAACATAACAACAAACTATTTAGTAGTTTTAGTACTTATGTAACAAATTATTATGCAAAAAAATGGTTCCATCTGAAACGAAAATTTTTAATTCACGTTCCAAGGATAGACTTGTTTAGTTTTTTTTCTTATAAATCAAATTCAGCTCCGTGTTCAGGATAAACTCTCCACTGGTTTGCTTTATGGTTTTCACTGTTGCACTGTTGAAGCTGTAATCGCTTGTTCATGTTGCATGTTTGTTCGTTCCACTTTTTACGAGAAAGTTTACGTCTAAAGCAAACATGTTATTCACAATAGAAAATTTTAAATAGTATTTTTGCTTTGATTTTGGTGACTACGTATCTCACCATTAAATTTTTTTGCCCAATATGCTATGGCTCTGATTTCTTTATAACCATCTTGTGGGCTTATCCTCGAAGGATACACAGCGCACCGACAATAGGTTGAGCAGTTCGTGCTCGTGCGGAACTTTGATTTCCAAAAATCTTGACAAACATACTCGAGAGATTTTTGCTGATAGTTACATCATGCGCGAGAGCTTTTTATGTGATACAGAACTAATAAGTAGATATTCCTAACGTGCTACAGGGCATTCAATCTTTCAACACCTGTCTGCTACAAAATCTTTAATAACTAAGCGATTCTTAACCGCTCCTCAGTATAATTCATCTACACCAAGATTAACTCTGCTTAGTTAATACAATGAAATACAGGTGATTAACAATGTTCATTGTATATTACAATCGTCTCGCTATACAAAATTCTATGTCGATTTTTCACTTCAGTGACCTAGTGGTAAAAGAAGATCAACTATGATACCAGCAAGATGTTCTACTACAGCCGTTGTCTGTGGAAAAGGAAGAGGATAATGGAGGGAGGAAAGTGGTGTAGGTTGTTGCACGCATATGCTGTGGAAGAGGCGTCGTGCTTCTGAGTCTGTTGTTACTGTGTGGTGTTGGGGGCGGTTGGGTGAGGTCAGGGTAATCATTCCCATTCGGTCGTGCCTGGTGGTTTCGAGGTGAGATCCAACAGAATTCGTGAAATGCCACTCATCTGGCTTAATTCGTCAACCATTTTGTGCAGGACCTGGAGAACGATGAAAAAATGTTATAACATGAAGCTCAGAACAAAAATTAGTATTTTTTGATATACCGGTAGAGGCAACCGGTCAGTGCCGGGAACAGCAGGAACACCGGTCATGAAATCATTGGTCACAAATGGTCTCAGTACAATCGATCGTTGGCAGGATGGAGTCTTGGGTGCGGGATCCCGATCAAAATGCACCGGTATCAGGATGACAGGCATTTGCGATATCTTACGCATGCATTCGTGTTCGAGAAGAATCTATAAATAACAACAAAAAAAATTAAACAATGTTTACTTATTGCTGCATAGATGACATTGCAATAGAGAATCTTTACCCTGTTAACGATATGATCTGCTTGTCGAATCTGTGCAACTACGTTTTGCGTCAGCAGAGTGTGAGTGATATCCTGAACGGGATATCGTACTGCTTCCCCGAAAATATAACACACCCGATTTACATTGTGGAGAATGCGGGGAATAAGTTTGGCCAGGAACATCATGTCCTGCCAGTTTGGTTGATCGTTGCTACTCAGACCTACTGCATAGTTATATGATCGTTTGTCACCTGCAATATTCAATTCAAAGTTATATTTTTAGGATTTTATTTGAACGTAACATCCATTCACCTTGCACTCCTACGCTTCGAACTGGCAAAAGAGTAGCGTTTAGTTTGATACAACTGGAAATGCGACACAGCTCGTCCTGTTCTTCTTTAGATGTCGTCCCTGACACTCGATTCAACAATGCATGGTTCTGTTCCAGTTTTCGTTTGTAATCTACTATCACCTTTGCAATAACCTAAAAGACGAACATATCATATTAAGTCAATATTTCAGAGCCTATATTATATCTGTTTTCACTCATACTTGAGTTTCCGAATAATCCTTCATGAAAGCCTCTTCTGCACATAGAACCCGAATTGCTAGACCTGGTCCTGGAAATGGATGCCGCTCTACGAGATGAGCAGGTAAACCGAGTTCATAGCCTAGTTGCCTTACTTCATCTTTATGGAAATCTTGCAACGGTTCAATAACTCTTCCAGCATCTCTTAATTGTCGAATCAGTTCTGTGTCATTGTGGTGGGTTTTGATAGTGTCGGCCTTGGAACTTACCAACGATGAAGCAGATTCGATAAGATCTGGCCTAAGAGTACCTTGAGCTAGGTAAACTTCATCCGGATTAAGGTTCAGTTCCTTGAGCACTTCAGTTGAAACTTTGACAAAAACGTCACCGATAATTTTACGTTTGTCTTC
The DNA here is from genome assembly GCF_029784155.1 of Uranotaenia lowii. Classification (NCBI taxonomy): domain Eukaryota; kingdom Metazoa; phylum Arthropoda; class Insecta; order Diptera; family Culicidae; genus Uranotaenia; species Uranotaenia lowii. Next base: position 238,018,104 of record NC_073692.1, on the reverse strand, counting down.
TGGGCTAATTGTTTGACAGAGCATTGGGGTGTCCTGGTTATATAACGATCCGGGTACTTTTATGGTAGTTACACCTCTGGAGAACTTGTAGTAGGCATCTTTTACCACCAATTCGCAACCGAGTTCCCGAAGAGATTTTTCTACTGCCGTGCTCTCATTCTTACGCATAAAACCTGTAGAAAGTATTAATGTAAATCGATATGCATAAGTGTGATACCCATAAACAACCCACTTACCATTATCTATATGGACAGCATATACTTGTTCAGGTTTTAAGGCAGTGCGTAGCAAAGCAGCACAAACTGTAGAGTCCACACCTCCACTCACCAGCATCTAAAATTATATGGATAAAAAAATCATAATAATGTGTTCACAATTGCATTGTTTGTTCCAACAAACTTACCAGCACTTTACTGGAGCCTGCCTTTTCTTTGATATAATTTATGCACTCTTCTTTCCGGCTAGTGATAGTAAAGCCAGCTGTCAGACCACAAATGTCGAACAGAAAATTTGATAGAATTTGTTTACCATTTACAGTTAGGTCCACCTTAATTGAAAAAAAAAAGGTTTGAGCCAAAATTCGAATTTGAATACGAATTTGAATGATAAATTCATCAACTTACCTCTGGATGGAACTGGACGCCATAGATTCGCATCTGTTCATTGTAAATACCAGCTACTATTTTGTTCGAGGAATAGGCACAAACTTTTAGTTTGGGGCCTACCCGATCGATACTATCACCATGCGTTAGCAACACTGTCTGCACTTGTGTAAGACGACTGTAATTGAAAAAATAGAAGACAAACAAATTAATAACTATAATTCATGGTGTGAAAATTTTCAATGTAACACTATGTGTAGCTCCCAAACAAAAACTTCAAGTGTTGGAAGATGTTCATGGTGTTTGATTTTTTTCTTTTGGAGGATTGTATCAGGAACAACAGTGCACTGAAAAACGTTATCCCTTTCTTTGTTCCTCCTTAATTGGGTCTGAGTCAGTATAGAGCATATTCACCTAAATAAAGGACACGTTGTTTCAACTTCAACGTTGTGTTCACCATCTTCACGAATATCTTTCTTATGCACAGATCCTCCAAATTCCTTGTTGATCATTTGCATACCATAACAAATTCCTATGAAAAAAAAAATCATATTAATCAAACGAGCTAATATAACGTGTTGGAAACCAACCTAAAATCGGTAAACCTATTTTGAAAATATCCGGATCATACTGGGGTGCATCGTCCGCATACACGGAATTGGGGCCACCGGAGATAATAATAGCTCGAAAGCCTTGTTCTTTAACTTTTTGAGCTGATGTATCCAGAGGCAAAATTTCCGATTTGATTTGCAACTCTCGTACTTTTCTATCAATCACCTGATTTAAATAAAATAAACAAATTAATCGGGTTTGGAATTGAATTTCAGCACCATTATTCTAAATTATTTTTATCTTACCTTGCCATACTGTGCTCCGGCGTCTAGGATAACCACGCGTTCGCTGTGGATTCCACCGTTCTCGGTCGTGACCACGGGCTTGTTGAGCGTGCTCATTTCTTGATCGTTACAGCACTGGAAAATAAAAAAAACAGCAGTTCACATATAAGCTTCAGCGGTTCAGTTGAAAGGATCAATCGGTTGTGTCAGCAGAAGATTTGCAATTAAAACCTAAAACTGCATTGAGTATATTCATTTTCACTGAAAAATGTTCATTCTTATCAACCAGTATCAACATGCCACTTGCTCATATTGCTACCCGCGTTTACTTTCAACCTACGAATCGAAAATACGAACAGAACTAGCAACAGATAACGACAAACATTAAAAAACACGATGCCAGGGACACCGGAAATATTTCAATAAATGATTTTCTAATTTGAGTTTCTGTGTAAATCGGAACTTTTGCTTATCCAAATAATATCTTCTCTTCTAATATATAAAGATGAGTTGGACTATATATGTTTGTTTGTATGCACCTTATACAAATCCACACAGCTTAACCGATCAGCCTGAAATTTGGTACAGTTATGTGTTTGGACCATGGTAAGGTTTTAGTAATAGTTTTGAGTCCCTCCCTCCAAGGATAAGGGACCCTCCCATAGAACTTTCGTTTTTTTCCCACAAACCAAAAGTCATGGCACCCATTTTTCAGAACCAATTTTTTCCCTTTGGCGGGGTTGTTTTCACCATCACCATGGGCCGGGCATTAGAAACGACCATCAAGAGTTCACGTGGACTGGAAAGCAAATCAAAGCTTGCTGAGCATCAAAGATTTGAAAGGTAGAATTTTGGCGGGTGTTTTTTCCTTCTACTGTTCAAAACACGTGGTACCGGTGCAAGATATTTGGATGCAATAATGACCCTACATTTTGTATTGAAAAATACAACTATCCTGTAATTTGTCAATATGAACAGTGCCCCTAGATCATAAAAATATTTAAACCAAGAATAAGGGGATTGAACTACATATTAACTTCTAGTGTTTGATGGTATTTAATGGTGAATTGAACATTGGACGTACACGACTTTTTCCTTTTAAAAACTTTACCAAATGGTTTAGTTTTGACTTTACATCTTGAAAAGTTACTGCTGCTAATCGTGAAAGAAGCATAGAACAATATAAGCATTAGCATAATCAAGCATACTAGACTAATACAATTTCCATTTACACGAAAAAAAACACGCAAGAACATCCAAAGTTGGCTTCTTAAGCCCGATCCTTCTTGGTCTCTCCGGCCGACCGCCGTTTTATCGGTCGATGCTCGTAGAAAAATCGAAGAATCCACTTGATAAATTGATAGGCAATTGGAAAAATTGTTGTTTTTCAAAACTTTTGTCCACTAATATATAAAATTCGCATAATTTTTGCACACAACTGAAACCGATTGGCTCACAGTTCACCTCACGATTACGTATATGCTTTTCGTCGAACCGACTGCTCCGGTTGTCACGAGGCCACCTTTCCTCGATACAGCTCAATCCGATAGTCGTAGAATAATTGAAACTATTGGCACATACGAACTTTGCAATCTGCAGATGCAGTCAATTGAAGTGCAAAATTTGCGAAAAAAATAAACTTCTCGGATTCATCACCACGAGCAACAATATCATCATCAGCACCGTCAAACTGTCATCCTTCTCACATATCACCGTCTGGTAGTAAAAAGCATGGCCAGGTCATTTCCGAAATAGCACGATATTACAGGGTGCTCCAGATAATTACAATCAATGCGAAGAAAAACGAATATATAGCACTTATCTACCAGCTACTATACCGGTGACTATTGATTCGACTGACTATTAAGTTTTAAACTTATTGTAGAATTGAGTATGTATTTAGAATTGAATTATAGACTGTTCCAGAAATTATAAGCCCACCTATGTTAACGGTCACTTTTAATCGAATATTTTTTTATAGAATTCTACTGGCCGCGTTCTTTTGTTTACACATTTCTGTACATGATAACATCAAAATAACATTTATACCGTATTTGTTTTCTCCCCTCGTTCAGTGTTCCACCGTACCCGATAAAAACAAACACAAATCGTCGCCAGTGTATTGCTACCTCACTCACCCACACGCTCTCTCGCAACACCGACAAAATTTTCGGAGCACTACTCCCCGATGGCAGTGCAATACCATGCAGGTCAAAACCAGTGCAACACCGTCCGAATAATCACACAGTTTGACAGCACCTAGTGGTGCACCAGTGCAACACTCGGCATAAACAAATACAGTATAAGTTTGAGATTACATTTTCGAATATAAAAGAAGAAGAAAAAGAGATTACATTTCAAAATGCGTGGTCTTACTCCGGATGAGAGAAAAAGTATCGTACACAAGTGGTGTACTGTGAGTGGAATCTCATTGAGAAAATTGGCCAAAGAAGAGGATGTGAGCTTCGGAGCGGTACGGACAGCTATAAAAAATATGATGAACATTATACCTCTGATCATAATTATACATTTGAAGATGAATCTAGAAGTGGTCGAAAATCTGGTCCTGTAAGTCCTGCTACCGACAAAGCGTTTCGTTTATTGCCGATGATCGAGCAGCATGATGGAACCGTCATATTTTGGTCCGATTTGGCATCATGTCATTACGCCAAAGACACACTATAGGGTGATACAAAAGTCAAAATGTCTGTTTTGTGTCAAAAGAACATGAATCCCTCAAATTGCCCCAAGGCATGGCCAATTGAAACTTTTTGGGCTTTGACCAAAGCAAAGCTACGAAAAAACATAAAGCCAGCTGATGACATCAGAAAGTTTAAAAATGATTGACCAAAAGTGGTGAAAATGGTGGGTAATGCAACTGTGCAGAAGCTTATGAAGCATGTTCGAGGAAAAGTGCGAAGTCTGGCTTATGATTAAAGGTTTTCATCAAATAACGATACAGTGTGCCAAATAAAACAAATAACTTAATAAACAATTTTTTTTTAATATTTTGAAATAATTTCAGGAACAGTCTAAAGTATTACTACAAAAAATAACGGCTCATACCTTGAGGCTTAAAGAGCCAAATTCGTTTTGTATGTTTACAATTGTTTACTTAGGTCTAGATCATCATTTTTTCAATTTTTGAAGAGAACAGGAAATAGATAAGGAAATATGAAAATAAAAAGAATCATAGATGAAGATGAATAGCTTTAGGAAAAGGTAAATTTCGAACATGTAGATAATCAATGTCTATCGCAGCTAGTACATCTCTTATTGGGGTGCAGGGAGGTTTTCCTCGGGCCCGAAGCAAGTCTATTAAATTCGCTATAGCGGCCAGGTGGACCTCACATGACCATATATGCTCGAACAAAAAACACTGGTTCACACAGATGTTTTTTTTTAAATGGAACAGTCAGATAGAATTGACACTCTACCGGGCTAATTTATTCTAATTTGAGTAAAAATAAACTTCAATTTTCCAAAGAAGTGTTTTTTCATAATTTTTGTAATTATGAAACCTTTACTCAAAGGAATGTAAAGTCTTCTAAAATTTATCGTTCACCCGGAATGTTGCTCCCGGAACATCGTACTACCCTAGATGGCAGCAGCGCAGATTCGAAATAGCTATAATGCGTCAGCATCGTCAGCATGAAGCTTACAGAATTGCAATAAGTACATGCTGGTGCATTCTACCATCTGCTGATTTTCTGATACCGATATTGTTGTTTTTGTTGGGATTCTATACACTCAGAATCAAAACAACCCAAAATTGACTTTGCCAAGGCAGCAAAATCAAGTTCATTATACTTTCTTAATTTTGGGGTGTTGTCAATGCACCAAAACCAAAGTTCGTAGCTGGAACTGACCACCCCAAAAAAATTTCCCTTTGTTTTTCAGAAAGGTTGTTTCTGTTTTCCAACGAGACAGTCGAATGTACCGAAAAAAAAATTTTGGTGAGAAGATTTAAATGCAATATTGCATATGTTCTCGCGCGTTATTTATTCTAATTTGAAGTTTTTCAGGCGGTTTTGTATCAAAAGTAACTTCGCCGAGCTTGGTATCCAGGAAAAAGTGAACCAACTGAAGGAACTTATCCAGCAAATTGATGGTAAAGCCAAAAAAATCGGTAAAATTAGATCACACTTGTCAATCTGCATCTTCTTCTACCAGGAACGCTGGACCGGCACCTGCAAACCCACGGTGTGGGCTATATGCAGTTTTCGTTACGATGGATGAACAATTTACTAACCCGAGAACTGCCACTATACTTTACGATTCGGATGTGGGACACATACCTAACCGAGTCGGATGGGTCGTCAGGAACCTTTACTTTGAATGTCCTGTGCTCCGGCGATGCAAAGTAAGGAGGAAGAAACCATTAAAAACACGGAAGAAGCGGATGGCGATCTGGGGCAAAAGTCGGATTTGCCATTCACGGTCCCAAAATTGCGTTGACTGTTGCTGTTCTTCAACGGTGCCAATCTCCGGAAGATTTCCGTAGAACATGGAAGTAGCATTTTGTTATTTCTGACCGTTATTTATAAGTGCCGTTATTAATGTGCACCAGGAACGAATCAGATTCGGCTTATTCGGCTTACTTTATGCTTTCGATATTACTGCCGAAGTTTTTTTTGTAATAAAATGAATTTTATTTAATAAAGAAACAAATTCTCATTTCTGTAGTATTTTTAATCCCTTTTGAAAATGGTCACCAAATAAAAATATCCCAAAAAAATCCCTGCCGAATGACATGCCCCAAAATTAAGTTGCGAGAATGACGTTTATTCTCAAGTTTGGGAAAACCCCCTCAAACTCATTTTCGTCGGGAGCCAGTTTCATCCGATTTTGCGGCATTTCAACTTGGTTTTGGGTTACAAAGGCTTAGAGTGTACCCCATGGGGTGCAGTGGCGTGACAGATGTAGAGATTTAATACGAATGGTTCCATTAGAATAAACTCAGATCTACGGTGATGGTGTGGAAAATAGAAATTCGCGGCAGCAGAGATATTAATTATTCATTTGGAACGCGAGGAAAGCACATTGGTAGCACACTGAAGTGTGCGAATGTGAATGAAATTATGAAATTTTCTGAAACTTATTCAAACTTTATTGTTTTGTGAGCCTGATTTTAAATCAAATTACAACATAAATCAAAAGTCACCGCTAAGAATGAGAGATGCAGCTGAAGTTTAGAATTGCAATACAAAGATGACATGAACTAATTTTCAGGAACTATCTTAAATTTGTTTTTATAAGCTTCATAAGTTCTTTAATTAATTAATTGATATAAATTCCCCACCCTCTCCCCTTTCCGATGCTGGAAGGGCTCACGGACTATACCTTTGAAATATTACGAATATCTGAAAAATGTTACATGCCACATTTGGCTCCATTTGTTTGATAAGAGTTTTCGAGTTATGCCAAATAAAATATGAATAAAACCTGCCCATTTTCACCCAATTCCGCCCTGAAAAGAGAGGGTCTCAAATTATTCATAGGCAAAAAACCTATATTCTAAAATATGGTCCTTGATGTACCCGATTTATACCAAAAAAAAAACTGGTAAGGGAGCCCTCCTGTCCTTCTTTCCTCCACTGGTGAAATAAATTCGGGTTTTTTTTTTCTTGTAGGGGAGAGCGACCAGTGTTGATCTGTTGTGGTAATTACTGTTCTGTGTTAGTAATAAAAAATGTACGGTTTTTTAGCGCGGATTTTCGAAAAAAAAACGCGGTTTCAGTCTTTATCAATTGAAACAAATTCTAACTGGCAATAAACGACCGGTGGCATGGAAGCCCCACAATATGTGTATAGGGCGAAGGGGCTGAACGGATAGAAGTTGGAATTTGTTATCCGACGCCATCTTGAAATCCAATATGGCCCCTTCCACTCAACTTTAAAATGCTGGAAGTGACTAAAAGCAGATGAAACTCCCACAATATGGGTATTGGATGAAAGTACTCAATAAGTAGAAGTCGAATTTGGCTGTCCGACGCCATTTTGAAATAAAAGATGGCGGTTCCCGCTTAATTCAAAATGCAATAAAGAACTGAAAATCGTATGGTCCATCCACAATATAAGAAATGAGTGAAAGGGATAAAAAATTAGATGAAAAATTACTGACAAAAATTTAACAAAATTTAAAAAAGCATGAAATGAATAAACAAAAATATGACAAGTGTTATAAAACTAAAGTAATATTAACAAAAATATAACAAAACTGTGGGAAAATATGAATAACTATTACTAAAATTAAAAAATATGACAAAAAAAAATAAAGACAAATGACAAAACTTTGAATAAAACACGACAAATGTGGTAAAATAATTATGCCAAAAATATGACAAATTTTAAAAAATTAGACAAAAATATGAGGAAAAATTCATAGAAATAGCAGCAAAACTATGACAAATGAGGAAAATAATGTATGGCAAAATTATAATCAAAATTTGACAATATGACCTGACAGAACTAATATAAGGACCAATATTTGTCAACAAATTTACAAAAATGACAAAATAATAACAACAAATTTACAATAAAATCACAAAAATCTGACAAAAAATAAACACAAAATTAAAAAAAAATGACATAATGTTGAATATGTTAAAAATGTAACTCAGTTGGCAAGTTAGTTCCCTCCTAAGCCAATGTCAGTGAGTTCAAATACAAGAGTAATCATCGAATGCAGTTGTACTGGGTAAGACTTTCAGCACTGACCACACTGACTTGACTCTTAGAACAAAAATTCAACCATTTTCTGTCTAATTTTTTGTTGTCAGATTTTGCAGGTTCGCAATACCGACGGCAGGTGGCGAACCTGAAAAATTTGACAAAAAATGCCCTGTAGGAAAAATGGTCCTGTTTAGCCCGATTTTATCGTAGAAATTGCGTGTTTTATTTTTAAAGTTGGGTGGCATTTACTAACTGGGGTAGCATTTCTTCAAATCAATCCATGCGCACTCTGGAATCGACATTGCGTACTGTTGGAAAAATGATTTTTTTTTTGTTTTTTTTCTGGAAAACTTATCCAGAAAACGAAATCGAGTGTCCAGTCAGTATGGTCAGTGCTTTCAGTATGAAGAGAAGATGTTAAAACGACTAAAATCGAACGAAAAAAAACAAAACTCACAATCAAATGAACAAAAAATCTGACAGAACTATGACAAAAATACGATAAATGAAAACATGACAAAATTATTACAAAAATTGAAATAAAATGACAAAAATCTTACAGTACTATAACAACCTTTGTCAACTGTTTGTCATAATTTTGTTTTCTTATCGTTGTTTTGTTAAATTTTTATCATATTTTTTCATAGCTTTGTTACATATATATTTATTACATTTGTAAGATTTTTTTCATAGTATCGCCAGATTTATGTAATTTTATTGCAAAATTTTGTCATAT